>NW_028165272.1:0-348709 GCF_964263955.1 Coregonus lavaretus
TCACTGTTCAAATAAACCTACCATTAAAATTATAGACTGATCATTTCTTTGTCAGTGGGAAAACGTACGAAATCAGCAGGGGATCAAATACTTTTTTCCCTCACTGTATAAGCTGGAAGTAGAGGCCTAAGCGTTGTTGTACACTAGTTAACTCCAATTAGGGGAGAGGGGTGGTGGGGTTGGAAAGTAATAAAGGGAAATATATATTTAAAAAAATTATATGTATATATACAGCTGTGGAAAAAATTAAGAGACCACTGCAAATGTTTCTTAAATCAGCATCTCTACCTGTATGACAGCCATTCCATTCCAGTGTCTGTTGAATTCCAACACAGGCACACCTCATTCTACTGAATTTGGTACTGATTAGGGGATCACATGAACCAAATCTTATTTAACGAGGAAAAGTATAAAAACCACTGCTGTGGTCATCACTATCCTCTTGCAATAGGGACAGCTGGATGGCAAAAACAGTGCTAATAGTACCTCAAAAGTAATATTATTCAAAAAATAACTATTGACCATGCCAAAAGAGTTGAAAAGGAAAGTTTTGAGTGAGGAAAATAAGGGTTCAATTCCGGCTTTACTGGCAGAGGGATACAGTGAACGTCAGGTTGCTTCCATCCTTAAAATTTCAAAGACGGCGGTTCATAAGAACAAGGTCAAGCAGCAGACATTGGGGACAACAAAGCTACAGACCGGCAGAGGGCGAAAACGACTCTCTACTGACCGGGATGACCGCCAACTCATTCGAATGTCACTCAACAACCGTAGGATGACATCAAGTGACCTACAAAAAGAATGGCAAACGGCAGCTGGGGTGAAGTGCACGGCGAGGACGGTTCGAAACAGGCTCTTAGGGGCAGGGCTGAAGTCGTGCAAAGCTAGAAAAAAGCCATTCATCAATGAGAAGCAAAGAAGAGCCAGGCTGTTTGCAAAATACTATAAGGATTGGACCGTAGAGGACTGGAGTAATGTAATCTTCTCTGAGTCCAATTTTCAGCTTTGCCCAACACCTGGTCGTCTAATGGTTAGACGGAGACCTGGAGAGGCCTACAAGCCACAGTGTCTCGCACCCACTTTGAAATTTGGTGGAGGATCGGTGATGATCTGGGGGTGCTTCAGCAAGGCTGGAATCGGGCAGATTTGTATTTGTGAAGGACGCATGAATCAAGGTTGTCCTGGAAGAAAACTTGCTTCCTTTTGCTCTGACATTGTTCCCCAACTCTGAGGATTGGTTTTTCCAGCAGGACAATGCGCCATGCCACACAGCCAGGTCAATCAAGGTGTGGATGGAGGACCACCAGATCAAGACCCTGTCATGGCCAGCCCAATCTTCAGACCTGAACCCCATTGAAAACTTCTGGAATGTGATCAAGAGGAAGATGAATGGTCACAAGCCATCAAACAAAGCCAAGCTGCTTGAATTTTTGCGCCAGGAGTGGCATAAAGTCACCCAACATCAATGTGAAAGACTGGTGAAGAGCATGCCAAGACGCATGAAAGCTGTGATTGAAAATCAGGGTTATTCCACCAAATATTGATTTCTGAACTCTTCCTAAGTTAAAACGTTAGTATTGTGTTGTTTAAAAATGAACATGAACTTATTTTCTTTGCATTATTCGAGGTCTGACAACACTGCATCTTTTTTGTTATTTTGACCAGTTGTCATTTTCTGCAAATAAATGCTCTAAATGACAATATTTTTATTTGGAATTTGGGAGAAATGTTGTCAGTACTTTTAGAATAAAACAAAAAGGTTATTTTTACCCAAACACAAACCTATAAATAGTAAAACCAGAGAAACTGATAATTTTGCAGTGGTCTCTTAATTTTTTCCGCAGCTGTATATGTATGTATATATGTTTTTTTCCTGCAAATATATATATATATATATATATATATATATATATATATATATATATATATATATATATATATATATATATTTATTTGCAGGAAAAAAACATATTGGGTATTGGAAGTGATGCAGAAAATTAGATTGATGGAAGTTACAATCTATCTGCAATATTAAAGCTGATCTACCCCCTAAAAACAAAATAAAAAAACACAAAAACACAAAAAAACAAAGAAGGAGAATGATGGAGTGCTGCATCAGATGACCTGGCCTCCACAATCCCCCAACCTCAACCCAATTGAGATGTTTTGGGATGAGTCGGACGGCAGAGTGAAGGAAAAGCAGCCAACAAGTGCTCAGCATATGTCGGAACTCCATAAAGACTGTTGGAAAAGCATTCCAGGTGAAGCTGGTTGAGAGAATGCCAAGAGTGTGCAAAGCTGTCATCAAGGCAAAGGGTGGCTTTTTAAAGAATCTCAAATATGAAATATATTTTCATTTGTTTAACACTTTTTTGGTTACTACATGATTCCATATGTGTTATATCATAGTTTTGAAGTCTTCACTATTATTCTACAATGTAGAAAATAGTAAAAATAAAAAATAAACTTTGAATGAGTAGGTGTGTCCAAACTTTTGACTGGTACTGTATATCTGCCAACATTTCCACACAGCCTAAATCTGGCACCGATGCCACTGTTATTAGACAGAAGATATTTACTTGGCGTGTTTGTGTGTGGAGAGAACATTTGCACCATGCAGACTTTATGACATTCAAGTTATTTTAATGTGCAAAGATCTGGCATGACATACGACCTGTGTTTTTGTATCTGAGGGAATCAGCTATCAGCCAAGGATTCATGTTTGGTTTATCTTCTTCTGCCAACATTTCCCAACCTAGCCTCAAGGCAATTAGTAGGTTTTGGGATGTAAATTTGTCTGCCTCCATTTAGTGTGATATGTCACGTCACGTCTCGTTACGAATTAAATAGCAGTCGTACAATATCATACGAATTGGATTATATACGTCTTGGATGACATATAGTATTATACATCTTGCTCTGAGACCAGGCTGCTTGTTGGGTCATAACGACAAAGGTTAGGAGATTTTACGTAGCAGGTTAGGAGAACTAACTACAAAGGTTCCGAGAATTTACGTAGCAGGTTAGGAGAACTAACTACAAAGGTTCCGAGAATTTACGTAGCAGGTTAGGAGAACTAACTACAAAGGTTCCGAGAATTTACGTAGCAGGTTAGGAGAACTAACTACAAAGGTTCCCGAGAATTTACGTAGCAGGTTAGGAGAACTAACTACAAAGGTTCCGAGAATTTACGTAGCAGGTTAGGAGAACTAACTACAAAGGTTCCGAGAATTTACGTAGCAGGTTAGGAGAATTAAGGTTCAGGTGAACCTTCGAGGTGACGCGACTCGAACGCACAACCTTTGGGATTACTAGCCGGTCGCAGTATACACCCATCCACCCTTCCCGACCAACCTCCCTACTTTAGTTTCTGTCTTAAGTAACCATACCATTATTCCATTTGTAATGTAATGGATCATATCATACTTAATGGAGGGGCACAGATTTACAGTCCAAACTTTACGTCTGTTTAATGTGAAAGGGCTGACATTGCCACACAGTCTAAATCTGGCACTAATGCGACTGTTATTAGACAGAAGATATTTACTTGGAGTGTTTGTGGGTGGAGAGAACATTCACACCATGCAGACTTTATGACATACAAGGCACTGGGGGTTATAAAACTATCATTGTACATATTTGAGATATTTTGGCCGGGCCTTGAGAGGATCAGACAGTAACTCTTGATCCAATATATTCTAAAAGTGCTGTAGGCGACTCAGTCTGTGGTCGCCAAGTAGTTTTATCACCACAGTTTGGCTGAGATACCCCAGCGCCTTGGCTCACATCGGCATTTTATCCATATTTCTGTAAGCGTTCTCCAATTCCAGCGGGATCCTCTTACTGCTCAGACATAATGAGAGAGAATCACAGAACTGGTGAAGCTTGAAGGACCTAGCCTAGAAGATGCAGCTGACTGGCCTCTATCCAAAGTCCCATCTATATATCCCATCACTGCCTCTGTCCAGAGTCCCATCTATATATCCCATCACTATCTCTGTCCAGAGTCCCATCTATATATCCCATCACTTCCTCTGTCCAGAGTCCCATCTATATATCCCATCACTTCCTCTGTCCAGAGTCCCATCTATATATCCCATCACTACCTCTGTCCAGAGTCCCATCTAGGTATCACTGTCTCTGTTCAGGCATTCTATCGCATCAATACCTCTGTCCAGGCAAATAAATTAATTGCAAAATGTTTGAAGATGTTTTTAGTTGCGTGCCCTAATGAACATGACCCAGCTCGTGGCCAAACCAAAACCCAGGACCTCTGCTCTGCTAGACGTGACCGCCCTTCTGAAGCGTCTTACCAGTCGGTGCCACGTGAAAAGCTATTCGCTGGTGCAGATGGGGCCACTTCAGGCTGAGGAGTAAGTTTCACACGTCCCCATGTGCTGCGCAAACAACATGTAGTATAACTATTCTCCAATAGAGGGCACTAAACGTACGCAAGAAGCCATTTTTTTTGCCTGCCACTGCAAAGGTTACTGGAGGTGCCTGATAGAGATCCTGGAGGGAAATTGGAGGAGCCTAAAGCATGTCCAAAACAAACAGTTAAATAACCACAGTTAACCTCTCCACCCTGATCTCTGTGAGTCAGCATGGAGGGAAGACTTCCCCTGACAGGTGGTTGGCTAGTCTATTTATAGACAACGTGTGCTAGTGTTTTAGGAAACAGGGGATCAATGCAGGACTCAGGAAGGGCTTCCCCTGGGCTGGCTGGCAGTATATATGTATGGTCTACTCTGGTGTGTTTGTGTGTGTGCTCTGTTTAGGAAACAGGCAGGTGATCGCCGCAGTAGATACACGTGTGTGTGTAGAAGGAAACACTACCACAACAAACAGCAAATTTGTAGAGTCATTGGGACCAAATACTTAACTTTTTACTACTTTAATATACATAAGTGAATTTGTCACAATACTTTTAGTTCCCCTAAAATGGGGGGACTATGTACAAAAAGTGCTTTAATTTCTTAAATGGTTCATTTGATATGGATGAAAATACCCTCAAATTAAAAGCTGACAGCACTTTAACATCATAGTCATTGTATCATATGAATTCCAAAGTGCTGGAGTACAGATCCAAAACAACAAAAATTGTGTCACTGTCCCAATACTTTTGGAGCTCACTGTATCTTAAATAGCATGAGCAGTGCACGCTTGTACCAGCACACAATTAAAAGATAAACTATTTTTTTCATGAAATGCATAGCAATATTAATTCATCAGTGTTAAATTAATTAGCATGATATTGATTCTTGACTACACCATTACATTTACATTTTAGTCATTTAGCAGACGCTCTTATCCAGAGTGACTTACAGGAGCAATTAGGGTTAAGTGCCTTGCTAAAGGGCACATCGACAGATTTTTCACCTAGCCGGCTCAGAACCAGCGACCTTTCAGTTACTGGCACAACGCTCTTACCCACTAAGCTACCTGCCGCCCTATAACCACAGATGAGTAGGGGAAACATAAGTATCTGTGCTAACACCCTGCAGTCAGGTTTTCAGACTAGCTTGCTATGTAAACAACACCCATCATACAAATATCAACCCATTTGATTACTTTGATTTAGACTGTTCAGGGCCTTTCAACATGATTTTGACTGTTCAGGGCCCTTCAACATGATTTTGACTGTTCAGGGCCTTTCAACATGATTTCAACATGATTTTGACTGCTCGGGGCCTTTTCAACATGATTTTGAATGTTCGGGGCCTTTCAACATGATTTTGACTGTTCAGGGCCTTTCAACATTATTTCAACTGTTCGGGGCCTTCAAGTGTATGTTTGTTGCCTTCAAGTGTATGTTTGTTGCCTTTTAACAGTATCCTATGCGATTTTCCACCTAGTCGGCTCAGGGATTAGAACCAGCGACCTTTCGGTTACTGGCACAACACTCTTACCCACTAAGCTACCTGCCGCCCTATAACCACAGATGAATAGGGGAAACATAAGTATCTGTGCTAACACCCTGCAGTCAGGTTTTCAGACTAGCTTGCTATGTAAACAACACCCATCATACAAATATCAACCCATTTGATTACTTTGATTTTGACTGTTCAGGGCCTTTCAACATGATTTCAACATGATTTTGACTGTTCAGGGCCTTTCAACATGATTTCAACATGATTTTGTCTGTTCAGGACCTTTGAACATGATTTCAACATGATTTTGACTGTTCGGGGCCTTCAAGTGAATGTTTATTGTCTTTTAACAGTATCCTATGCCTGCCAGAAATTATTGCCCCTCAGGTAGCTTAGTGGTTAAGAACATTGTGCCAGTAACCGAAAGATTGCTGGTTCTAATCCCCAAGCTGACTAGGTGAAAAATGTGTCTGTGCCCTTGAGCAAGGAACTTAACCATAGCTGCTCATGTAAGTGGCTCTGGATAAGAGCGTCTGCTAAAAAATAAAGTCTCTATTTGGCAGCGCAAGCGGAGACACTTCAGGCTGAGGAGTGAGTTTCACAGATCCCCCATCTGCTACACAAGCAATAACAAGTCCATACCCGTTTAGGAAAAAACCATTTAATGTATTCAGTAACATTAGACTTATCCACATTTACCAGAGGGTTCAAATTGCAATGAGTTAGAGGCTAGATAGATTTGTAAGCATATCAGACACATAGCGGGCTATAAATATATCCACAGTGGAGGGAAAGGTTGGAATGAAAGCCAAACAGTCAGTCAAAATCAGGGGAGAATGACTGCCCCCTCTCATTGAAGACATGCAGTTCAAGGCCGACCGGGGTACTGCAGGCGGTTGTTTCCAGAAATAGTCCATGGGCCAGACCCCCAAATTTGGGCCGTAGGGTTCACTTGGGGTGACGATGTCTCACAGTGATTTTCTTGAAGGTCCCTAGAGTTGTAAAATGTGTGGTAGCAGTGTAGCGATGGCAGCTTCCTGTGTGTTGTCTGACTGTCTTTCATCCCCCCCATACTACTCATAGGGAAGGGATTTGACCCTATGACCAACAAGGTCAGTATACAACAAGTTACTGCTCACATATACAGTTGAAGTCGGAAGTTTACATACACTTTAGCCAAAATACATTTAAACTCCGAATTTTTCACAATTCCTGACATTTAATCCTAGTAAAAATTCCCTGTCTTAGGTCAGTTAGGATCAGCACTTTATTTTAAGAATGTGAAATGTCAGAATAATAGTAGAGAGAATGATTTATTTCAGCTTTTATTTCTTTCATCACATTCCCAGTGGGTCAAAAGTTTACATACACTCAATTAGTATTTGGTAGCGTTGCCTTTAAATTGTTTAACTTGGGTCAAACGTTTCGGGTAGCCTTCCACAAGCTTCCCACAATAAGTTGGGTGAATTTTGGCCCATTCCTCCTGACAGAGCTGGTGTAACTGAATCAGGTTTGTAGGCCTCCTTGCTCGCACACACTTTTTCAGTTCTGCCCACACATTTTCTATAGGATTGAGGTCAGGGCTTTGTGATGGCCACTCCAATACCTTGACTTTGTTGTCCTTAAGCCATTTTGCCACAACTTTGGAAGTATGTTTGGGGTCATTGTCCATTTGGAAGACCCATTTGCGACCAAGCTTTAACTTCCTGACTGATGCTGGAGGAAACAGGTACAAAAGTATCTATCCACAGTAAAAACGAGTCCTATATCGACATAACCTGAAAGGCCGCTCAGCAAGGAAGAAGCCACTGCTCCAAAACCGCCATAAAAAAGCCAGACTACGATTTGCAACTGCACATGGGGACAAAGATCGTACTTTTTGGAGAAATGTCCTCTGGTCTGATGAAACAAAAATATAACTGTTTGGCCATAATGACCATCGTTGTGTTTGGAGGAAAAAAGGGGGCCGCTTGCAAGCCGAAGAACACCATCCCAACCGTGAAGCACGGGGGTGACAGCATCATGCTGTGGGGGTGCTTTGCTGCAGGAGGGACTGGTGCACTTCACAAAATAGATGGCATCATGAGGAAGGAAAATGATGTGGATATATTGAAGCAACATCTCAAGACATCAGTCAGGAAGTGAAAGTTTGGTCGCAAATGGGTCTTCCAAATGGACAATGACCCCAAACATACTTCCAAAGTTGTGGCAAAATGGCTTAAGGACAACAAAGTCAAGGTATTGGAGTGGGCATCACAAAATCCTGACCTCAATCCTATAGAAAATGTGTGGGCAGAACTTAAAAAGCGTGTGCGAGCAAGGAGGCCTACAAACCTGACTCAGTTACACCAGCTCTGTCAGGAGGAATGGGCCAAAATTCACCCAACGTATTGTGGGAAGCTTGTGGAAGGCAACCCGAAATGTTTGACCCAAGTTAAACAATTTAAAGGCAATGCTACCAAATACTAATTGAGTGTATGTAAACTTCTGACCCACTGGGAATGTGATGAAAGAAATAAAAGCTGAAATAAATCATTCTCTCTAATATTATTCTGACATTTCACATTCTTAAAATAAAGTGGTGATCCTAACTGACCTAAGACAGGGCATTTTTACTAGGATTAAATGTTAGGAATTGTGAAAAACTGAATTTAAATGTATTTGGCTAAGATGTATGTAAACTTCCGACTTCAACTGTGTAATTGAAAAGCTTAGATTCACAGCTATCCATTAGACACATTTTCGTGAATGTTCAGGTCAACAGAACTTTGACATCTAGGATATACAGTGGGGAGAACAAGTATTTGATACACTGCCGATTTTGCAGGTTTTCCTACTTACAAAGCATGTAGAGGTCTGTCATTTTTATCATAGGTACACTTCAACTGTGAAAATCCAGAAAATCACATTGTATGATTTTTAAGTAATTAATTTGAATTTTATTGCATGACATAAGCATTTGATCACGTACCAACCAGTAAGAATTCCGGCTCTCACAGACCTGTTAGTTTTTCTTTAAGAAGCCCTCCTGTTCTCCACTCATTACCTGTATTAACTGCACCTGTTTGAACTCGTTACCTGTATAAAAGACACCTGTCCCCACACTCAATCAAACAGACTCCAACCTCTCCACAATGGCCAAGACCAGAGAGCTGTGAAAGGACATCAGGGATAAAATTGTAGACCTGCACAAGGCTGGGATGGGCTACAGGACAATAGGCAAGCAGCTTGCTGAGAAGGCAACAACTGTTGGCGCAATTATTAGAAAATGGAAGAAGTTCAAGATGACGGTCAATCACCCTCGGTCTGGGGCTCCATGCAAGATCTCACCTCGTGGGGCATCAATGAATACATTTACATTTTATTCATTTAGCAGACGCTTTTATCTAGAGCGACTTACAGTTAGTGAGTGCATACATTTTCCATACTGGCCCCCCGTGGGAATCAAACCCACAAACCTGGCGTTGCAAACGCCATGCTCTACCAACTGAGCTACAGGAGGAAGGTGAGGGATCAGCCCAGAACTACACGGCAGGACCTGGTCAACGACCTGAAGAGAGCTGGGACCACAGCCTCAAAGAAAACCATTAGTAACACACTACACCGTCATGGATTAAAATCCTGCAGCGCACGCAAGGTCCCCCTGCTCAAGCCAGCGCAAGTCCAAGCTCGTCTGAAGTTTGCCAATGACCATCTGGATGATCCAGAGGAGGAATGGGAGAAGGTCATGTGGTCTGATGAGACAAAAATAGAGCTTTTTGGTCTAAACTCCACTCGCCGTGTTTGGAGGAAGAAGAAGGATGAGTACAACCCCAAGAACACCATCCCAACCGTGAAGGATGGAGGTGGAAACATCATTCTTTGGGGATGCTTTTCTGCAAAGGGGACAGGACGACTGCACCGTATTGAGGGGAGGATGGATGGGGCCATGTATCGCGAGATCTTGGCCAACAAGCTCTTTCCCTCAGTAAGAGCATTGAAGATGGGTCGTGGCTGGGTCTTCCAGCATGACAACGACCCGAAACACACAGCCAGGGCAACTAAGGAGTGGCTCCGTAAGAAGCATCTCAAGGTCCTGGAGTGGCCTAGCCAGTCTCCAGACCTGAACCCAATAGAACATCTTTGGAGGGAGCTGAAAGTCTGTATTGCCCAGCAACAGCCCCGAAACCTGAAGGATCTGGAGAAGGTCTATATGGAGGAGTGGGCCAAAATCCCTGCTGCAGTGTGTGCAAACCTGTTCAAGACCTACAGGAAACGTATGATCTCTGTAATTGCAAACAAAGGTTTCTGTACCAAATATTAAGTTCTGCTTTTCTGATGTATCAAATACTTATGTCATGCAATACAATGCAAATTAATTACTTAAAAATCATACAATGTGATTTTCTGGATTTTTGTTTTAGATTCCGTCTCTCACAGTTGAAGTGTACCTATGATAAAAATTACAGACCTCTACATGCTTTGTAAGTAGGAAAACCTCCAAAATCGGCAGTGTATCAAATACTTGTTCTCCCCACTGTATATCAGAATTACCTGTATAAATTGATTAAAAAAGGAAACCATGATACATTTTAAACTTTGTTTGACAATTGGTTCTGACAGGTCATGACATCACCTTTCAAATGTATATAAAATAACCAACTTTGAAAGCACCACCTTCAACTATTGTTTAAAATTGGCCCATCTTGTGCAATTGACATGAGAATGTTGGAAATTATGTTTTTGGATTACAACTTTGGTGATAGAAGAACCAAATTACATGCTAGAACAGGTTTAAAAAAAGATTTGTAGCTATTGGCCCTCCTGTAGCTCAGTTGGTAGCGCATGGCGCTTGCAACGCCAGGGTTGTGGGTTCGATTCCCACACGGGGGGCCAGTATGAAAAATGTATGCACTCACTAACTGGAAGTCGCTCTGGATAAGAGCGTCTGCTAAATGACTAACATGTAAATACAGGGCAATCACTGAAGCCTTTTTCCAATATGGCCGCCAAACAACTCGATGGTGTCTTATTCGCATTCCCATACCTGTATGAAATATAGTTTCAGTATTCCCAATAATATCTTTAAAATGTTCATAGTGATGTAGAATACATGGTCCTCTGTAGCTCAGCTGGTAGAGCACGGCGCTTGTAACGCTAAGGTAGTGGGTTGTAACGCTAAGGTAGTGGGTTCGATCCCCGGGACCACCCATACACACAAAAAAAAAATGTATGCACGCATGACTGTAAGTCGCTTTGGATAAAAGCGTCTGCTAAATGGCATATTATTATTATTATTATTATAACCCAATGATCCAGGTGTCACAGATATATAACGATTTAAAAATTATTCACACAATTGTGGTAAGAATGTGCATCAACATCAGCGAAACAAAGGAGTTGATTTTTGACTTTAGGTAGCAGAGGGGGGCGGGGGGGGGGGGGGGGGGGGGGACATGCCACATCAACAGGACTGCAGTAGAGAGAGTCAGCAGTTTGAAGTTCCTCGGCATCCACATCACCGAGGACTTGACATGGACCAACAACACCACCACTCTTGTCAAAGATGGTGCAACAGCGTCTCTACTTTCTAAGGCGGCTGAAGCAATTTGGCCAAGCCAACCCTGGGTCCTCTCCTAATACTACCTACCGCTGCACCATCTAGAGCCCCACTGCACCATCTAGAGCGTCCTGACCGGTTGCCCCACTGCCTGTTACGGGAATCGCTTCGTCCACGACTGCAAGGCCCTCCAGTGGGTGGTGAAGATGGCCCAGTACATCACTGGGACCGTGCTCCCACCCCATCCAGGACATCTACTTGAAACGGGGCCCGAGGAAGGCCCGCAGCGTCATCAAGGACCCCACACACACACCCTCCAGCCACGAGCTGTTCGGAGCATGAGATCTGATACCAAACAGGCTCAGAGACAGTTTCTATCTACAAAACCATCAGACTGCTGAACACTTGAACTGGACTGACCACCTGCTCTGATTTTCCAGACAGACAGACACCTTGCTCCCCCAGACGCTTGTGTTCCAACAGATGCCGCTGTAGGGGAGTGTGGGATTCCCAGTTTTATTGGTGTTCTCTGTAATGGACTTTACTTGTATTGTCCTTGACTGTGTCTTCCTGCGATCTTTGTTTATCTTTACATTTGAAAGTCTAAAAATATAGCTGCCCAAAAAAAAGAAGCAGGTATTTGACTGGTCCGTTTAATGGCCATATCAGGTATAAGTCTGTTTCGAATACAGTAATGTCCTCTGGTGCACAGCTCAAATGGCAGCAGATCTGCCAACAAAGCAACGAAGCAATGCCAAACTTCCTTAGAGATTGCTGTGGAAGCTGGATGTATTTCTGACACTGAACATGTCCATATTGGGCTCGTAACTCATCTGTTGCTTTGGTATACTTCTTGTAACTCTGCCATCACCTGGATGGGATGAAATTGGAGTTTCAAGAACAGCTCAGCAGCTGTGGTTTGATACTTTGACATTTCTATGTCAGAGGGTCACATTCCGAAACGACTTTAAGCTGCATGTATTTCTGACACCCAGTTTCGGAACATGGCCATGGTTGGAGAAGGCCACTGACAGGGGGTCATCATTTTGACTACTTGTTTGTCCAAAGATCTGTAAAGCTTCCTGAAAAACACAACCGTTCCCCAGATGTTTATCCTTGAAAATGTTATCCTTCTTTATAATTGTAAATGTATGAGATTAATATTAAATTTAGCCCTCCATTGACTTCACACTGCATGCTGAAAAGTGAAGACGTCATAACCTATAATGTGGACCACAGAGAGATCCGGTACAGGTCAGCACATTATTTTGACCTCATTAGTCGACCATGAGGTCCTCACATTGCTGACATTGGCCCCCACACTAAATTTACAGCAAGATATGTGACCTGGAAAATAAGATCTGAATGAACCCGAGTCCAGCTCGGTTGTTTTGTGGATCCATGCCACAGATATTTCATATCCAAATATAGTTTTACTGCTGTGACATTTTAATGGATTGTATCATGTAAAAAATGCTGATGTGAGCCAAGGCGCTAGGGTGTCTCAGGGAAACTCCAGAGCCGGCCCCAGCCTTTTGGGGACCCTAAGCTAAATTATGTTGCCCCCCCCCCCCAATTCTATAACACATTTTCTGCAATTCTACACATTTTTCCATGACTTATGCCATGTTAATATAAAATCTGAGTGAGAGAGACTAACAAAATCTTGCCCTGCGTGCCCAGTTGGTAATTCAACCATGATTACTACAAGTTTATATAGCTGGCTAGACTCAGTGGTGTTAAGTACTTAAGTAAAAATACTTTAAATTACTACTTAAGTAGTTTCTTTGGGTATCTGTATTTACTTTACTATTTATATTTTAGACAACTTTTACTTTTACTTCACTACATTCCTAAAGAAAATAATTTACTTTTTACTCCATACATTTTCCCTGACACCCAAAAGTACTCGTTTCATTTTGAATGCTTATCAAGACAGGAAAAGTGTCCAATTCACGTGCTTATCAAGAGAACATCCCTGGTCAACCCTACTGCCTCTGATCTGGCAGACTCACTAAACACACATGCTTCGTTTATGTCACGTTGTATAATGATTAGCAGACAGGTGCAGGAATACGTATTAGGGGTTTTACTACTCCATCCAACACAAACACGTATAAATATATACAAAATACACGGGACGAGACCGGTAAACAACAAGAGCACAATACATCATACAATGTGATTTTCTGGATTTTTGTTTTAGATTCCATCTCTCACAGTTGAAGGGTACCTATGATAAAAATTACAGACCTCTACATGCTTTGTAAGTAGGAAAACCTGCAAAATCAGCAGTGTATCAAATACTTGTTCTCCCCACTGTATGTGGTGATTTTAGGACGCTATTTTTTTTTTTTTTGGGGGGGGGGGGGTCGGGGCCCCCTATATCCCGCTAAGTGGCTAGGGCCGGCTCTGCCTGAGGAACTAAAGCACCCTTAAAACGTATTGGATGAAGTGTTACTGTCTGATCCTTCGAAGGGCCTGCCACAATACGTCACAATATGTACAATGACAGTTTTATAATGACAGTTCACTCAACTGTTTAATGATGTCTGGCAGTTAACAGTATCTCAGAGGCCTGCAACGCCTGTTCTGGACAGCCCATCTGCATGGTTTGCAGGCTCGTGTTCCACCCCAGCACTAACATAGTGGGTTCAGCTAAATCAACTGATCACAATCGTCAATTTAGCCCATAATTACCTAAAATCATGTTCAGTGTGTTAATGAAGAAATACAATTCAAGGCTTTTAATGAGAAATAATTTCAGGTCAATTCCTAAATTGACTTGAAATGACCCCAGCCCTGATCTCTGCAGTGCTCACTGCATTGTGGGAAGACCCACATCTGTAAAGTCAGTTGAGGTCTTTGTGGCCAAATACACAGTTGTCTAGTTGGGTATGGCAGATGGACATAGTCCTCTGACACACCCACCCCCCCCCCCCAATTGTGGAGGGTAACAAGTTTGGAGCTTAGAGAAAACATGTCCCTCAGATACAAAAACACAGGTCATATGTCATGCCAGATCTTTGCACATTAAAATAACTTGAATGTCATAAACTCTAAGTCTGCATGCTACAAATGTTCTCTCCACACACAAACACGCCAAGTTAATATATTCTGTCTAATAACAGTGGCATCGGTGCCAGATTTAGTCTGTGTGGAAATGTTGGCAGATATACCAAACAATAAACCTTGGCTGAAGTGAAGACGAGAGCACAGTCCAAGAAATGAAAAGGCGTTGATGGTCCTTCCAGATGGTCAGTCCAGTCCAGCCCCCTGCTCAACTAGTGCATTAAGCAGCTCCCCGCTATGGGGCTTCTTGTGCTGATGTGCTGGGTGGACACTGCTCACAAAACAAGCAGGGTGTATTCAGGTGAAATGTTCTGAACATTGCTGATAGAAATGTATTCAATAGAGCTGACATGATTCTCTATTCTACCTGACAGACAGTCATATCTGTTCTCCACAATACATTTCCGTCTGAACGTTCTGTAAGGTCAGGGCCGGCCCCAGGCATAAGCGACATAAGCTGTTGCTTATGGGGAACTCAGTCTGCCGCTAGGGGGAACTCAGTCTGCCGCTAGGGGGAACTCATTCTGCCGCTAGGGGGAACTCAGTCTGCCGCTAGGGGGAACTCAGTCTGCCGCTAGAGGGAACTCAGTCTGCCGCTAGGGGGAACTCAGTCTGCCGCTAGGGGGAACTCAGTCTGCCGCTAGGGGGAACTCAGTCTGCTGCTAGGGGGAACTCAGTCTGCCACTAGGGGGAACTCAGTCTGCCGCTAGGTGGAACTCAGTCTGCCGCTAGGGGGAACTCAGTCTGCCGCTAGGGGGAACTCAGTCTGCCACTAGGGGGAACTCAGTCTGCCGCTAGGTGGAACTCAGTCGGCCACTAGGGGGAACTCAGTCTGCAGCTAGGGGGAACTCAGTCTGCCGCTAGGGGGAACTCAGTCTGCCGCTAGGGGGAACTCAGTCTGCCGCTAGGGGGAACTCAGTCTGCCGCTAGGGGGAACTCAGTCTGACACTAGGGGGAACTCAGTCTGCCGCTAGGTGGAACTCAGTCGGCCGCTAGGGGGAACTCAGTCTGCCGCTAGGGGGAACTCAGTCTGCCGCTAGGGGGAACTCAGTCTGCCGCTAGGGGGAACTCAGTCTGCCGCTAGGGGGAACTCAGCCGGGGTCTCAACTTACTGCTGAGAGTTAGAATCGTAGAACACACAAGGTGCAATTTGGTTGTGCATCAGCAGTTTTTCTGTTCTTATGTCAGTCACTGATAGTCACTGAATTAGCCATGTCAGCTAATTTTTACATTGGTAAGTTAGTCTTGCCAGCTATCTACACTTGTAGTAATCATGGCCTAAGACCGACCGGGCACGCAGGGCATGTTCCCAGGGGCCATGACTTCCACAGGGGCCCAAATCTCGCTTAGGGCCCCCAAAAGGCTAGGGCCAGCCCTGTGTAAGGTTTCACGCTATTGAACATTAACATGGCTGCACCATATTAGACACAAATAACATTTACATGACTATTAAATGCAGAGGGTTTAAAACAGCAAAGATGAGATAGATATTGCAGAATGTGAAATGCCTGACTTGAAAGAAGACCTTGCTGATTTGATTTGATTCATTAAGAGACAGCAGGTCTTACTGGGGTCCGACACATAACCAAAAAGACATTACAGACAAAATACTTTACACTTGACATACATTTATAAACATTAACATGTAGTGTGTGTGTGCATTACATTGCTGAATTACATGTATTAAAAATAATTTTAAGCAATGTCTCTGCTGATGGTGGCTCCTTCACAAGTTGCTAGAGCTGTCTTTTAGAAAGATATTAAAACTGTAATGTGAAGGATTAATTAAAATGGAAATGGAAAGTAATCTGTTGCTTTATTGTAATTATTGTATTTATTAATTAATTAATTAATTATTAAATTAATACAATTAATTATTGTAATTATCCCCTATTAATTTTATAGTTGTTTTATTAAAGCCAGCTGCTAAACGGTTAACTTCAGAGTGTAGTAGAAGTTTGAGGCAGCTATATTGCTGTCCGAAATATGAGTGGATGAGATGATTGAAGCACTGTAATGATGTTATGTAAGCCTTAAGAATCCCACTGGATGGTTTTAGCCAACTGAAATGTGACACCAATAAAAGCCCCTGCAGCATCTTCAATAGATCAGACTGTAGATAAATAACTACACAGTTGATTGAACACTTTGATGAAGCTGTAATTGAAAGCCTAAATGTTTCTGTTCCAGCTTTTAAATATTTTTTTAATATGGTTCCACCAGGGTGATAAATCACACTAAGCAAAGCACGAGGTAACGGCCAACTCCTTCACAAGCATGAGGTGGCTGAGGAGACAGTTCAGATATAATATAAAATAATATATATTTGTTCTCAAAATATAAAGAAAGTTGTTGATAAGGATTAATGCCACAAAAATGTAACTAAATATCGTAAGGTAAAATTTTTATTACAATTTTATTGATATAACAGTATTTGAGTGGCAGTGTTAGTAACAATGGAATCAATTTTTAAAAAATCCTTTTGATATTGTCATAATTATTATTAATGACATATCTCATTTATTTCAATTCAGTGATATTCAATTCAGAAACAAATATGACATTTAAAAGTAATGTAATGGGAGTATGTTGCTCCTGGAAGTTGGTGGCGCTAGTGAGGTCTCTCATCCAATCCATTTCCTTTACCAGAGTGGTCCATAATTAACTTTTGCTTGGTTGGCACTTTCAACCCGATATATATGCAGGCTGAGACCCCAGCATCCATTAGTCAGACACCTTCTTCCTCTGTGGTAAGACTCTCTCCGCCTCCTTAGATTTGTACATTTGTCCGATTTTGTGTGCTCAGAATCTTACATGTGTCTTGTCTATTTTAAAAAATATGCAATCAAGTGGCATTGATTTAAAATGTTTTTATTTATTTATTGTGTTTAACTTTAAATGTCTTTTCTATTAAAATCTGTAACTTTCATTTTATGGTCGAAAGTGATGCTACTGCTGTTTGGAAATTGAACAGGTGGACTAGAATTTAACTGGGTTTTCTGGGGTATTTATTTGAATTCTTGACAGAATGTGTAGTAAAGTGAGTTGGAAAATGAATGTTACAAGTTGCACCTGTAGTTGAATTGGCCGAGGCTGTCATGATTGAGTTGAATGATGTTTTCTAGCCCTTTGGGGGCTAAATGATAATGTTTTAGACTTATTCACAACACCCTAATGTTTCCCAGGGTTCTCCAAGAAGTACAAATTCATCTGTAGAAGGGGGAAAAGAAGGTGAGACATAGTTTGAGTCTTCATAAGAAAAGTGACAAATGTTCTGTGAGAGATACCACTCACAGCTCTGTTGACTGGGGAGGAAGCACCACAGAGTCAATCATGTTTCTTGTCTCATCTCTTTCCTAGTGATCCGTCACCATGAGTACGGACGCGGAGATGCAAATCTACGGCAAGGCTGCCATATACCTCCGTAAGCCTGAGAAGGAGAGGATGGAGGCACAAACCGCACCGTTTGATTCAAAGAACGCCTGCTATGTGGCAGACACCAAGGAGCTGTACCTTAAGGGTCTGGTCACTGCAAGGGCTGATGGGAAGTGTACTGTAACAGTCACGAATCCTGACGGCACTAAGGACGTAAGCCTGATTTGAAAAGTATTCAAGTTTGTGCAGTAACTATTTTTCTTTTTTTTAAATGAAATCAGTAACAAAAGATTGATTAAGAAGCATTTCTTAGTTTTTTTGTAAGCAGAATATAACCTTCAAACACATAATTTCTATCACTGCTAATTAAAAATAGCATGGAATTTTCTATATTGACTAGTTAAGTATCACCATGTATGTGTCAGTGGTTGATAACAAAGTAGTTGGATTAGATGGGGGTATGCATTATTTTTTTTTTAAAGAAGCATTCAGTCATGTCCTGTTTGATCTGTGTATAATCTAGATTTCTGACTGTTTCAGGAAGGAAAAGAGTTCAAAGAAGCAGACGTCTACCAGATGAACCCCCCTAAGTACGACAAGATTGAGGACATGGCCATGATGACCTACCTGAATGAAGCCTCTGTGTTGTATAACCTCAAAGAGCGTTATGCAGCATGGATGATCTATGTAAGATACCTGCATAAACACACACACACACACATGAACATGAGAAACACACACATACAGTACTACACATAAATGAATGGTAGAAACCAAAACATACCAATACAGTAGACCTACATTAGTATACCATAGTACACCTACATCCTCACATAAATCCAGGTAAAAGTCAATCTGATTGAGCTAATCCCCTAATTTAGTTGAATCCCTTTCATCCAGACCTACTCTGGGCTCTTCTGTGCCACGGTGAACCCCTACAAGTGGCTTCCTGTGTACGACATGGAGGTTGTCAACGCCTACAGAGGGAAGAAGAGGATGGAGGCTCCACCCCATATCTTCTCCGTCTCTGACAACGCCTTTCAGTTCATGCAGATTGGTATGCGCTCTCATGGATGAATGGATGTCCATACGTGTTTATGGCTGGATGGATGGATGCATGGACGGAAGTTAAAATATGCTTTAGAGAGGTATCTACTGTTTTCAAGTCTAGGTTAGAACAGTTTGCTGGGAATATCTGATTTTTAGTTGCCTTGAATGGAAAATGTTCCAAAATGAAATTCATGATGATGCTATGAATTCAATAAAGTACCCATAATGTTGCTTGAGTGTGATAAGCAATATGTTTTTTGGTTACAGACCAGGAGAACCAGTCCGTCCTGATTACGTAAGTTCTTTACTAACATTTCACTTGAGAAAGTGTTTCTGCTGCAATATATTGGGTCTCTTGGGTGTGATGAAAATACATGACATTATGAATGGATTAGGCTATGCACAGGAATGAGTCGATGAGTGGGGATATTTTTTAATTTATGTAAGAAAACAGTGTATTTTTAAGTGTTATTTCTTAGTGAACGCCAATCTGACATTCAAACATGTGACTAAAACCCCTCTTTCTCTGTCATATTAACCAGTGGAGAATCCGGTGCAGGAAAGACTGTCAACACCAAGCGTGTCATCCAGTACTTCGCCACCATTGCAGTTTCTGGTGTCAAGAAGGAAGTTGACCCCAGCAAAATGCAGGTAGGTTTTACCTTTCTAACACATTTCAGTTTGGTGGGCTGTGTTCAAGCGATTGAGAAAAACTAACTTTACCAGTTTCTGAGCAACTTGTGTTTGTCTCAATCAGGGGTCTCTTGAGGATCAGATCATTGCAGCTAACCCTCTGCTGGAGGCTTACGGTAATGCCAAGACAGTGAGGAACGACAACTCGTCTCGCTTTGTAAGTACGAAGGGCATACTGTGAAAGTTACCTTAGATTGGAAACATTTATTTCAGTAGTTCCCTTTTGTTATATCAATAGATGTCCAACATTCTGTAACAATTAAAGGGTCTATCAAGGTAAAATGATAGATTTATTTAGTTGACCTATTTCTAACCCCCATGCTCTACTATAGGGTAAATTCATCAGGATTCACTTCCAAGGTAGCAAACTGGCTAAAGCTGACATTGAGACCTGTGAGTTGATTTAGATTTTTTTTTCAATGCTTTACTAAATTCACACAGATTTTTTTTGGGAGATCATAATTATCTAATTATCTCTCTCTCTCTCTCTCTCTCTCTCTCTCTCTCTCTCTCTCTCTCTCTCTCTCTCTCTCTCTCTCTCTCTCTCTCTCTCTCTCTCTCTCTCTCTCTCACACTCTCACTCTTTGTGTCAATCGCTCTCTCTTTCTCTCTCAGACCTGCTAGAGAAGTCCAGAGTGTCCTTCCAGCTTCCGGATGAGAGAGGCTACCACATCTTCTTCCAGATGATGACCAATCACAAACCTGATATTATTGGTAAGGCAAAGTAGAGGTTCAGGGGGGAATTTTTCCTACCTCCATGGAACTTATCACAAATGTTCATAGTCCACACTATTAATACTATTACAATGAGAACATCCATGGTAACAAGGCATCTAGATATGGGTCAGGTCTTTGGGAAATATCTATCGAGTAATGGACTGTGATGCACTAGTCCACGAGTCTCAGTCCCCTCTTTTTGATGCTATTTATTATATACTACATGTATCCTTGCGTCCATCTATTGAGTAAAGGAGGGAGAGATACTGTAAAGGTAGGACAGTCACAATTCTAAGAGATTTCACTGACAAGACATTCTCTGTTGTCCATAGAAATGTCGCTCATCACCACCAACCCTTACGACTTCCCCATGTGCAGCCAAGGTCAGATCACTGTGGCCAGCATCAACGACAAGGAAGAGCTGGATGCCACAGACGTGAGTCAAACAAAGGGCTAATCATATTCTATATTTGGAATGGGTAGGACCACCATACACACTAAATGCACTGTTCAATTCCAACTTGGTGGCAGATGGGAATTTTCATGTATTTTGTTTTGTTTTATTCTAAATGCCTTATTGTTAGTTATGCATGTGCCTCAGGGCATTCTTCATGCCTTCACACTTCGCCTTGAGGCACATACTGTACATGTAAGACATCCACAAGAGAGCACCACTAAATGCCCTGTGGAACTGTGTAAAATAGAGGTTGACGCGGGAGTGAAAATTCATTCCTTTCCCATCTTGTCCTGTCAATGTTTTTCCCGAGAAAAAATCACTCCCGTCCGCTCATTTTTTGCGCGCAGAAATACAGTATGTAGGCTATTGTGTTTGTTTAGGAAGTATGTAAAATAATTTCAGTAATGCAATATGCGACTTTGATTGTCTTACGTATCTTAGTTAAATGCACTGACTGTATGCCTAAACCTCTCTGGATAAGAGCATATTTTAAATGACCTAAAGGTAGATTGATTAAAGCTGGAGGATGAGGACAGACACCTGGAGCCTACAGCTGAGCACTGCGCACATGAGCATTTACAATACATTTACATTTTACAACATGAACATAACAAATAAACCTGAGCGGCATTACTGCATAAGTCAATACATTTTTATTTCACTCTTCACCTCAGATTGCATGGGTTTAGTTAAATACACGAACAATTGGGCTTGACTATAAAGTTGTTGGGAGTAGAGCAGCTGTGCGCTTCATGCCGCTTGCCCCGCTCTCCGGTTGGTAGCCTATTTGATTAAACCGCAACATTTTTTTTTTTTTTTACAAGCAGTGATCTAGCTTCCTTCATTGTCAGAGACAACTCCATCAAATTGAACTAAAACATAGCTCTTTCCTTGGCTTTAATGTTAATGTTAGTGATGGGACCTTGGCTGCAACAAGACGTTGCAATTTCTCTATTGAAGGCTTCATCATTTAGCCTACTAACTTAGGTTGGCATCCGAGGTAGCCTAGTGACTGGCTACAACTGGAGCGAGGGGCGAGAGTGAGCGGACAGAAGCTGGAGGGGGAAATTACAATATATTTATTTGTATTAAGTAAACTATATTAGGCCTAGCCTACACATTTTTTTTATTTTTATGAAATGCCCCACACATGACATATTTCCACCCCAAAAAAGTATGTTTACAACGATTAATGTACTGCATGTTCCTGTGGACTGTAGATCCTGTCCGAACTTTGATTCTAGAACTCCGAATCCTGCCAGAATCCCGTGGGACCCGCAAGAACCGCGGGAGTCCTATTCCCGTGTCAACCTCTAGTGTTAAAACTCATTTTGTGCTGCCAACTGCTAGTGTGTTGGCCAAGTGTAATCATGTGGATCTGAGAAGCAGGTCAAATATATCCATGCGATTTGTTCTGGTGAGAGCACAGAACTGTAGTGGACTGTAAGTGAGCAAACTACCGTTCAGTTCATCACTGTTGTACTTCCTGTCTAATACCAGGATGCCATTACAATCCTGGGCTTCAGTAATGATGAGAAAAATAGCATCTACAAGCTGACAGGAGCTGTATTGCACCATGGCAACTTGAAATTCAAGCAGAAACAGCGTGAGGAGCAGGCCGAGCCAGACGGCACAGAGGGTGAGTCCCACTCATAGATATACAATATGTAAAGAATTAGTCCCATTCCCAGTCCCACTCATATATATACAATATGTAAAGCATTAGGCCCATTCCCAGTCCCACTCATAGATATACAATATGTAAAGCATTAGTCCCATTCCCAGTCCCACTCATAGATATACAATATGTAAGACAGACAGCGCCTCATCAAAGTCCGGCAGGAGCTCATTTATGGAGACCAAATTCCAACCTCCAGAAATGATTTGAAATGATGGATGTGGGTTCAAATCAAAACCTAACCCATAACAAAGTTGGCCAAACCCTTTTGTCAGTGTGACATCAGAATCAAGTGATCTGTTGTTGTTGGTTCTCTCTCCAGTGTCTGATAAAATCGGCTACCTGCTGGGCCTGAACTCAGCTGAGATGTTGAAGGCCCTCTGCTATCCCAGAGTGAAGGTCGGCAACGAGTATGTGACCAAGGGACAGACTGTGCCTCAGGTAAGGCGGCCAAACACAGCATCTACAATTTTCTGAGCACCAGAAATATTTTGGTGATTAGTGCGTTGCTTGTTTTGAATAGTGATGTCTTCTCACCTTCTCACTATACATGGTCAATGTCTCATGTATTCATTTGAGGTATTATCATTGCAGGTTAATAACTCAGTCTCGGCTCTGGCCAAGTCCATCTACGAGAGGATGTTCTTGTGGATGGTCATCCGTATCAACGAGATGTTGGACACCAAGAATCCAAGGCAGTTCTATATCGGTGTGCTTGACATTGCCGGGTTTGAGATCTTTGATGTGAGTATGAGACCAGAACAAGACAATTAGTTGTGATTGAGATGGATTACAGCCCTGTATGATGAAATGATCCCTTTTGAAATTCCATCAACAGTACAACAGCATGGAGCAGCTGTGCATCAACTTCACCAATGAGAAACTGCAACAGTTTTTCAACCACACCATGTTCGTCCTTGAACAAGAGGAGTACAAGAAGGAGGGAATCGTCTGGGCCTTCATTGACTTCGGCATGGACTTGGCTGCCTGCATTGAGCTTATTGAGAAGGTAAACTGTCTGTTAGGATTGTAATGGACCACAACAGCAAAAGCTCATAGAGAGCGCTGTGTGAGATATTATCACAGGGGTAGAACGTATCTGACTGTTGAGAACTCTGTATCCTATTATGTGCCCCTAAATGAATATAATCGTATAATAGCATGTTTTCTAAAATAATAAATGTGATCCTAAATGTAAATATCACTAATTTGATATACATCTCTTTTCGTAAAGCCATTGGGAATCTTCTCCATCCTTGAAGAGGAGTGCATGTTCCCCAAGTCTTCAGACACTACCTTCAAGGACAAGCTGTACGCCCAACATCTTGGCAAAACCAAGGCGTTTGAGAAGCCCAAGCCTGCTAAAGGCAAGGCAGAGGCCCACTTCTCCCTGGTGCACTACGCCGGCACGGTGGACTACAACATCACTGGCTGGCTGGAGAAGAACAAGGACCCCCTGAACGACTCAGTTCTTCAGCTGTACGGGAAGTCCTCAGTCAAACTTATGGCTACCCTGTATGTCGCTGCCCCACCTGAGGGTAAGACTAGCATCACATTAAAATATTTAATTTAGCATTAGTTACAACATTTTCTTTCAAGTCTTTGAATGTATCACGATTTCTCTGGGTTATTCACTTGGTTAATTTACTCATACAATAGGTGTTATTTTACACAATCTCATTGGCAGCATTTGCATTAAGATACGTGTGAAGTTAACCTGATATTCTCTAATTTAGAATCATATATCACTTTTCCCCATTTTAACAGATACAACCAAGAAAGGGGGCAAGAAGAAGGGTGGTTCCATGCAGACTGTGTCCTCCCAGTTCAGGGTGAGCTTTTAAAATGTGTATATTCAGGCTTTCTAAAGGTGCATTGATTATCAGAAATGATTTCTGAAAAAATGGTTTGTAACCCTCTTACAGGAGAACTTACATAAGCTGATGACCAACTTGAGGAGCACTCATCCTCACTTTGTGCGCTGCCTGATCCCCAACGAGTCAAAGACTCCAGGTACAAGAACTATTGAGTTAAATATGACATATTATCAGTACAGTATCAGTAACCTTAACGAACCAATCTTTAACCTGTTAATGAGACTTGGTTTGTGTTTCCAGGTCTGATGGAGAACTTCCTGGTTATCCACCAGCTCAGGTGTAATGGTGTTCTAGAAGGTATCAGGATCTGCAGAAAGGGCTTCCCCAGCAGAATCATCTATGCTGACTTCAAGCAGAGGTACACACACACAAACACAAATGCACACACACGTACACACACACACGCACTCTCGCACGTAACACGCACACACGCACACACACACACACACAAACACACACACACAACCACAAGAAGATCTGCTCTAAGGGTTTTCCCAGCATCAGAATAGGCTTCTCTTTAACGTAATATAACCAACCTATTACGACTTGACATTTACTACATGTCTCCTCCTTCAGGTACAAAGTACTGAATGCCAGTGTCATCCCCGAGGGCCAGTTCATGGACAACAAGAAGGCTTCTGAGAAGCTGCTTGGGTCCATTGATGTGAATCATGAGGATTACAAGTTTGGACACACCAAGGTCAGTCAAATACCCCCAGCAAAAGCTAACAATAAAACACAACCTCAATGATAATATAAATTCTAACCATTCAATGTCTCTCCAGTGGATACATTCATCTTTTTATTATTTCTTAAAAATTTGAAAAAACATTGATTTCAATTAATTATCATGTGCATTGTGTCAGAGTGGTGTGGCTGCTGTTATCTGTATCAGTGTACATTATTCATCTACAACTGTAAAATAACTTACAACTTATAAACAACCTATCCCATGGTTTGTTTGTAAGCATTGCAATGTTTATGTTGGTGAAATCAATCTAGTGGCGTTGTTCCTCTCTTTTGATTCAAACCTTTCTATCTGTCACCATCTGACAGAGGTACCATAATTGACCATGTTTACCTGTGTCTCAGGTGTTCTTCAAAGCTGGTCTGCTGGGTGTCCTTGAGGAGATGAGAGATGAGAAGCTGGCCTCTCTGGTCGGCATGGTCCAGGCTCTCAGCCGTGGATTCCTCATGAGGAGAGAGTTCACCAAGATGATGGAGAGGAGGTGAGGAATAGTAGACAACTTGGCAAAGAATTCTGTCAACCACCTGTATGTAAAGCATTATGATTACAGACTGTATATGCTGTGAGTTGTTCACTATGAGAAAGTATGTTATAATATTCTATTAAAGCAGCAGATTGGGATTTAGCAAGCTGTTCAATTGTTATTTAAATTAGTGATATTTACCCATTCATTCTTGAAGAATATGAAATGCCTCATGATCTTAGCATTACCTGTCAGTCATTTTACCTAGAGAGCTGTCTATACATTTAAGAGGGATTACAGTTCCCTAACCCCATTCCTCAGCTGTTTGCAAAAAGTGGTGGTGTCCCCATTTCGTTCTTCGAATCTCAGAATGTAGCTTTAAAGACGTCATCCAATGATTTTTTAAACTTTTCCTGTTCAACAGAACTGGGAATGCCCTACTCTTTGAAGTTTGCATTTGTGTCTAAAACACAATATTTTCCTTAAAACATATATTTTTACCCTTTAGTGTGTGTACTTTACTGTATTTATACTTGGGATATCGCTTTTCCACAGGAAAAGTTCAAAAAATACTGGAGGAGTTCTTTAAGCATGCCACTCACCATGTCACTCACCATGCCACTCACCATGCCACTCACCATGCCACTCACCATGCCACTCACCATGCCACTCACCATGCCACTCAGCATGCCACTCACCATGCCACTCACCATGCCACTCACCATGCCACTCACCATGCCACTCACCATGCCACTCACCATGCCACTCCATCCTTTCTGTCGACCAGAGATTCAGTCTTCACCATCCAGTACAACATCCGCTCATTCATGAATGTGAAAACCTGGCCATGGATGAAGGTGTACTTCAAGATCAAGCCCCTGCTGAAGACCGCAGAGACTGAGAAGGAGCTGGCCAACATGAAGGAGAACTATGAGAAGATGCAGACGGACCTGGCCAAGGCTCTGGCCAAGAAGAAGGAGTTGGAGGAGAAGATGGTGGCCATGGTGCAGGAGAAGAATGACCTGGCGCTTCAAGTCGCATCTGTGAGTGAGCGACGACACTCATAAGAGCCCATTTACACACACATGAACACAGACACGAACACAATCACACACACATCTGCACATATGAACACACGCACACTGTGGTTATCTCAATTTTTTTTATTGCCCATGGTATATATTTATATTTCATGCATTTAAATGCATTTGCTCTGACCTATTTGACCAAATTAAGTCTATATTTTGATACACAAAGTGAGGCCACTGATTTTTTTCTCCTGCTCTGAAACCAGGATTCAGAGAATCTGAACGATGCTGAGGAAAGGTGCGAGGGGCTCATCAAGAGCAAGATCCAGCTGGAGGCCAAACTCAAAGAGACGACCGAGAGGCTGGAGGATGAGGAGGAGATGAATGCTGAGTTGACTGCCAAGAAGAGGAAGCTGGAGGATGAGTGCTCTGAGCTGAAGAAGGACATTGATGACCTGGAGCTCACCCTGGCCAAAGTGGAGAAGGAGAAGCACGCCACTGAAAACAAGGTTTCGTAGACAGTCTAACCAAACAATAATCCAAACAATAATCAACTCAAAACAGAAAAGGAATTCAAGTTTTTTTGTGGGTGCTGTAAAAACTACGACACAAAATATTGTAATTTCATTTGTGGTGTTATCCACACATTCATTACATGTTCTGTTCCCCCCTCCTTTATGACTTCCCCTCAATACACTGGCATGGAGTACAATGCCATCTAGTGATGAATCTATAGTACAGCACTTGTTGACACATTTCTAAGATCAATTAAACTAATTATCCTATTTATGGTGAAGTACCCAAAGACTCATTTTGTTGTTGCCGTTATCAGGTTAAAAACCTGACAGAGGAGATGGCGTCTGTGGATGAGAGTGTTGCCAAGCTGACCAAGGAGAAGAAAGCCCTCCAAGAGGCCCACCAGCAGACACTGGACGACCTGCAGGCAGAGGAAGACAAAGTCAACACTCTGACCAAGGCCAAGACCAAGCTGGAACAGCAAGTGGACGACGTGAGTGGAGTTTGACATTTTGGCCATGATAGTATGTAAGATGATATTATCTTCAATTGTTTAGATTTGACCAATATATGTGTATTTTTTATTTTGTAGCTTGAGGGTTCTCTGGAGCAAGAGAAGAAGCTCCGTATGGACCTTGAGAGAGCCAAGAGAAAGCTGGAGGGAGATCTGAAACTGGCCCAGGAGTCCATAATGGACCTGGAGAATGACAAGCAGCAGTCTGATGAGAAAATCAAGAAGTAAACACAAATCAATTACCACAGTATTACCTGCCATCTTGATCAAAATAATGGTTGTTATTGGCTCATTCTTGTAATTATGAATTTGTATGTGATTCTTAAAAGCAAAGTGAATGGTAATATAGGCTCCCTTTACACTATCTAACCAAATCGAACTTTGCAATCAATGTGTTTGTGTTTGTTAGGAAGGAGTTTGAGACCACCCAGCTCCTCAGCAAGATTGAGGATGAGCAGTCTCTGGGAGCTCAGCTGCAGAAGAAGATCAAGGAACTCCAGGTACAGTACAGGATCTAACCTCCAGGACAGGAAAGCACACACCTGAATCATTTCCTGAAAAAAATGGACACATTTCTTCTGGAAGCTTCTGACGGCTCAGTAAGATGGAAGATGGTGCTTCATGATGGTGCTTCTTTCTATGGAAAGATGGTGCTTCTTACCAGTGTTAGTTCCGCCCTTGGGACACTGTCTAATGAATATAGTAAATATGTTAGTGTAACTGGCTATGTATTAACACATTTATGCTAAATATACTGTACATACTATTATTATGTAGTGAGGTTCAATTGTTTCAACTGTATTGTAGTGTTCATCCCCCCTGCTCCTGCCCCCTGTTCTAGGCTCGTATTGAGGAGCTGGAGGAGGAAATTGAGGCTGAGCGTGCTGCCAGGGCTAAGGTTGAGAAGCAGAGGGCCGATCTCTCCAGGGAACTTGAGGAGATCAGCGAGAGGCTGGAGGAGGCCGGAGGCGCCACTGCTGCTCAGATTGAGATGAACAAGAAGCGCGAGGCTGAGTTCCAGAAGCTGCGTCGTGATCTTGAAGAGTCCACCCTGCAGCATGAGGCCACAGCCGCCGCTCTGCGCAAGAAGCAGGCCGACAGTGTGGCTGAGCTCGGGGAGCAGATCGACAACCTGCAGCGCGTCAAGCAGAAGCTGGAGAAGGAGAAGAGTGAGTACAAGATGGAGATTGATGACCTCTCTAGCAACATGGAGGCTGTCGCCAAGGCTAAGGTGAGTAGTGATGTTTTGGTCAAGCAGTGTTGAGGAGGGTCAGCTACATTACCATTCAAGTAAACTGAAGTTGACAGGAGTCCCATATGTTTCACTAACAGGGCAATCTGGAGAAGATGTGCCGAACTCTTGAGGACCAGCTGAGCGAGATCAAGACTAAGAATGATGAGAATGCTCGCCAGGTCAACGACATCAGCGGACAGAGGGCCAGACTCCTGACAGAAAATGGTACCATCAACAATGAACAACAAACCAAACCAATGTAGTTCACCTCAGTAGTAAACAATAACATGTGTTGGGGGCTGTAAATCCAGTCCACATAGTTTCTGCCCTACGATACCTCAAATACATTTTCAATCTTCGAGAACAGAGACCCTATTAACAAGAGGTCACTCTTTCCCTGCAGGTGAGTTTGGCCGCCAGCTGGAGGAGAAGGAAGCCCTGGTGTCTCAGCTGACCAGAGGCAAACAGGCCTTCACCCAGCAGGTGGAGGAGCTGAAGAGGGCGATTGAGGAGGAGGTCAAGGTAAAGGACCCAAAATGGAAACCACCCACCACAATTTAGAGCTCTATATACATATAGATGGTGACTACGCCACCCTCAGAGACTTCTACTGCCATTTGTTTTACTCTCTATCTAATCTCTCTTTGTCTTTGTCTTTCTTTCTTTCTCAGGCTAAAAATGCACTGGCCCACGGTGTCCAGTCTGCCCGCCATGACTGTGACCTCCTGAGAGAGCAGTTTGAGGAGGAGCAGGAGGCCAAGGCAGAGCTGCAGCGCGGCATGTCTAAGGCCAACAGTGAGGTGGCTCAGTGGAGGACTAAGTATGAAACTGATGCCATCCAGCGCACAGAGGAGCTGGAGGAGGCCAAGTGAGTTGCACGCAGTAGCAAAAACTCAAATAAATGGTGTGGATGGTGTGGATGGTAGGAGGCTCTGAGAAAATGTTATGTCAATATGTAGTGCAACATTTGTTTCACAACAAATTGCTCACCATAACACCACCTTCTGTTGTCCAACAGGAAGAAACTGGCCCAGCGTCTGCAGGAGGCTGAGGAGACCATTGAGGCGACCAACTCAAAGTGCGCCTCCCTGGAGAAGACCAAGCAGAGACTGCAGGGAGAGGTGGAGGACCTCATGATTGACGTTGAGAGAGCCAACGCAATGGCCGCCAACCTTGACAAGAAGCAGAGGAACTTTGACAAGGTGAACATTTATAAACCTCCCTCTAGGTGATATTTTCTGTCTGCTATTTGATCAGTTGTAGTATAATTGTAGCATATTTCTGAATCAAAACTCTCCATCAATGAGTTCTACTGAAAATCCCATGTATTTCCCTAGGTTCTGGCAGAGTGGAAGCAGAAGTATGAGGAGGGTCAGGCTGAGCTGGAAGGAGCTCAGAAGGAGGCTCGCTCTATGAGCACTGAACTCTTCAAGATGAAGAACTCCTACGAGGAGGCTCTGGATCATCTGGAGACTCTGAAGAGAGAGAACAAGAACCTGCAACGTGAGCATTTGACAGCAGTTCTATTTGACTGATGTTTGACTAGTGTTTGAAAATGGAATTAACTGTAATCATCAACATTATATCAAAATTACTATTAAACCGTCTCATGTAAAGTATAAAATATACTTTTTGGGAACATGTAATTGGTATTCCTTTGAACCACCCAAGGATGTGGGGGGCAATTAGATTAGCAAGACAGTATGAAGTGCTGTTAATGAATTAACTGTTATTATGATTCAATATAAACTTCAGTGATATCCGCTGAAAATCTCCCAAGTCTAAACAGCTCCTATGTTTGTGTGTGCAGAGGAGATCTCTGACCTGACTGAGCAGATCGGAGAGACTGGCAAGAGCATCCATGAGCTGGAGAAGGCCAAGAAGACCGTGGAGACAGAGAAGTCTGAGATCCAGACCGCTCTGGAGGAGGCTGAGGTACAAACTACAGCTGTTTGATAGGAAAAGCAGTGTTACACAAGCCAATGCCAGCTACAGTCTAACGCTCCCCTTTATTGGTGTTTATTGTAGTCATTTATACAGTATGTAATTCCTTGTGTTATACACATCCAAATGTATTGAGCACAAGCGACCTTTCGCTAAGCCCCGCTCTAACATTGTGGGCAACCAATCGCAGTTCTCCAATGGATAGCAAATGTTTCAAAGACATTGCCAGTGATGGCAGTAGGAAAAACAGACAGTTGTCTTTTTTTTTTTGTTGGTTTAATTGGCTATATAATTGTACAGCTCACCAGGGTTACTTGCTACTTGTTTCCTGAAATGCAGAGCCTGTTCATGGAGTATATTTCGAATCCGATATTATACTTTTGTTACATTGTTTGCTAGCTCAGCTGGTTAGCTAGCTCTGTCTCATAGACCACCAAACGTTGCTAGCTAGCCATGTAAGTTGTTTCCTCGAAATATATACTCATGTACATTGGCTAGCTAAGTTAGTCATGTTATGAATACAACTCCCATCTGCTTTCAACATCAGGATACGATTTGAGCCCACTAGTTAGCTCCAAAAGTTGGCTAGCTAAATTAGTCATGTTATGAGTACAACTCCCATCTGCTTTCAACATCAGGATACGATTTGAGCCCACTAGTTAGCTCCAAAAGTTGGCTAGCTAAGTTAGTCATGTTATGAATACAACTCCCATCTGCTTTCAAACATCAGGATACGATTTGAGCCCACTAGTTAGCTCCAAAAGTTGGCTAGCTAAGTAAGTCATGTTATGAATACAACTCCCATCTGCTTTCAACATCAGGATACGATTTGAGCCCACTAGTTAGCTCCAAAAGTAGTTATACCTTTGACTGCATGCTATGTGAATTCAGAGCCATTCAGTGGCTAGCCACACTACAAAAATACATTTACCAGGATCCCCATGAAGCAGCTCTAATGACAGTACCACAACATACCTGAGGGGAAGTGGTTCATTTAATTGTGTATTAAAAACAGAGTTTGAGATCATTGTTTTCTCCACTAGTTAGAATGGGGAATTGGACTTCCCAGGAAAATGTTGTCCGTGGTTGCAACAGTAACCAAGGGGGACGGGGCTTAGTGAAGGGTCAATTCACCTGACTGCTTCTCTTTGTCCAGGGCACACTGGAGCACGAGGAATCCAAGATTCTGCGTGTGCAGCTGGAGCTGAACCAGATCAAGGGTGAGGTGGACAGGAAGATCGCTGAGAAGGACGAGGAGATGGAGCAGATCAAGAGGAACAGCCAAAGGGTGGTTGACTCCATGCAGAGCACCCTGGACTCTGAGGTCAGGAGCAGGAATGACGCCCTGAGGGTGAAGAAGAAGATGGAGGGAGACCTGAACGAGATGGAGATCCAGCTGAGCCACGCCAACAGGCAGGCCGCTGAGGCCCAGAAACAGCTGAGGAACGTCCAGGGACAGCTCAAGGTAAAGGGACTGGGACATCAGGCTCAAAAACCTGATCATGGGGAGGGATTTGTTTGTGAATCAGTAGAAAAGAATAGAACAGAGGAATGGAATAGTGGACTAATATACTGTAGATATTGTGGAAATGTTTACCAATGAACATGCCTATCACCAATCCTATCACCCCTACTTCCACAAGTCTAATGATACTATGTAATTGTGATCCCCAGGATGCCCAATTGCACCTTGATGACGCTGTCCGCCTCTCAGAGGATATGAAGGAGCAGGCAGCCATGGTGGAGCGCAGAAACGGTCTGATGGTGTCTGAAATTGAGGAGCTGAGAGTTGCTCTGGAGCAGACAGAGAGAGGCCGCAAAGTGGCTGAGACTGAGCTGGTTGACGCCAGCGAGCGCGTCGGACTGCTGCACTCCCAGGTACGGGTCAAAATACATTTCTAATTAAACTCAACCAAGCATACCGTTTACACACACATAGAATTTAACAGTGCTTGCTTTTAGATTTTCATAATTTCTGCCTTGTGACTTGTAAGTTCTCTTGAGAGTCAAATAAATGGCCTTGTTTCCTCCTTCAGAACACCAGCCTTCTGAACACCAAGAAGAAGCTGGAGACTGACCTGGTTCAGGTGCAGGGAGAGGTGGACGACATCGTCCAGGAAGCCAGGAACGCAGAGGAGAAGGCCAAGAAGGCCATCACTGACGTGAGTCCTTGAATTACATCAACTAGATTTGTCCCCAAGGGCCAATGGTAGCTGGGCTGGTTAACCTCACCAAAGATCTCAAGGGGGCTTTATGAGTGGTGCCTGTTGGTGCGTAAATTAAACTAAGTACCATTCCAGGCGGCCATGATGGCTGAGGAGCTGAAGAAGGAGCAGGACACCAGCTCTCACCTGGAGAGGATGAAGAAGAACCTGGAGGTCACAGTCAAGGACCTGCAGCACCGCCTGGATGAGGCTGAGAATCTGGCCATGAAGGGAGGCAAGAAGCAGCTCCAGAAACTGGAGTCCAGGGTGAGTTAACAGCAGGGTGGATTGAAAGACAGACTGCTGGAAATGCATGTGATCATATAAAAATACACAGGAGACTGGTTTAATGACTTTTTCTCTCAATAACCCACCTACATAAGGAAAAGTAGTTGTTTTCATTATAGACCCTCTAATTAAAATTGTAAAAGTATATAGGAAGAGACAACAATTGTGCCTCCTTGACTAGCAGAAGAATATACTTCTGTTTTTACAAAGATTTGTTACGTCTGATTTCACCACCTCACATAAATGCCTACCTTTATTTCTTCCACAAAGGTGCGCGAGCTCGAGACTGAGGTGGAGGCCGAGCAGAGAAGAGGTGTAGACGCAGTCAAGGGAGTCCGCAAGTATGAGCGCAGAGTCAAGGAGCTCACTTACCAGGTAAGAAAATGTGCCTTCTTCACACACTAAAGCACACTGGTTTGTGTATTAAACTATGGGGTATTGATTCTTTGATCTTCTCCCACAGACTGAGGAGGATAAGAAGAACGTTGGCAGACTTCAGGACCTGGTAGATAAGCTGCAGTTGAAAGTGAAGGCCTACAAGAGGCAGGCTGAGGAAGCGGTGAGTCACAGACTTAGTCAAATACTCTGAAAGCTTACGTTCCCTAGTAGACATTACAAAACGTCATGTCCAGACAGTTTAGTTGAAGTGTTGCTACTGCACATCAGTCAACAATGACTCAGTTGATAGTGCAAGTAATTGCTGAAGAAATGTATGCACAGTGACTCCTCTGCCTATGTGTTACCAATTTAAAAGAGAGGGGGTTGAATATTATTTAGCTTTGTGCCGGGGGCTGGTCTAGTGGTAGTGCTGCCGCCCCTATATCACATATGTCCCTGGAGGCAGCAGTTTGATCCCCTGTTCCACCACTCACTTTCTCTGCTATATCATCTATCTCCCTATATACATTGCTATCCTAAATATGTCAATAACATTTTTCGGAATATCTTTTAAAAAATTACATGAATTTGCTATCTGAAGCTTCAAACTTTGAATACTGATGTTATGCTCTCCTCTGTTTATCTCACCCAGGAGGAAGCAGCCAATAGCCATATGTCTAAGTTCAGGAAGGTTCAGCATGAGCTGGAGGAGGCTGAGGAGCGTGCTGACATCGCTGAGACTCAGGTCAACAAGCTCAGAGCCAAGACCCGCGACACTGGAAAGGTACAGAACTGCTGCTAAACGTACACTTGACTCAAATATGACCACATCAACACCACCTATGATTCATTCTTCACAGTAGTCAATACTGACATTTTACACTCACTCAAAGGTATTTAAGATCTCTGAAAAACACATTTCAGGACAGGGTTAATATAAAATCTAAATAAAAGATTAATCCAAATTTAGTTGGTTCAAAATCAAAATCAAAGCTGAGCGCTGAGTCTTAAATGCTTTATCCATTATATTATTTCCAGGTGTTCATATATTTATCATGTTCATTAATAATACTGATCCATTATATTCTATCCAAGTCTATCCATATATTTATAATGTTCATTATTAATACTGATCCATTATATTCTATCCAAGTCTATCCATATATTTATCATGTTCATTATTAATACTGATCCATTATATTCTATCCAAGTCTATCCATATATTTATCATGTTCATTATTAATACTGATCCATTATATTCTATCCAAGTCTATCCATATATTTATCATGTTCATTATTAATACTGATCCATTATATTCTATCCAAGTCTGTCCATATATTTATCATGTTCATTATTAATACTGATCCATTATATTCTATCCAAGTCTATCCATATATTTATCATGTTCATTATTAATACTGATCCATTATATTCTATCCAAGTCTATCCATATATTTATCATGTTCATTATTAATACTGATCCATTATATTCTGTATTTCTTCTTACAGGGAAAAGAAGCTGCTGAATAAACAAGACCAAAGTCTTATCAATTTCCTTTGATGCATAAAATATGATTTTCATGGTGAAATGTTGAGCATTGATTAAAAACATGTTGACCTACATAAACTTTCTTTGTGACTGTGTTATGTGAATTATTTAACAAACTATTTTAGTGTCTCTGTGCGTCTCCCAAAAGGTTGTAAGTCTTTTGGGATTTAAGTAACGGCCAGTCCCGGTCTGCATAGTCAGAGATATTTATTCATTGAGAATTCTGCCATCACAATTTCAGAGTCCATCTTTTATACTCATACGTCATACAAAAAGAAATCCCTTCCCTCTGTAGGCGGGCTGTAGTTTTCCACTCTAAAACTGCTCTACTGACCTTCAGTTCACACACACACACATATACACACATGCATACACACATACATACACACACGCACACATATCCTACTCCCTGCTTTACTCAGTTATTGCCGTTCTCACAATATTCTGCACCATGTTTTCATAACAGTTTCTCCCCTCCCTAAATTGGGAGGCCTCTTTATCTTAGTTTCTCAGTTGTCTTTGTTGTCTGGCCTAACTCTTACTCACATTGCTAAATAGTGGCTCAATGCCATAGCCTTTACTGGTCCTACACTCACACATTTCTAACACATTATACACAGGTTCAGGGTGTAATAATTAGTCATTAATAATTAATCTATCAATTCCACCCTTTGACTAAATATTACACACATACAAAATATATGTTGTTATAGAAATGAATCACACTCATTGAAGTATATAAGTTGGTTTGCATATTAAAACATTACAGGTTCATCAGGGTTACCCCATGATTAAAAGCATAACGTTACTTTTTAGCAATGATAACTAGTACATCATACTTAAAACGAGACTTTAATACACAAAAGATAATTACAATAACTTTTAAACTAGAGATTTATAGTTCTAGGAAAACATCCAGTCTCAAACTATCTGGATCGTCGTCGTCCTCCACCAAGCCTGGTAGGTCATATCCTTAATTCCTTAGGTCGGAGTCCGGGATTGGGCCGTATCTCACCATCTGTTGGGAAACCGCCTTGCTCACCAACCCTCAGACACAGGGAATAAGACAACATCCACAAAGAACAAGTATACCCATAGAAGCTATAACTTCACCCAGAATAGTTACAACAATAGTTTTCCATTTACCAAATATGTTATCAAACTAACCGTTTATGGAGCTATCAATACCAGAGTTCTCAGCCAGTTCGTTTGCCAGCGTGGTGAGTCCCTGAAGCGCTTTGGTCACGAACCCGTCCGGTGCTGTATTGTTGGGGATGAAAGTACAGCACATAGATCCAAACAGAACACAAACTCCGCCCCGCTCAGCCAAAAGCATATCTAAAGCTATTCTATTCTGCCATGTCATTAAGCTAGTTGCCGCTGTCTGCTCAGCTAATCCCTTTATTGCATCACGAGTGTGGTTTATAAATCTTTATAATTTATCCAATCTACGTTTTTATTAATTGTTGACCACCAGAAAATACTTGATTCAAACCCAGCTGCGATCTGATTCCTAGCTTTGAATTGTTCTGGAACCCCTCAAGGTACTCCTATCCCATCAATATATATATCCTTTCATCAAAGGATCCCGGGAGGAGGTTCTACTTTCTACGTGACAACTCACCAGTCTCTGACACGTTTGATTGTTTGCGTATGTAGGTGAGTTCACAATCAGTTATCACCACACAACCATCAGATGTCAGCACGGGCCTGGTTTTGGGTCCTAAAATCCTCTGGCTGCAACAAAGAGGAGAGATTAGTCATGGTCTCTTTTAGTTGTGATATTCTCTGTGTGGGAGCAGGAGCTAAGATGCCTTACCCTGTATTCTATCTTATTAGTCCTAGAAAAACAATAAGACTCCCCTGTGACTTCAAACGGAGGCAACCCAGGTCGGGATGACTTTGTTATCGGGGGATACAGATAGTGCAAGTTACTACAAGACTCTTTCACCACATTCCCAGGTGGCTTGCATGGAACCTGACAGAGAGTTAAAGCCTGTCAAGGGGAACGGAGTAGTTGTTAACCTTGGTTTGGCTGTCCTACAGGCATAACAGTCCTCTTTAGACCGTATACTGAATCCATTCCAACCACAGGTTAAAATCTATTTACTCTGTCTCCATCTGTACTACTTCCTTCAGGTCTATAGTTTTCACTGTCTCACTACCTCCCTCAGAGAGGTTTACTCTATAGGGTGCCCCAGTTGAAGAGGATATCTCACTTGTCAGGTCTGTAATCTGTTTTAGCATAATTCAGACTTTCAGACAGTACCTACCCTTATATGGGTCACACTGCCATTTCTGATAATTCCCTACTTTCACAATACTACACCTGTCCCTAAACTGTGTATGGAGATTGGTGATGTCCTTCCCTAAAGTCCCTAGTACTTCCCCTTTCCCTACGTCTAGCTGTCTCCTATGCCTTTTCAACTTGTGTTAGGTTAACTACCACTTCTGGCTGAAACAGGAGGGTCCGTGTGTGTTAGGAATATGGCCCCCACAATCAGACAGCTACCTACCGTCGGGAGACCTGTGAATCCCCACCCTCGCCCTGAGAACATGTCAGACGCCAGTGGCCAACCCATTGCTTCACCTTCTATCGAACTCACACAGGGATGATCAGACAGGGTAAGGGAATCTTCGTTAAGGAGCCAACCCCCGAGCCCTAGTGGTGATCGGTTCTTTCTCCTAACTCTGTGTTTGTTCGTCAGGTGTAGCTGGGTTTACCTTTTTGCAGTGAGTGACATGCACCCAGATGGATCTCTCAGCTATTCTGCTGGCAAAGGCAGTGTAGTATCGAGTAAATGTTGGCAATTATTGCTGATAAACAAAGGAGTCCGCTCATACTGAACCTTTGATCATAAGTTTTATTCATATCACAAGATTTCAGCATGAGGTTACAGGTGTCATGACACCCGGAGAACGGCGTCCCAGATTGCAATGGCCGCTCTAACCTCTTCGTCGTTTTTACCCAGTATATATAATCTTCCCAAGATATGGGTGGCTCCCTCTACTGTCCAATCCCCTGTCTACAACACACAGACTTCTCTGTCCTATCCGGGGTGTCACATTAAAACCATTCCCTCTGACACTAAAATAAACATCCTCTCCGGTTCCACTTAAAAACATTAACAACGTCATAATCTTAATACACTACATTCCCCCCTTCGAGACGAACTAAAAGTCTCGAAAACAAACAGAATAGGATTATGACAAGTAACAATTTATCTTATTGCGTATCTTTAACATTAAACCAAAAACATTTTTCTCTAGAGTGTAAATACCTTTCTATGAAATATGAACAAATGTTTATGAAGTGTGAATACATTACTATGAAATATGAACAAATCTTTATGGAGTGTGAGAGCGAAAAACCTGTCTGGCAGCCTTCGTTCCAAATATCCATCCATCAATCAAGACAGTAAAATTCTCTCACGGTCCCTCTGCCCCAGGCAACCACCTAGGTACTCCCGATGAATTCATAAATCTTTATCAATGCATTTGAAACTATGATGCAATTAAATACACATGTAAGCCCCTGCAAACAAAATACTATCCAAAATGTCCACTCTAAGGCTGGTCGACCCATCGGACCCTACAGTGAATCTCTATCCCTGCCTAGTCTCCCTGTCCCTAAGCATTCCCGAAATAAACAAAAACATCTAAGATCCCCACATGTATTCAATAACATCAAATATCATTCTACAAAAATTAATACCTAAGAATATGACACAAATTATGTATTACACATGCAAATATGTCTATATTTCATTGCAGACACTGGAATGTAGTCCACTACACTTCATCTCCTCCGTAGTCTCCTCTTCCAATGCATCGTTGATGATGGAATCGGAATCTTTCCACACCTTCCTTGTTCCATCTCCTCCAGTCATTCTCCTTTCATATTGTCCCTTCATATTGTCCTTGTTTGAGTATTTCAATCTCTACATATTCCCCCAAATGCTTCTGGAAGAAAAGAAAAGACCAAACAGTATCTTTTGCAAAACAACATTTTCAAATTAAAACATCAATATCAACTAAGAATATAAAAAAATGATATAAAATGATATATGAATCACATCATCCTATTTCCCCCCTTTGATTCATAACATCATACTAAAATCACACTAATATTGAAAAAAGAAAAAAAAGAAAAATGATCAAATAATCAAAAAGGATATTTATCATCAATACTCCATCCAGTCCCACTTGTCCATCTTCATCCAGATCAGGAACAGTCAACAACGGCATCTGAGCGTTGTCTCCAGGCATCACAACTCCAACCTATCTCAATATCATAGCTTTCTCAAAGGTCAGTAACAAATTACAAACATCACACACAGTGCTATCAAAACTGCTATTAAATCGTAAACCATCACTGCTCCCACTGGGCCTAACTGATCTTGCAACCAAGACTTCGCTGACCATCGAGCTCCTTCAGATCTACCAAATGCATCCCTTATATTCTTCAATGCATCTATAACTGTCTGAAATCAAAGTATAGCTAATATTATCAATATGATCTGCCAAAAATGTTACACCATACCATGGAAAAAGTCCCCCCTTCTCTCTTAGACTTATCCTCCAATGATAGGCTTCAAGACTATGAAATGTCGCCATGTCCCTTTTCACCCTACTTCCAAACCTAGATTCAGATTTATCTGTGTCCGGTGCTACCCCTCTTTTAATGGTAGAAACCTCATATGGAAGCTTCAACGTTGACATGTAACATTTACATTTACGTCATTTAGCAGACGCTCTTATCCAGAGCGACTTACAAATTGGTGCATTCACCCTATAGCCAGTGGGATAACCACATTACAATATTTATTTTATTTTATTTTTTTTTATTTTTTTTGGGGGGGGGGGGGGGTAGAAGGATTACTTTATCCTATCCCAGGTATTCCTTAAAGAGGTGGGGTTTCAAATGTCTCCGGAAGGTGGTGAGTGACTCCGCTGTCCTGGCGTCGTGAGGGAGCTTGTTCCACCATTGGGGTGCCAGAGCAGCGAACAGTTTTGACTGGGCTGAGCGGGAACTATGCTTCCGCAGAGGAAGGGGAGCCAGCAGGCCAGAGGTGGATGAACGCAATGCCCTCGTTTGGGTGTAGGGACTGATCAGAGCCTGAAGGTACGGAGGTGCCGTTCCCCTCACAGCTCCATAGGCAAGCACCACAATGTAACAACATCCTGTCCATCCATAGGGTAAGAATATATATGCTTTATCACCACAAACCCTCCAAATATCTCTAAAATTCCCAATAGTCACATTGTCAGGCAAAAGCTAATCTTTTAACCATCAAAGTCCTGCTCTTCTTACTAACTGGAACATAAAAAGTAACATTATATTTCTCATTACTACCCTTAAGGTCATGCTTACCCAAAGTTATCATATAATCATCACAATCTGATATTCCCATAAACATACCCCTTACATCATATGTTTTATTAGAACAAAAACAACTTTTAGCCCTCAATGGTTTCACCTCCAATGCATCAGGGTTCGCTGTTACCTGATTTTCCTTCCCATCTAACAAATTCACATAGGGTAATTCATTTAACCAAGAACACTTAAACCTAGGCTTAAACAAATGTTTTGACAATGACATTATTTTATCTGTTCTGGAATTCTCAACAGACATGGACCCTCAAGATTCCTCACTGATCTTACAGAATGAGCTAGCTGCTGGAACCAAAGATTCCTACCTGCCCATCCATCTTTAATTTTCACAACAGAAGAATCAAACCCATATGCCTTCCATTTAGTTTCTCTCTTCCCTAACGAGCGGTACTGATCAGATACCTCTCCTTGTCTGTCATTAAAATCAAAGAACTCATCCTGTACCTCCATGATAGTATCCTTCACTATTTCAGATGAATCTTCTCTACCACCATCTGTTCTCCTATTTTAACCCTATCCTTACTACCATTGACAGCACTCTCCATCCGTATCATTTCAGAAAAGTTGTTGTTTGTGTCTGTGTCATACTTCCTACATTTGCTATTGCCGTCGTACCATTAATCCCTTTCAAAGTTACCATTAAAGTAGTTGATTTAGTTGATGTATTAGCCTTAACTACTTCTAGTGGGAAAGCTACCGATATCCTCTGTGTATTATTTACTGTTGGAGTGGCTACTGTAATATACTTATCCTGAACTCCTTCGGTGACTGTGGAAGCTTCAACAGATTTCAAATCTTCCATTATAAGCGTCACTTTACGAATTACATAGCCTTTTAACCAATAATTCTTAACCGGAACAAATTTTAATGCTTGCACTAGATAAGTACACATGTATTCTCCCTGATCTTTCTCTGTAACATTACGCAAAATAAATGAACAATCACTCATAACCCTCTTCCACTTCATATCGTTGTACAACCTATACCTCCTTTGACTAGGTGCAACAGCTTCTACTTCTGGTCCTGATAACAATACTTCTTCTCCATAATTATCTCTCCATGTGGGAGGAACGTCCCCATCCTAACCCTAATAACAGTCTTTTTCCCCCTAAAATTGGTGCTGGAGCTATTGGTTCCCTTATAATCAAATGCGATATATTTATGGCTTTAATAACTATCAATGTTGAAAGAGTTGAATTGCTTCTCACTGTTGTTATAATAGGCTGAAGTGTTGATGTCCTTATTGTTACTTCATCCATTCTCCCTAAGACTTTTAACTCCTTACTTGTATTTCCCTCTATCACCACTAGTTCTCTCTCTCTTCCTACTAACTAACATTGAAACTTAGCTTACTCTCCTAGTTTTTCTTAACTTTTTAATCTAATCTTTTCTCCTAACCTTTAAACCTTTTCCACTGATTTATTCACAAAATCCTTTACCACCACATTTTTAGAATATGTGATTGGGAAGTCCCCACCTGCTTCTGACTTCTTTACACACAGACTTGGCAAACGACTAAACATCCCTTAGCCTAGCCTGAAATCTCTTGGTGTAGGAATGTAACCCAGAATAACAGTCACCCCTTTTAACTTTATTTTTCAGACAGATTGTCTAATAGGCAGTCTTATAGATTATCATCCTTCCTATGATATTATCTTTTTAAGCAAATATGATTCCCAAAAACCCTACTTTTTTTTAAAATCCTCTACCAGACAGTTGTCTAGTGTACATCTTATTGTACAGTTCAATTTACACAATGCATCTCTTTCCAACAATGCAATAGGTATATGTTCTAATATTAGTATGTCTATTTTAATTTCTCGTTGATTTTTTATAGCAGAGCTCAATTGGTTCCTTAAGAGTAATTAGCTGTTTTACTACCTCAAATCCCTATCCTAATTAGTTAATTTTACATAGTGAGATGTTTAACCTCTTTAGGCTCAACACAGATAAAAGCTTTTCCACTATTCACCATCACTTCTCATAGTCCTTTTTATTTTCACTTCAATTGTTAGATATTTTTCTTCCTAATTGGTGCTACCAGCTGACACCCCCCTTCTGATCTTCTAGGCAATCTAGAATCCTTGCTCCTTTAAGGGTTCACCTGGAGAACAGGTGATCTTCACTTGCTCCTTTATCTTCCTCAGAAATTTCCTCTGTTGTTTCCTCCTGGCCCATTGCACTCACAGGTAAAGTAACCAACCTGTCCACAATTATAACACTCTTCTGAAAGTTGCTGGAAGTGTAGCTGAAACCTTCCTCCTCCTTCTAAGCCTTCTCGTCCTCTTCCTCTCCAATTCTGTGTCTGTCCAGAAACTGGCTGTGGATATGAAACACCTGGTACCGCCCTTGGTGGCTGGTACAATTGCGGTTGGCCTTGTTCAGTTGAAGCTGTAGCAGTGATTGTTGATTTGGTTCACTCTGATTCTTCATAACCAAAGCTTGTTTCTTCTCCTTCTTCTTCTCCACCAGTTGTATTTGATTGAGTTTTCTGAGAGTTTCTTCATCCTGTTCTTTCTTGTTGTTGACATATCAGGATTCTTCAACAGCTTATATTCATTTTTTTTTTTATCAATCAATAAAAATATGAATATTAAAAAATTCTACAAAAAAAAATTATTCTATTTTTAAAAAAAATTAAAATAAAAAATCAATTAAAAAATCAATTAAAAAATTATGAATAATCAAAAACAATTTTTTATTTCTATATCCTATTTTACCAATTTATCAATTGGTGGCTATCTTACCACATCCCATCCGGAAAGTAAATGCAAGTAGTCAACTTCAGACTACAATACCCATAAACCCCCTTGCTTTATAAGCACCCAATTATTTTAATTTTACAGAATAATGTCAGTACTCGATTTCCAACAGAACTGTAATCAAACCCACTCATGCACAGAAACTCCAAAATGCCATTTTTAATGAATCAGTATCTGCCAAGCCTCTGTGAAATTGTCATAACATCACACATCCTGTAGGGGAAGATTTTGTAAACAGAACAGCACCAAAACCTTCCTACTCGATCCTCTGTTGCGTCACAATCTGTCACGTGATGTATACGTCAGCACCTCCTCTCTTTCTCTCTCCTCTCGTCCTATCGTTCCTCTCATATGACAAAAGAGCATAGAAACAGACAAGAATTTTGAGTTTATACACTCACTGAGTTATTTCCAGCATTCAATATTCCTCCACTCACATTCGCTCTAAGTATTAACTCAGGAATAAATAGCTCAATAACATTTTTATTTATTTTAATCCGTCATTTAATTTTTATTTTTAATCCGTCAACATCTCTCTCTCATTTATCAATTCAATAGGTCTCAAGAAAACAGTTTTATCTTCAAACAACAGACAACGTAACAGCTAGAATACACCATTAGACTCTAAATGTCTAATTCTTTGTTCCTCCATCTGTGTCTGTGTCTGTTTCTCCCTGCAGCACAGTCTAACAGAAGTATGACCGATTTACCCAAAATCCCCCGTGTTGTAGTTTTAGTAAAATCCCTCGTGTTGTAGTTTTAGTGCCGTAAAATCAAACGTGTCATAATCTAGTGCAGTAAAATCAAACGTGTTGTAGTTTAGTAAAATCACACGCATGTGCATTACATTTAACCATACGATTTCACCGTGGAAGGGAGATTCTTAGCTCTCTCCCCAACCCAAACAGACAGTTAACAGTCCTGCTGTAACTTTATTCTCTCCTCATAGTCAAACAACATTTAACAGAGCTCACAACGCATAGAACCTGAATTCTACACACACACAAACATAATTTAAGAGGCTTTATTCCATCGCAATGGCCCTCTAAGGTCACACGTTAGCATGTAGCATGTAACACAATTAGCATTAGCATTTAGCCTTAGCATATACAGTGGGGCAAAAAAGTATTTAGTCAGCCACCAATTGTGCAAGTTCTCCCACTTAAAAAGATGAGAGAGGCCTGTAATTTTCATCATAGGTACACGTCAACTATGAAAGACAAAATGAGAAAAAAAAATCCAGAAAATCACATTATAGGATTTTTAATGAATTTATTTGCAAATTATGGTGGAAAATAAGTATTTGGTCAATAACAAAAGTTTTGTCAATACTTTGTTATATACCCTTTGTTGGCAATGACACAGGTCAAACGTTTTCTGTAAGTCTTCACAAGGTTTTCACACACTGTTGCTGGTATTTTGGCCCATTCCTCCATGCAGATCTCCTCTAGAGCAGTGATGTTTTGGGGCTGTCGCTGGGCAACACGGACTTTCAACTCCTTCCAAAGATTTTCTATGGGGTTGAGATCTGGAGACTGGCTAGGCCACTCCAGGACCTTGAAATGCTTCTTACGAAGCCACTCCTTCGTTGCCCGGGCGGTGTGTTTGGGATCATTGTCATGCTGAAAGACCCAGCCACGTTTCATCTTCAATGCCCTTGCTGATGGAAGGAGGTTTTCACTCAAAATCTCACGATACATGGCCCCATTCATTCTTTCCTTTACACGGATCAGTCGTCCTGGTCCCTTTGCAGAAAAACAGCCCCAAAGCATGATGTTTCCACCCCCATGCTTCACAGTAGGTATGGTGTTCTCTCAGCATTCTTTGTCCTCCAAACACGACGAGTTGAGTTTTTACCAAAAAGTTATATTTTGGTTTCATCTGACCATATGACATTCTCCCAATCCTCTTCTGGATCATCCAAATGCACTCTAGCAAACTTCAGACGGGCCTGGATATGTACTGGCTTAAGCAGGGGGACACGTCTTGCACTGCAGGATTTGAGTCCCTGGCGGCGTAGTGTGTTACTGATGGTAGGCTTTGTTACTTTGTTCCCAGCTCTCTGCAGGTCATTCACTAGGTCCCCCCGTGTGGTTCTGGGATTTTTGCTCACCGTTCTTGTGATCAATTTGACCCCACGGGGTGAGATCTTGCGTGGAGCCCCAGATCGAGGGAGATTATCAGTGGTCTTGTATGTCTTCCATTTCCTAATAATTGCTCCCACAGTTGATTTCTTCAAACCAAGCTGCTTACCTATTGCAGATTCAGTCTTCCCAGCCTGGTGCAGGTCTACAATTTTGTTTCTGGTGTCCTTTGACAGCTCTTTGGTCTTGGCCATAGTGGAGTTTGGAGTGTGACTGTTTGAGGTTGTGGACAGGTGTCTTTTATACTGATAACAAGTTCAAACAAGTGCCATTAATACAGGTAACGAGTGGAGGACAGAGGATCCTCTTAAAGAAGAAGTTACAGGTCTGTGAGAGCCAGAAATCTTGCTTGTTTGTAGGTGACCAAATACTTATTTTCCACCATAATTTGCAAATAAATTCATAAAAAATCCTACAATGTGATTTTCTGGATTTTTTTTCCTCAATTTGTCTGTCATAGTTGATGTGTACCTATGATGAAAATTACAGGCCTCTCTCATCTTTTTAAGTGGGAGAACTTGCACAATTGGTGGCTGACTAAATACTTTTTTTCCCCACTGTATGTACCATGTGGCGTGCAACATGTAAAAATGTAACCTGCATTGCCCTTTTCTTTGTCTTATTCTCTACCGTTTATGATGCCGTGAGTTCAATGGATATCTACTGAGAGGTTCTCCCAAGCAGATATCCCGTCGGATAAAAGATGAGCAGTAACCACAATCAAATAAATTCCACAAACCCGAGTTCTTAGAACCCACCTAATACACATCTAACGCGCAAAAGGATTTTCGGCCCATCCTGGATGGCCCCCCTGGGGTCTTTACAAGATTGCAATGCCCTAATGTATACGTATATCTGCCTTTAATATCTGCCTTGTATATCTGCCTTCAATATCTGCCTTCAATATCTGCCTTAATAACTACCATCGATTGCTCTAAAATTCCAAGCCTACTCTCCCCCCTTTTGCGCTGTTTACCAGTGCAAAAAAATTTATAATGATTAGCCAGACCCCCAGTTCTCAGCAATAAAGCAACATACCCACATCGGTCCTAACGGTACATCTCTCCAGGGCACACTCAAATAGCATGCAAACTAACAAACTCCCAAAGCGGTGAGAAAAAAACTCACCCTTATCTGGCCATGACTTCAGAACGAGTTAGCTTGGCGGCAATGAATGGAACAAAGAAGAGATGCAGTCCCTCCCTTTTCGTGACGCCATTTGTAGTATCGAGTAAATGCTGGCAATTATTGCTGATAAACAAAGGAGTCCGCTCATACTGAACCTTTGATCATACGTTTTATTCATATCACAAGATTTCAGCATGAGGTTACAGGTGTCATGACACCCGGAGAACGGCGTCCCAGATTGCAATGGCCGCTCTAACCTCTTCGTCGTTTTTACCCAGTATATATAATCTTCCCAAGATATGGGTGGCTCCCTCTACTGTCCAATCCCCTGTCTACAACACACAGACTTCTCTGTCCTATCCGGGGTGTCACATTAAAACCATTCCCTCTGACACTAAAATAAACATCCTCTCCGGTTCCACTTAAAAACATTAACAACGTCATAATCTTAATACACTACAGCAGTACTTGGTAGGGCCCTTCCCGCCAGGCCTGCTTCAGTCTCCTGGTTAGATAGAGTGGATCACCTTCTCCTTTAATTCACCTGTGGGGCACAAAACCTCTGACATACAGGTGTGGTTAATAAACTATCATACATGTTTTTTTTTGTTTTTTTTAAGTATTTTGTCCTCTCCTTCGTATATATTTAATATTTAATCCAACCATCCCCCTTTTTGACACATGATTTGGCCATGTGTCAATATTACCACCTACCTAAACAATCACTTTAGTTAATATTGGTAATTCATTATCCAATTGCCATCCCTCCACTCTCTCTTCTTTTATTTAATGGTTCAAATCAAATATATTATTACCAAATTATAATCTTCTTCACAATTTTCACAGTACTATAAATTACCCTCAACTTAGTAAAATAAACTATCTTAAAGTCCTCCTCTCATGCCTTTAGAATTTACTAGTGTGGATGTTTAATTAACACCAGAAGGTTAAAACAGAGTTCAGAGGCAATTGAAATTCCATCCCATAGTATACTGTCATGTGTCTGATATTAACAGTGTGCTGTTGTGTTAGTTGTCGAACAAAGGACAGAGAAGAGCAGCCATATCTTGTCACCAGATGGCCTAGTCTTGCAGGAGTGCAATAACAGGACAACACCCACGCCCAAGGCCACAATCACCAGATCCTCCTCACGAGTTCCCTGGACACACACAAACATTTCATTTGCACGCACACTCATTCTCAACTCCCCACGAGTTCTTTGACACACAAACATTTCACTGTGCACGCACACTCAAACTCCACTCCCCTGTCTACTGGTCGGGTGCCAAGGGCAGAGGACTCTGCCGTGCACCAATGGGGCATCTGCTCTGGACAGAGCAGACCCGCCTCCTACGCCTCGGGAACCAATCAAGGGACTAGAAGAAGGACCCCTTCCTTTATGTTACATTGTATAAAGTAATGCTGTAAACTCTGTTTAATCATCTTTCTCAACTGTCTCCATAAGAGGCAATTGATTGGGTCCATGCATGTAGCTTAAAACAGTACAAGATATCTCTGTGTTTAATAAACTGCCTTTTGCTTAAACCTAATTCCACTCTGTCCAGCGTCGTTGGTTTGTACTTCCTCTCCTAATTATGTGTTCACCAACAATACCAAACATTACCATTATTCTAAATATTTAATAAATGTTACTTATCCCAAGTGTTCATTAATCCTCATGACATTCATTCTCATAAGAAATCATATATACCCCAAACTTAGCCAAAACCTAAAAAACTCCATATACAGTGGGGAAAAAAAGTATTTAGTCAGCCACCAATTGTGCAAGTTCTCCCACTTAAAAAGATGAGAGAGGCCTGTAATTTTCATCATAGGTACACGTCAACTATGACAGACAAAATGAGAAAAAAAAATCCAGAAAATCACATTGTAGGATTTTTAATGAATTTATTTGCAAATTATGGTGGAAAATAAGTATTTGGTCAATAACAAAAGTTTCTCAATACTTTGTTGTATACCCTTTGTTGGCAATGACACAGGTCAAACTTTTTTCTGTAAGTTTTCACACACTGTTGCTGGTATTTTGGCCCATTCCTCCATGCAGATCTCCTCTAGAGCAGTGATGTTTTGGGGCTGTCGCTGGGCAACACGGACTTTCAACTCCCTCCAAAGATTTTCTATAAGGTTGAGATCTGGAGACTGGCTAGGCCACTCCAGGACCTTGAAATGCTTCTTACGAAGCCACTCCTTCGTTGCCCGGGCGGTGTGTTTGGGATCATTGTCATGCTGAAAGACCCAGCCACGTTTCATCTTCAATGCCCTTGCTGATGGAAGGAGGTTTTCACTCAAAATCTCACGATACATGGCCCCATTCATCTTTCCTTTACACGGATCAGTCGTCCTGGTCCCTTTGCAGAAAAACAGCCCCAAAGCATGATGTTTCCACCCCCATGCTTCACAGTAGGTATGGTGTTCTTTGGATGCAACTCAGCATTCTTTGTCCTCCAAACACGACGAGTTGAGTTTTTACCAAAAAGTAATATTTTGGTTTCATCTGACCATATGACATTCTCCCAATCCTCTTCTGGATCATTCAAATGCACTCTAGCAAACTTCAGATGGGCCTGGACATGTACTGGCTTAAGCAGGGGGACACGTCTCGCACTGCAGGATTTGAGTCCCTGGCGGCGTAGTGTGTTACTGATGGTAGGCTTTGTTACTTTGGTCCCAGCTCTCTACAGGTCATTCACTAGGTCCCCCCGTGTGGTTCTGGGATTTTTGCTCACCGTTCTTGTGATCATTTTGACCCCACGGGGTGAGATCTTGCGTGGAGCCCCAGATCGAGGGAGATTATCAGTGGTCTTGTATGTCTTCCATTTCCTAATAATTGCTCCCACAGTTGATTTCTTCAAACCAAGCTGCTTACCTATTGCAGATTAAGTCTTCCCAGCCTGGTGCAGGTCTACAATTTTGTTTCTGGTGTCCTTTGACAGCTCTTTGGTCTTGGCCATAGTGGAGTTTGGAGTGTGACTGTTCGAGGTTGTGGACAGGTGTCTTTTATACTGATAACAAGTTCAAACAGTTGCCATTAATACAGGTAACGAGTGGAGGACAGAGGAGCCTCTTAAAGAAGAAGTTACAGGTCTGTGAGAGCCAGAAATCTTGCTTGTTTGTAGGTGACCAAATACTTATTTTCCACCATAATTTGCAAATAAATTCATAAAAAATCCTACAATGTGATTTTCTGGATTTTTTTTCTCAATTTGTCGGTCATAGTTGACGTGTACCTATGATGAAAATTACAGGCCTCTCTCATCTTTTTAAGTGGGAGAACTTGCACAATTGGTGGCTGACTAAATACTTTTTTTCCCCACTGTAATTCACTGTGTGCTCCTCTAAGACCTATCACCATTGACCTGCTGAAAACCCCCCAAAATTGAAACAACAAGGCTTTATAAACATCATACTAGGTGTGTTGTTTTTTATTTGAAAACCCCAATTAAAAAACAACAACCAAACAGCCAGGTCATGAGGACTCCTGATTTCTCTCTTCCCCTTCTGCCTACAGTTTCTTAACTGGTGCCCTTTCCTTGCACAGTAACTACACGGTTCCTCACATTCTCTAGCAAAATGTCCCGTTTTGTCACAATTGTAACACTTCCACTCACTCCTGTCTCCACTATTACCATTTCCTTCTTGTCTGTCTTTGCTACCGTAACCTCTCTTCTCTCCTAGGTATTGACTAATAGTCTCACTGTCTCTAATTCAACACAAAACCCCATCATCCAATGTACTCCCAGCAGAACTGAAAAAAAAAAAAACAGACTGTGATTTCCAGGACACTGCACCTTTGTTTCTGGCCTCACTATCTCCCCGGGAATTGGCCCTCCCTCAAGGTCCCTCCCAATCTGCTCTTGGTAAACTGCAAACCTTCTATTGCTTCTGGTTTCATAGGGTATTGCTTCTGATATGGCCTGTGATTAGATTTGGGTATCACCTGTACTGGAATTACCCCTTTTATTAATCCTACGTCTGCTGGACCCCGGGACCACAAATGCTCTGGAACTTCTTTTAAGTCTGACTCCTGTTGTTCTGTCAACAGGTATTCCTCTCCTCAGCATCTACTATTCTCATCTAAATGTACTATCTGTGGATGGGCTGTGTTGATCGCCACTCACAATATTGACCCAATCAGTGATCCTCTTACCCTTGGATACCCACTGGCCCATGTCTTTCCAGTCCTCTGCTGGCTCCTTTGCTAGGGACACATGTGGGCTCCATATTTCCCTGAACAGTCTCTGACTTTGGGGCCCTAGTTCCACCTCCACTACTGCGTGGGTGTTGTCATAGTGAAACCATTTCAAGGCTATAGTCCTTTCTGTGGTTTTAAATAATGCTTTCTCATAGATTGCATCTGGACCTGGGTGTTTGTTATACCAGAGAGTACAGTGTAGGTCATCGGGGGACATTTTAGTGGGGCCTGGTACTACATCATCAGCAAGTTCCATCAAGGTTCGGGGAATATCAGTTATTCCCCCCCCTAAACAAATCTTGCCTATACCAATAACATGGCTCCCCTTCCCCACAGACCACCATATTGTCTCTGACTATGTGTACTTTCATTCCCCTCTCAGCGGAAATGACAGCCACATTCAATTTAGTCATTACATCACGTCCTAGTAAATTTACCCGACACAGCTTAGATATCAGGATGGGTATGGTTGCCTCTCATCCTGATTGGTCATGTTTTAGGGTTATTGGGGCTGATAACCTTTCAATAAATTGATGACCAGAGGCAGATCGCACTATGATTTTCTCCCCATCAATCCTGACTCCATCTGGCTTGTCTGTTGCACAGGTTGCTGTCCTGCAGGCTCCCGTATCACAAAGGAATTTAATTTTCTTACCCATTACTGTCAATGTCAAATAAGGTTTCTGTTCCTGTTGAAGTGCTAAGTCAATAGTAGCCAATTCAAACACCTCACAATTTGGATCAAAGGGTTCCTTAGTCTTCCCCCCACTAGAGTCTACTATTTCTCCCTCAAGGACTAGTCACGCCTTATCTTCCTCTTCCTCACGCTCAAAGCTGGGGGATGGACTTCTCTCTCTCTCTTCTCTCTTTTCTCTCTTTTCTCTCCTGTCTGACTTTCTCTGCCCTTGTCCTGTACTCCTCTACCTCTGGCTCTTCCTCACCATCATCTTCCCTTCCTCCTCCAGCCCCTTCTTCCTCATAGGGAGGTGGGGCCGGTGGGGGGGGGGGGGCAACATTATTCCCCTGCACTCTCCTTCTCCTCCCTACGTATTCATCATCTGGATTTTCTCTCCATGCCTGGTCTGCCAAGTTTGGATATAACCTTTCTGCCCTCTGCTCTGGGGGAGGCACGGAGACCTCAACCTTCACTTCTCTTTCCCTCTCACTCACTTCTCTTTTCTTCCTGCCTTCTTTCTTGGCTCTGTCCTGTCTGTTATTCTGCTCATGATGGATTGCATGTCTCTCTGAGGCTATTACACAATTCAGTTATTTTCCCAACATACTCTCCGTGATCGGCCCATGGCAAAAGTGTCCTCTGGGCATCCCCTGAAACCCACTGCCCTCTAACGGCAGCCCAAACCTTACTATTCCTGTTTTGGGGTGGGTCATTCCTTCTACCGCTCTGGCCACGTCCTCTGTGTTCATGGCCTGTCTGCTAAATGGCATATTATTATTATTACTGTATACATCTAAGGTTGCTGGGGCCCCTTTCATTCCCCGCCAATAGATTAGGTAAGGCTATCAGTGGGTACTGGCCCCCTCCTTATCTCTCTCTCTCTCACTGCTTATTTCTCCTTTACACACCTTATGTATCTGTTTAAGCATGGATTCGAGTTTATCTGCGTCTAGACGTCCCTCAAAACCATACCTCTCCCTCCACCTGGTTACATAATGGAGATTTCTTCTATCCCTGGATTCCATTTTAATTACATCAAGTATTTCTCGTCCCCAGTAAATTCTGGGACCTCTTGTGAGGATTTGCCCCCCCCATGGTTGGTACTGTTAAAAATCCCTTAGCCACCTCTTCTATATAACAAGTCAATTTAACAAGTAATTCAAAATAGCTTCACACAACAACACCTTGAATCACCCCTTCCTGTATATGTAATCTTGACTAGTCCCCCAGAATTATCTCATACTTTTACAGAGGGATTGATCCCCACAATGTAATCTTGATAATTCCTGACAGTCTCATACAACAGGAATGGGTTCTCCCTCCTCTATACAACCACCTGGAACCACCCCTCCCTGTATATGTAGTCTTGACTAGTCCCCCAGAATTATCTCATACTTTTACAGAGGGATTGATCCCCACAATGTAATCTTGATAATTCCTGACAGTCTCATACAACAGGAATGGGTTCTCCCTCCTCTATACAACCACCTGGAATTATTCATGTGACTTTTGAGCAAACATTAGGTCTCACACGTATACAACCTTACATGATTATTGGTGTTGTATTGGTAACCTGGAGTTTATAAGGCTCCAGAACGGATAGAGTTACAGCAAAATCTACAGTTGTTTGTGACTTTTGACTTTACTAATATTCTATTTCTCACACATGCTACTTTAATTCCTTCTGGTGTACTTTTTTTATTTGTTTAACCCGGATTATTTGTTGACTGTTCAATAATCTCTTACAGGTTCCATCCCATAGGTGTACTTTTAATAGTTCCTTCTATTTCAACACCGGGTAGTTTCTTTTGGTAATGGCCTATTACCGTGAATCATTACGGACCCACCAACAGGTTGACTAGTCCCCCAGAATTATCTCCTACTCTACGGAGGAGTCTATCCTCACAATGTAATCTTGATAATTCCTGACAGTCAACCCCACATTTCACTTAAAATGGCTACGCATTGATCAATTTGCTACTTTTCAATATTTTAGCAAGTCCTCAAATCAATTTCACCAAGTTAATGAATAAAGACTACTGACCTTATCCTTGCAGCCGAGATTCAATGTAGGTTTGGATTCCGTCAACGTCTCTGTCATTAATCAGGTGTCCTCTGGCCTGTTTTAACCCTTAATGTCAAAGGGCAGGACTTTCTATTTACGAATGTATCATTTGAAATTTGGACGTGTCCATATAGGCCAATTCCCGCAACTGTAAAGGGTTACAACTATATTTTGAATGTTATGGATGGTCAGTACTTGCATTCATAGGTCAGTCTATACATTTGGGAGTGTTTACCAAAAAAAGTGGCCACTTTGTTGGGGTGACAGCTTTGTTGTTGTTTAAATCCCAGAATGCAATATTTTTCATGGTATGAAAAAGCTATATGCTGAGTAATAAGTCCACAGTCACAAAGGAAGTTTATGTAGGTCAACGTGTTTTTAATCAATGCTCAACATTTCACCATGAAAATCATATTTTATGCATCAAAGGAAATTGATCAGACTTTGGTCTTGTTCATTCAGCAGCTTCTTTTCCCTGTAAGAAGAAATACAGAATATAATGGATCAGTATTAATAATGAACATGATAAATATATGGACAGACTTGGGTAGAATATAATGGATCAGTATTAATAATGAACATGATAAATATATGGACAGACTTGGATAGAATATAATGGATCAGTATTAATAATGAACATGATAAATATATGGATAGACTTGGATAGAATATAATGGATCAGTATTAATAATGAACATGATAAATATATGGACAGACTTGTCACGCCCTGGCTCGGGGGACTCTCGTATGTTGAGCCAGGGTGTTAGTTTCTATGTTTTGTTGTGGGTCTAGGTTATTGTATTTCTTTGTTTGAGTGACTCCCAATCAGAGGTAACGAGTGTCAGCTGTTGGCTCGTTGTCTCTGATTGGGAGCCATATTTAACTATCTGTCTTTCACGTTGGTTTTGTGGTTTCTTGTTCTCGTTGGGTTGTGTTCAACTGTAGACGTCACGTTTCGTTTGTTATTTTGATCGTGTGATCATTTATCTAATAAAAGATGTTCACCTTCAACGCTGCGCATTGGTCCTCATTAGACGATCGTGACAGAAGAAACCACCAAGATGGGACCAAGCAGCGTGTCCAGGAGCCATCGCCAGGGAGATCCCTCACAGATCTCCTTCGCCTCCTGGACTGGGTCAAGCCGAGGGAGGAAGACAAGGGCTTGACATTATGGCAGAAGGGCGAGAGGCTGGCGAGGGATATGGAGACCTGGTCCACGGGTAGGAGAGACGCCCCGAAAATTTTTAGGGGGGGGCTCACGACGTCGGACCAGCAGGAGGCCGCGATAGAGCGGCCAAGTGGGTTGCCGGAGAAGGCCGCCGGGTTACGGGGGCCACTGGTCGAAGAGGGGATGGAGGAAGTAGAGGCACGGCGAGAGGTACTGGCGTGTGTTGCCAGTCCGGTCCGGCCCGTTCCAGATCCCGGTGTAGAGCCAGTGGTGTGTGTCCCCAGTACGGTCCGGTCTATTCCTGCTCTCGCACCGAACCTGCGGTGCGCGTCGCCAGCCCAGTCCGGCCCATTCCTGCTCCCCGCATCAAGTCTGTGGTGCGTCTCGTCAGCCCGGCTCTGCCCGTTCCTGCTCCCCGCACCAGGTCTGTGGTGCGCGTCGCCAGCCCAGTCCGGCCCATTCCTGCTCCCCGCATCAAGCCTGTGGTGCGTCTCGTCAGCCCGGCTCTGCCCGTTCCTGCTCTCCGCGCCAGGTCGGTGGTGCGCGTCGCCAGCCCGGTCCGGCCCATTCCTGCTCCCCGCGTCAAGTCTGTGGTGCGTCTCGTCAGCCCGGCTCTGCCCGTTCCTGCTCTCCGCACCAGGTCTGTGGTGCGCGTCGCCAGCCCGGTCCGGCCCATTCCTGCTCCCAGCACCAAGTCTGTGGGGCGTTTCGTCAGCCCTGTCCGGCCCGCTCCTGCGCCCCACACCAAGCCAGTGGTGTGCGTCGTCAGTGCAGCACGGCCCGTGCCTGTTCCCCACACCAAGCCAGTGGTGTGCGTCGTCGGTCCGGCACCGCACGTGCCTGTTCCACTGGAGCCGGATCCGCCGCCTAGGCGGAGTGCCCACCCAGTCCCTCCCCTGTTGTGTTTCGTTGGCGCGGTCAGAGTCCGCGCCTTTAGGGGGGGGTACTGTCACGCCCTGGCTCGGGGGACTCTCGTATGTTGAGCCAGGGTGTTAGTTTCTATGTTTTGTTGTGGGTCTAGGTTATTGTATTTCTTTGTTTGAGTGACTCCCAATCAGAGGTAACGAGTGTCAGCTGTTGGCTCGTTGTCTCTGATTGGGAGCCATATTTAACTATCTGTCTTTCACGTTGGTTTTGTGGTTTCTTGTTCTCGTTGGGTTGTGTTCAACTGTAGACGTCACGTTTCGTTTGTTATTTTGATCGTGTGATCATTTATCTAATAAAAGATGTTCACCTTCAACGCTGCGCATTGGTCCTCATTAGACGATCGTGACAGAAGAAACCACCAAGATGGGACCAAGCAGCGTGTCCAGGAGCCATCGCCAGGGAGATCCCTCACAGATCTCCTTCGCCTCCTGGACTGGGTCAAGCCGAGGGAGGAAGACAAGGGCTTGACATTATGGCAGAAGGGCGAGAGGCTGGCGAGGGATATGGAGACCTGGTCCACGGGTAGGAGAGACGCCCCGAAAATTTTTAGGGGGGGGCTCACGACGTCGGACCAGCAGGAGGCCGCGATAGAGCGGCCCAGTGGGTTGCCGGAGAAGGCCGCCGGGTTACGGGGGCCACTGGTCGAAGAGGGGATGGAGGAAGTAGAGGCACGGCGAGAGGTACTGGCGTGTGTTGCCAGTCCGGTCCGGCCCGTTCCAGATCCCGGTGTAGAGCCAGTGGTGTGTGTCCCCAGTACGGTCCGGTCTATTCCTGCTCTCGCACCGAACCTGCGGTGCGCGTCGCCAGCCCAGTCCGGCCCATTCCTGCTCCCCGCATCAAGTCTGTGGTGCGTCTCGTCAGCCCGGCTCTGCCCGTTCCTGCTCCCCGCACCAGGTCTGTGGTGCGCGTCGCCAGCCCAGTCCGGCCCATTCCTGCTCCCCGCATCAAGCCTGTGGTGCGTCTCGTCAGCCCGGCTCTGCCCGTTCCTGCTCTCCGCGCCAGGTCGGTGGTGCGCGTCGCCAGCCCGGTCCGGCCCATTCCTGCTCCCCGCGTCAAGTCTGTGGTGCGTCTCGTCAGCCCGGCTCTGCCCGTTCCTGCTCTCCGCACCAGGTCTGTGGTGCGCGTCGCCAGCCCGGTCCGGCCCATTCCTGCTCCCAGCACCAAGTCTGTGGGGCGTTTCGTCAGCCCTGTCCGGCCCGCTCCTGCGCCCCACACCAAGCCAGTGGTGTGCGTCGTCAGTGCAGCACGGCCCGTGCCTGTTCCCCACACCAAGCCAGTGGTGTGCGTCGTCGGTCCGGCACCGCACGTGCCTGTTCCACTGGAGCCGGATCCGCCGCCTAGGCGGAGTGCCCACCCAGTCCCTCCCCTGTTGTGTTTCGTTGGCGCGGTCGGAGTCCGCGCCTTTAGGGGGGGGTACTGTCACGCCCTGGCTCGGGGGACTCTCGTATGTTGAGCCAGGGTGTTAGTTTCTATGTTTTGTTGTGGGTCTAGGTTATTGTATTTCTTTGTTTGAGTGACTCCCAATCAGAGGTAACGAGTGTCAGCTGTTGGCTCGTTGTCTCTGATTGGGAGCCATATTTAACTATCTGTCTTTCACGTTGGTTTTGTGGTTTCTTGTTCTCGTTGGGTTGTGTTCAACTGTAGACGTCACGTTTCGTTTGTTATTTTGATCGTGTGATCATTTATCTAATAAAAGATGTTCACCTTCAACGCTGCGCATTGGTCCTCATTAGACGATCGTGACAAGACTTGGATAGAATATAATGGATCAGTATTAATAATGAACATGATAAATATATGGATAGACTTGGATATAATATAATGGATCAGTATTAATAATGAACATGATAAATATATGGACAGACTTGGATAGAATATAATGGATCAGTATTAATAATGAACATGATAAATATATGGACAGACTTGGATAGAATATAATGGATCAGTATTAATAATGAACATGATAAATATATGGATAGACTTGGATAGAATATAATGGATCAGTATTAATAATGAACATGATAAATATATGGACAGACTTGGAAATAATATAATGGATCAGTATTAATAATGAACATGATAAATATATGGATAGACTTGGATAGAATATAATGGATCAGTATTAATAATGAACATGATAAATATATGGATAGACTTGGATAGAATATAATGGATCAGTATTAATAATGAACATGATAAATATATGGATAGACTTGGATAGAATATAATGGATCAGTATTAATAATGAACATGATAAATATTTGGATAGAATATAATGGATCAGTATTAATAATGAACATGATAAATATATGGATAGACTTGGATAGAATATAATGGATCAGTATTAATAATGAACATGATAAATATATGGACAGACTTGGATAGAATATAATGGATCAGTATTAATAATGAACATGATAAATATATGGATAGACTTGGATAGAATATAATGGATCAGTATTAATAATGAACATGATAAATATATGGATAGACTTGGATAGAATATAATGGATCAGTATTAATAATGAACATGATAAATATATGGATAGACTTCGATAGAATATAATGGATCAGTATTAATAATGAACATGATAAATATATGGACAGACTTGGATAGAATATAATGGATAAAGCATTTAAGATTCAGTGCTCAGCTTGTACCAACTAAATTTGGATTAATCTTTTATTTAGATTTTTTATTTACCCTGTCCTGAAATGTGTTTTTCAGAGATCTTAAATACCTTTGAGTGAGTGTAAAATGTCAGTATTGACTACTGTGAAGAATGAATCATAGGTGGTGTTGATGTGGTCATATTTGAACACGAGTCAAGTGTACGTTTAGCAGCAGTCCTGTACCTTTCCAGTGTCGCGGGTCTTGGCTCTGAGCTTGTTGACCTGAGTCTCAGCGATGTCAGCACGCTCCTCAGCCTCCTCCAGCTCATGCTGAACCTTCCTGAACTTAGACATGTGCTGGTTGGCTGCTTCCTCCTGGGTGAGATAAACAGAGGAGAGCATAACATCAGTATTCAAAGTTTGAAGCTTCAGATAGCAAATTAATATTATTTTGAAAGTTTTTTTATTGATATATTTAGGATAGCAATGTATATAGGGAGATAGATGATATAGCAGAGAAAGTGAGTGGTGGAACAGAGGGATCAAACTGCTGCCTCCAGGGACATATGTGATATAGGGGCGGCAGCACTACCACTAGACCAGCCCCCGGCACAAAGCTAAATAATATTCAACCCCCTCTCTTTTAAATTGGTAACACATAGGCAGAGGAGTCACTGTGCATACATTTCTTCAGCAATTACTTGCTTCAGCAATTACTTGCACTATCAACTGAGTCATTGTTGACTGATGTGCAGTAGCAACACTTCAACTAAACTGCCTGGACATGAAGTTTTGTAATGTCTACTAGGGAACGTAAGCTTTCAGAGTATTTGACTAAGTCTGTGACTCACCGCTTCCTCAGCCTGCCTCTTGTAGGCCTTCACTTTCAACTGCAGCTTATCTACCAGGTCCTGAAGTCTGCCAACGTTCTTCTTATCCTCCTCAGTCTGTGAGAGAAGATCAAAGAATCAATACCCCATAGTTTAATACACAAACCAGTGTGCTTTAGTGTGTGAAGAAGGCACATGTTCTTACCTGGTAAGTGAGCTCCTTGACTCTGCGCTCATACTTGCGGACTCCCTTGATTGCGTCTACACCTCTTCTCTGCTCGGCCTCCACCTCAGTCTCGAGCTCACGCACCTTTGTGGAAGAAATAAAGGTAGGCATTTATGTGAGGTGGTGAAATCAGACGTAACAAATCTTTGTAAAAACAGAAGTATATTCTTCTGCTAGTCAAGGAGGCACAATTGTTGTCTGTTCCTATATACTTTTACCATTTTAATTAGAGGGGTCTATAATGAAAACAACTACTTTTCATTATGTAGGTGGGTTATTGAGAGAGATTGTCTTACACAATGCCCCTGTGTAGGGAATCTTATGCCCTCTGCCTATAACAGAACACACTTTATGTCACAAAAAAAAATTCCAGCGCTTTCCATGCCTTACTGCTTAAACACCTAGACTTTAGCTTTTAAGAGTCAATTACTCAAAAATGTAATAATACAACGTATACAATGTATTTTAACACACTAATCTTCAGGGGCACTTATTAAAAATGTATTTTCCCAAAAATTGCCAGTATGCCATATTCAAATCTTACCAAAAGTAGCTTTTTTTTGTCAGAAAATATACATTTTCCTTAAGGGGGCATTTCCCCCGAAATTTTTATATGATCACATGCATTTCCAGCAGTCTGTCTTTCAATACACCCTGCTGTTAACTCACCCTGGACTCCAGTTTCTGGAGCTGCTTCTTGCCTCCCTTCATGGCCAGATTCTCAGCCTCATCCAGGCGGTGCTGCAGGTCCTTGACTGTGACCTCCAGGTTCTTCTTCATCCTCTCCAGGTGAGAGCTGGTGTCCTGCTCCTTCTTCAGCTCCTCAGCCATCATGGCCGCCTGGAATGGTACTTAGTTTAATTTATGCACCAACTGGCACCACTCATAAAGCCCCCTTGAGATATTTGTTGTGGTTAACCAGCCCAGCTACCATTGGCCCTTGGGGACAAATCTAGTTGATGTAATTCAAGGACTCACGTCAGTGATGGCCTTCTTGGCCTTGTCCTCTGCGTTCCTGGCTTCCTGGACGATGTCGTCCACCTCTCCCTGCACCTGAACCAGGTCAGTCTCCAGCTTCTTCTTGGTGTTCAGAAGGCTGGTGTTCTGAAGGAGGAAACAAGGCCATTTATTTGACTCTCAAGAGAACTTACAAGTCACAAGGCTGAAATTATGAAAATATAAACGCAAGCACTGTTAAATTCTATGTGTGTATAAATGGTATGCTTGGTTGAGTTTAATTAGAAATGGCTTTTGACCCGTACCTGGGAGTGCAGCAGTCCGACGCGCTCGCTGGCGTCTACCAGCTCAGTCTCAGCCACTTTGCGGCCTCTCTCTGTCTGCTCCAGAGCAACTCTCAGCTCCTCAATTTCAGCCACCATCAGACCGTTTCTGCGCTCCACCATGGCTGCCTGCTCCTTCATATCCTCTGAGAGGCGGACAGCGTCATCAAGGTGCAATTGGGCATCCTGGGGTTCACAATTACATAGTATCATTAGACTTGTGGAAGTAGGGGTGATAGGATTGGTGATCATTGGTAAACATTTCCACAATATCTACAGTATATTAGTCCACTATTCCATTCCTCTGTTCTATTCTTTTCTACTGATTCACAAACAAATCCCTCCCCATGTTCAGGTTGTTGAACCTGATGTCCCAGTCCCTTTACCTTGAGCTGTCCCTGGACGTTCCTCAGCTGTTTCTGGGCCTCAGCGGCCTGCCTGTTGGCGTGGCTCAGCTGGATCTCCATCTCATTCAGGTCTCCCTCCATCTTCTTCTTCACCCTCAGGGCATCATTCCTGCTCCTGACCTCAGAGTCCAGGGTGCTCTGCATGGAGTCAACCACCCTCTGGCTGTTCCTCTTGATCTGCTCCATCTCCTCGTCCTTCTCAGCCAGCTTCCTGTCCACCTCACCCTTGATCTGGTTCAGCTCCAGCTGCACACGCAGAATCTTGGATTCCTCGTGCTCCAGTGTGCCCTGGACAAAGAGAAGCAGTCAGGCGAATTGTGCTCAATACATTTGGATGTGTATAACACAAGGAATTACATACTGTATAAATGACTACAATAAACACCAATAAAGGGGAGCATTAGACTGTAGCTGGCATTGGCTAGTGTAACACTGCTTTTCCTATCAAACAGCTGTAGTGTGTACCTCAGCCTCCTCCAGAGCGGTCTGGATCTCAGACTTCTCTGTCTCCACGGTCTTCTTAGCCTTCTCCAGCTCATGGATGCTCTTGCCAGTCTCTCCGATCTGCTCAGTCAGGTCAGAGATCTCTTCTGCACACACAAACACAGGAGCAGATTATACTTCAGAGATTTTCACAGTGGATATCGCCAATGCACTGAAGTTTATAATGAATCATAATAACAGTTAATTAATTAACAGCATTTCATACTGTCTTCCAAATCTAATTTTCCCCCACATTCTTGGGCTATTCAAAGGAATACCAATTACAAGTTCCAAAAAATAACATTTTATACTTTACATGAAAATTCTGAGATGGTTTAATAGTAATTTTGATATAATGTTGATGATTACAGTTAATTCCATTTTCAAACACTAGTCAAACATCAGTCAAATAGAACTGCTGTCAAATGCTCACGTTGCAGGTTCTTGTTCTCTCTCTTCAGAGTCTCCAGATGATCCAGAGCCTCCTCGTAGGAGTTCTTCATCTTGAAGAGTTCAGTGCTCATAGAGCGAGCCTCCTTCTGAGCTCCTTCCAGCTCAGCCTGACCCTCCTCATACTTCTGCTTCCACTCTGCCAGAACCTAGGGAAATACATGGGATTTTCATTAGAACTCATTGATGGAGGGTTCTGAATCAGAAATATGCTACAATTATACTACAACTGATCAAATAGCAGACAGAAAATATCACCTAGAGTGAGGTTTATAAATGTTCACCTTGTCAAAGTTCCTCTGCTTCTTGTCAAGGTTGGCGGCCATTGCGTTGGCTCTCTCAACATCAATCATGAGGTCCTCCACCTCTCCCTGCAGTCTCTGCTTGGTCTTCTCCAGGGAGGCGCACTTTGAGTTGGTCGCCTCAATGGTCTCCTCAGCCTCCTGCAGACGCTGGGCCAGTTTCTTCCTGTTGGACAACAGAAGGTGGTGTTATGGTGAGCAATTTGTTGTGAAACAAATGTTGCACTACATATTGACATAACATTTTCTCAGAGCCTCCTATCACCCTCACCATCCACACCATTTATTTGAGTTTTTGCTACTGCGTGCAACTCACTTGGCCTCCTCCAGCTCCTCTGTGCGCTGGATGGCATCAGTTTCATACTTAGTCCTCCACTGAGCCACCTCACTGTTGGCCTTAGACATGCCGCGCTGCAGCTCTGCCTTGGCCTCCTGCTCCTCCTCAAACTGCTCTCTCAGGAGGTCACAGTCATGGCGGGCAGACTGGACACCGTGGGCCAGTGCATTTTTAGCCTGAGAAAGAAAGCAAGAAAGACAAAGACAAAGAGAGATTAGATAGAGAGTAAAACAAATGGCAGTAGAAGTCTCTGAGGGTGGCGTAGTCACCGTCTATATGTATATAGAGCTCTAAATTGTGGTGGGTGGTTTCCATTTTGGGTCCCTTACCTTGACCTCCTCCTCAATCTGCCTCTTCAGCTCCTCCACCTGCTGGGTGAAGGCCTGTTTGCCTCTGGTCAGCTGAGACACCAGGGCTTCCTTCTCCTCCAGCTGGCGGCCAAACTCACCTGCAGGGAAAGAGTGACCTCTTGTTAATGGGGTCTCTGTTCTCTAAGATTGAAAATGTATTTGTGGTATCGTAGGGCAGAAACTATGTGGACTGAATTTACAGCCCCCAACACATGTTATTGTTTACTACTGAGGTGAACTACATTGGTTTGGTTTGTTGTTCATTGTTGATGGTACCATTTTCTGTCAGGAGTCTGGCCCTCTGTCCGCTGATGTCGTTGACCTGGCGAACATTCTCATCATTCTTAGTCTTGATCTCGCTCAGCTGGTCCTCAAGAGTACGGCACATCTTCTCCAGATTGCCCTGTTAGTGAAACATATGGGACTCCTGTCAACTTCAGTTTACTTGAATGGTAATGTAGCTGACCCTCCTCAACACTGCTTGACCAAAACATCACTACTCACCTTAGCCTTGGCGACAGCCTCCATGTTGCTGGAGAGGTCATCAATCTCCATCTTGTACTCACTCTTCTCCTTCTCCAGCTTCTGCTTGACGCGCTGCAGGTTGTCGATCTGCTCCCCGAGCTCAGCCACACTGTCGGCCTGCTTCTTGCGCAGAGCGGCGGCTGTGGCCTCGTGCTGCAGGGTGGACTCTTCAAGATCACGACGCAGCTTCTGGAACTCAGCCTCGCGCTTCTTGTTCATCTCAATCTGAGCAGCAGTGGCGCCTCCGGCCTCCTCCAGCCTCTCGCTGATCTCCTCAAGTTCCCTGGAGAGATCGGCCCTCTGCTTCTCAACCTTAGCCCTGGCAGCACGCTCAGCCTCAATTTCCTCCTCCAGCTCCTCAATACGGGCCTAGAACAGGGGGCAGGAGCAGGGGGGATGAACACTACAATACAGTTGAAACAATTGAACCTCACTACATAATAATAGTATGTACAGTATATTTAGCATAAATGTGTTAATACATAGCCAGTTACACTAACATATTTACTATATTCATTAGACAGTGTCCCAAAGGCGGAACCAAACTATCAACGGTAAGAAGCACCATCTTTCCATAGAAAGAAGCACCATCATGAAGCACCATCTTCCATCTTACTGAGCCGTCAGAAGCTTCCAGAAGAAATGTGTCCGTTTTTTTCAGGAAATTATTCAGGTGTGTGCTTTCCTGTACTGGAGGTTAGATCCTGTACTGTACCTGGAGTTCCTTGATCTTCTTCTGCAGCTGAGCTCCCAGAGACTGCTCATCCTCAATCTTGCTGAGGAGCTGGGTGGTCTCAAACTCCTTCCTAACAAACACAAACACGTTGATTGCAAAGTTCGATTTGGTTAGATAGTGTAAAGGAAGCCTATATTACCATTCACTTTGCTTTTAAGAATCACATACAAATTCATAATTTCAAGAATGAGCCAATAACAACCATTATTTTGATCAAGATGGCAGGTAATACTGTGGTAATTGATTTGTGTTTACTTCTTGATTTTCTCATCAGACTGCTGCTTGTCATTCTCCAGGTCCATTATGGACTCCTGGGCCAGTTTCAGATCTCCCTCCAGCTTTCTCTTGCCTCTCTCAAGGTCCATACGGAGCTTCTTCTCTTGCTCCAGAGAACCCTCAAGCTACAAGATAAAAATACACATATATTGGTCAACTCTAAACAATTGAAGATAATATCATCTTACATACTACCATGGCCAAAATGTCAAACTCCACTCACGTCGTCCACTTGCTGTTCCAGCTTGGTCTTGGCCTTGGTCAGAGTGTTGACTTTGTCCTCCTCTGCCTGCAGGTCATCCAGTGTCTGCTGGTGGGCCTCTTGGAGGGCTTTCTTCTCCTTGGTCAGCTTGGCAACACTCTCATCCACAGACGCCATCTCCTCTGTCAGGTTTTTAACCTGAAAACGGCAACAACAAAATTAGTCTTTGGTCACTTCACCATGAAGGGGAGATTTAGTTTAATTAATATTAGAAATGTGTCAACAAGTGCTGTACTATAGATTCAACACTAGATGGCACTGTACTCCACACCAGTGTATTGAGGGGAAGTCATAAAGGAGGGGGGCACAGAACATGTAATGAATGTGTGGATTACCCCACAAATGAAATTACACTATTTTGTGTCTTAATCTTTACAGCACCCACAAAAAAACTTGAATTCCATTTCTGTTTTGAGTTGATTATTGTTTGGATTATTGTTTGGTTAGACTGTCTACGAAACCTTGTTTTCAGTGGCGTGCTTCTCCTTCTCCACTTTGGCCAGGGTGAGCTCCAGGTCATCAATGTCCTTCTTCAGCTCAGAGCACTCATCCTCCAGCTTCCTCTTCTTGGCAGTCAACTCAGCATTCATCTCCTCCTCATCCTCCAGCCTCTCAGTCGTCTCTTTGAGTTTGGCCTCCAGCTGGATCTTGCTCTTGATGAGCCCCTCGCACCTTTCCTCAGCATCGTTCAGATTCTCTGAATCCTGGTTTCAGAGCAGGAAAAAATATAATTGGCCTCTCTTTGTGTATGAAAATATAGACTTAATTTGGTCAAATAGGTCAGAGCAAATGGATTTAAATGTATGAAATATAAAGAGATAACCACAGTGTGCGTGTGTTCGTGTCTGTGTTCATGTGTGTGTAAATGGGCTCTTATGAGTGTCGTTGCTCACTCACAGATGCGACTTGAAGCGCCAGGTCATTCTTCTCCTGCACCATGGACACCATCTTCTCCTCCAACTCCTTCTTCTTGGCCAGAGCCTTGGCCAGGTCCGTCTGCATCTTCTCATAGTTCTCCTTCATGTTGGCCAGCTCCTTCTCAGTCTCTGCGGTCTTCAGCAGGGGCTTGATCTTGAAGTACACCTTCATCCATGGCCAGGTTTTCACATTCATGAATGAGCGGATGTTGTACTGGATAGTGAAGACTGAATCTCTGGTCGACAGAAAGGATGGAGTGGCATGGTGAGTGGCATGGTGAGTGGCATGGTGAGTGGCATGGTGAGTGGCATGGTGAGTGGCATGGTGAGTGGCATGGTGAGCGGCATGGTGAGCGGCATGGTGAGCGGCATGGTGAGCGGCATGGTGAGCGGCATGGTGAGTGGCATGGTGAGTGGCATGGTGAGTGGCATGGTGAGTGGCATGGTGAGTGGCATGGTGAGTGGCATGCTTAAAGATCTCCTCCAGTGTTTTTAGAACTTTTCCTGTGGAAAAGGGATATCCCAAGTATAAATACAGTAAAGTACACACACTAAAGGGTAAAAATATATGTTTTGAAGAAAATAGTGTGAACTGAAGACTTCAAGGAAACTTCAAGGAGTTGGTCTGATGGTGGCTTTGTGATGTCATCGGCCTCCCCCCTTTGCTTGAGGAACAATAGAGGAGCAATAGAGAACAAAAGAGTAAAGCCCCACCCCTCACTTGTGCCATGCCATGAGGATACCTGGAGCACCTAATGAGATCTGCCTTTTGTTAAGTAAATCAGGTGTTTAATGAGGTGAAAAGGAGACTAGGGTAGGACTTTAAAGCTACGTTCTGGGATTCAAAGAATAACAAAACGGGGACCCCCGCCACTTTTTGCATACAGCTGAGGAATTTTTTGCCAAGTTGTCTACTATTCCTCACCTCCTCTCCATCATCTTGGTGAACTCTCTCCTCATGAGGAATCCACGGCTGAGAGCCTGGACCATGCCGACCAGGGAGGCCAGCTTCTCATCTCTCATCTCCTCAAGGACACCCAGCAGACCGGCTTTGAAGAACACCTGACACAGGTAAACATGGTCAATTATGGAACCTCTGTCAGATGGTTACAGATAGAAAGGGTTGAATCGAAAGAGAGGAACAACGCCACTAGATTGATTTCACCAACATAAACATTGCAATGCTTACAAACAAACCATGGGATAGGTTGTTTATAAGTTGTAAGTTATTTTACAGTTGTAGATGAATAATGTACACTGATACAGATATCTGCAGCCATACCACTCTGACACAATGCACATGATAATTAATTGAGATCAATTTTTTTTCAAATTTTTAAGAAATTATAAAAAGATGAATGTATCAACTGGAGAGACATTGAATGGTTAGAATTTATATTATCGTTGTCAGTTTTGCTGGGGATATTTGACTGACCTTGGTGTGTCCAAACTTGTAATCCTCATGATTCACATCAATGGACCCAAGCAGCTTCTCAGAAGCCTTCTTGTTGTCCATGAACTGGCCCTCGGGGATGACACTGGCATTCAGTACTTTATACCTGAATGAGGAGACTTGTTTAACATGTGGTAGAAATTTAGTAAATGTCAAGTTATAATAGGTTGGTCATATTACGTTAACGATAAGCCTCCTGTTGCTCAGTTGGTAGAGCAACGCCAGGGTTGTGGGTTCGTTTCCCACGTGGGGCCAATATGAAAAATTTATGCACTCACTAACTGTAAGTCGCTCTGGATAAGAGCGTCTGCTAAATGACTAAAATGTAAATGTATACGGATGCTGGGAAAACCCTTAGCGCAGAACTTTCTTTGTGTGTGTGGTGCGTGTGTGTGCGTGCATTTGTGTTTGTGTGTGTGTACCTCTGCTTGAAGTCAGCATAGATGATTCTGCTGGGGAAGCCCTTTCTGCAGATCCTGATACCTTCTAGAACACCATTACACCTGAGCTGGTGGATAACCAGGAAGTTCTCCATCAGACCTGGAAACACAAACCAAGTCTCATTAACAGGTTAAAGATTGGTTCGTTAAGGTTACTGATACTGTACTGATAAGATGTAATATTTAACTCAATATTTCTTGTACCTGGAGTCTTTGACTCGTTGGGGATCAGGCAGCGCACAAAGTGAGGATGAGTGCTCCTCAAGTTGGTCATCAGCTTGCCCAAGTTCTCCTGTAAGAGGGTTACAAACCATTTTCTCAGAGATCATTTCTGATAATCAATGCACCTTTTGAAAGCCTGAATATACACATTTTAAAAGCTCACCCTGAACTGGGAGGACACAGTCTGCATGGAACCACCCTTCTTCTTGCCCCCTTTCTTGGTTGTATCTGTTAAAATGGGGAAAAGTGATATATGATTCTAAATTAGAGAATATCAGGTTAACTTCACACTTATCTTAATGCAAATGCTGCCAATGAGATTGTGTAAAATAACACCTATTGTTTGAGTACATTAACAGAGCGGCACGTCTTGCTCTTCATTGTAATCAGAGGGCTGATATAAATACTATGCATTCCAGTCTCTCTTGGCTAAGAGTTGAGGAGAGACTGACTGCATCACTTCTTCATTTTATAAGAAACATTAATGTGTTGAAAATCCCAAATTGTTTGCATAGTCAACTTACACACAGCTCTGACACACACACTTACTCAACCAGACATGCCACCAGGGGTCTTTTCACAGTCCCCAAATCCAAAACAAATTCAAGAAAGTGTACAGGATTATATAGAGCCATTATTGCATGGAACTCTGTTCCATCTCATATTGCTCAAATAAACAGCAAACCTAGTTTCAAAAAACAGATTAAGCAACAGCTCACGACACAACACCTCTCCCCTATTTGACCTAGATATTTTGTGTGTATGTATTGATATGTAGGCTACGTGTGCCTTTAAAAAAAATGTATGTAGTTCTGTCCTTGAGCTGTTCTTGTCTATTAATGTTCTGTATTATTTCATGTTTCATGTTTTGTGTGGACCCCAGGAAGAGCAGCTGCTGCTTTTGCAACAGCTAATGGGGATCCTAATAAAATACCAAATACAAAAACCCAGTGAAAAACCCAGAGAAATGTTGATACATTTAAAGACTTTAAAGCAGCAATCAGCAGTTGAAACAATACAAATCATGCTCCCTGCCACTGTTTCTATAAAAAGCTGAGAGATGGGGCTGGAGAAATGTAACCACTGAAATTCATAGGCAGAGCTATGTACACAAGGACTGACCATCCATGATATCAACATTATAGTTTTAACCTTGTTTTGAGGCTATAAAGTGCTTGTTTACCTACACTTTGTTTACAAAAATTGGAGTAAAACAAGCTTCTATTTTGGGTTCTGAAGTGGTACGACAGTTGAACTAAGCTGATGTTCTTCAAGAAAGTTATTTTCTTCAAGAATGAATGTCGTCCAAAAATGGATGTAGCAACTGCAGATTGACCCTTTAAAGAAAATGTGGGTCTGAGTTGTAACTAGTTCTTATTTAAATATTTTAATGTGATGCTAGTCTTACCCTCAGGTGGGGCAGCGACATACAGGGTAGCCATAAGTTTGACTGAGGACTTCCCGTACAGCTGAAGAACTGAGTCGTTCAGGGGGTCCTTGTTCTTGTCCAGCCAGCCAGTGATGTTGTAGTCCACCGTGCCGGCGTAGTGTACCAGGGAGAAGTGGGCCTCTGCCTTGCCTTTGGCAGGCTTGGGCTTCTCAAACGCCTTGGTTTTCCCAAGATGCTGGTCATACAGCTTGTTCTTGAAGGAAGTGTCTGAAGCCTTGGGGAACATGCACTCCTCTTCAAGGATGGAGAAGATGCCCAATGGCTTTACGAAAAGAGATGTATATCAAATTAGTGATATTTACATTTAGGATCACATGTATTCCTTTATCAAGCATGCTATTATCAGAGTATCTTCATTTAGGGGCACAAAATAGGAAACAGAATTCTCAACAGTCAGATACCTTGTACCCCTGTGGTAATATCTCACACAGCGCTCTCTATGAGCTTTTGCTGTTGTGGTCCATTACAATCCTGACAGACAGTTTACCTTCTCAATAAGCTCAATGCAGGCAGCCAAGTCCATGCCGAAGTCAATGAAGGCCCAGACGATTCCCTCGTGTGAGAAGGTGAGAAGACATCACTATTCAAAACAAGCAACGCACTTGCCCCAAAATATTTCCGGTGTTTAGAAAATGGTAGATGCTGTGTTTGGCCGCCTTACCTGAGGCACAGTCTGTCCCTTGGTCACATACTCGTTGCCGACCTTCACTCTGGGGTAGCAGAGAGCCTTCAACATCTCAGCTGAGTTCAGGCCCAGCAGGTAGCCGATTTTATCAGACACTGGAGAGAGAACCAACAACAACAGACTCAGGGACACAAGATCACTTGATTCTGATGTCACACTGACAAAAGGGTTTGGCCAAGTTTGTTATAGGTTAGGTTTTGATTTGAACCCACATCCATCATTTCAAATCATTTCTGGAGGTTGGAATTTGGTCTCCATAAATGATCTCCTGCCGGTCTTTGATGAGGCGCTGTCTGTCTTACATATTGTATATCTATGATTGGACTGGGAATGGGACTAATTCTTTACATATTATATATCTATGAGTGGGACTGGGAATGGGACTAATGCTTTACATATTGTATATCTATGAGTGGGACTCACCCTCTGTGCCGTCTGGCTCGGCCTGCTCCTCACGCTGTTTCTGCTTGAATTTCAAGTTGCCATGGTGCAATACAGCTCCTGTCAGCTTGTAGATGCTAATCTTCTCATCGTTATTGAAGCCCAGGATTGTAATGGCATCCTGGTATTTGACAGGAAGTACAACAGTGATGAACTGAACGGTAGTTTGCTCACTTACAGTACACTACAATTCTGTGCTCTCACCAGAACAAATGGGATGGATATATATGACTGGCTTTCACAGAGCCACATGATTACGCTTGGCCAACACTAGTAGATGACAGCACAAAAGGAGTTTTCCACAGTTTCACAGGGCACTTAGTGGCACTCTCTTGTGGATGTCTTACATGTGTGTGCCTCAAGGTGAAGTGTGAAGTCATGAAGAATGCCTTGAGGCTCATGCCTAACTAAAACAAGGCATTTATAATCTGACAAAAAAAATACATGAAAATTCCCAGCTGCTACCAAGTTGGAATTGAACAGTGCATTCATTGTGTATGGTGGTTCTACCCATTCCATATCTAGAGTTTGGTTAGCCGTTTGTTTGACTCACGTCTGTGGCATCCAGCTCTTCCTTGTCGTTGATGCTGGCCACAGTGATCTGACCCTGGCTGCACATGGGGAAGTCGTAGGGGTTGGTGGTGATGAGCGACATTTCTATGGACAACGGAGAATGTCTTGTCATTTAAATCTCTTAGAATTGTGCTGTCCTACCTTTACAGTATCTCTCCTTCCTTTACTCAATAGATGGACTCAACTATATCACTGTTAAGGTTTCAAAGCTATCGGTAATTGATCAAAGTTACCGGAATGTTCAGTAATTTTGGTAATAATAGAAAATCTATGGCAATCTATCGTAACTCTACTTTGCCATACCAACAATCTCAGGTTTGTGATTGGTCATCATCTGGAAGAAGATGTGGTAGCCTCTCTCATCGGGAAGCTGGAAAGACACTCTGGACTTCTCTAGCAGGTCTGAGAGAGAAAGAGAGAGAGATTGACAAAAAGAGAGAGAGAGAGAGAGAGAGAGAGAGAGAGAGAGAGAGCGAGAGAGTGAGAGAGAGAGAGAGAGAGAGAGAGAGAGAGAGAGAGAGAGAGAGAGAGAGAGAGAGAGAGAGAGAGAGAGAGAGAGAGAGAGAGAGAGAGAGAGAGAGAATTAGAGAATCATGATCTCCCAAAAAAAATCTGTGTGAATTTAGTAAAGCATTGAGAAAAAATCCTAATCAACTCACAGGTCTCAATGTCAGCTTTAGCCAGTTTGCTACCTTGGAAGTGAATCCTGATGAATTTACCCTATAGTAGAGCATGGGGGTTAGAAATAGGTCAACTAAATACATCTAACATTTAACTTTGATAGACCCCTTTAAATGTTACAGAATGTTGGACATCTATTGATATAACAAAAGGGAACTACTGAAATAATTGTTTCCAATCTAAGGTCACTTTCTCACAGTATGCCCTTCATACTTACAAAGCGAGATGAGTTGTCGTTCCTCACTGTCTTGGCATTACCGTAAGCCTCCAGCAGAGGGTTAGCTGCAATGATCTGATCCTCAAGAGACCCCTGATTGAGACAAACACAAGTTGCTCAGAAACTGGTCAAGTTAGTTTTTCTCAATCGCTTGAACACAGCCCACCAAACTGAAATGTGTTAGAAAGGTAAAACCTACCTGCATTTTGCCTGGCTCTGCTTCCTTCTTGGGACCAGAAACTGCAATGGTGGCGAAGTACTGGATGACACGCTTGGTGTTGACAGTCTTTCCTGCACCGGATTCTCCACTGGTTAATATGACAGAGAAAGAGGGGTTTTAGTTTTAGCTTTCACTAAGAAATAGCATTGAAAAATACACTGTTGACCTGGTTTCTTACATAAGTAAATAATTAACAAATATTCCCACTCATCAACTTATTATTACGCATAGCCTAATCCATTCATTATGTCATATATTTTCATCACACCCAAGTGACCCAACATATTGCAGTAGAAACACTTTCTCAAGTGAGATTTTTAGTACACAACTCACGTAATCAGGACGGACTGGTTCTCCTGGTCTGTAACCAAAAAACATATTGCTTATCATACTCGAGCAACATTCTGGGTACATTATTGAATTCATAGCATCATTATGAATTTCATTTAGGAAAATTTTTCATTCAAGGTTACTGAAATCAGATATTACCAGCAAACTGTTCCAACCTAGACTAGAAAACAGTAGATAACTCTCTAAAGCATATTTTAACTTCCATCCATCCATGCATCCATCAATCTATCCATCAATCTATCCATTAATCCATCCATCAATCCATCCATCAATCCATCCATCAATCCATCCATCAACCATCCATCAATCCATCCATCCATTAATCCATCCATAACCACTTATGGACTTTGAGATCCAAGAAGGAAGTTGACCCCAGCAAAATATAGGAAGGTTGTGGCTTTTTAACACATTCCAGTTTTCTTGGCTGTGTAAACTTTTTCTCCACCTGTGAATCCTGTTTCAAGAAAAGTGTTCAAGCAATCGAGAAAACTAACTTGACCACTTTACCAGTTTCTGAGCAACTTGTTTTTGTCTCCATCAGTGGCCTCTTAAGAATCTGATCAACGCAGCTAACCCTCTGCTGGAAGCTTACGGTAATGCCAAGACAGTGAGGAATGACAACTCCATATCAACATAGGACAATTTAAATGTTTCTGTATCTCTTGCTACCTCTGTCCCTAAGCAGTTTGATTGTCTCGTTCTTAACGTGGGCCTTGGTCATAATAACCAGCTGACACTAATGGGAGTTCATCACCCCCCCTCGGCTCTCTCATGTGCTCTTAACAATTTATCTGAATTGGTATCTAAGTGTGGTCAATCTGAACTATTTATGATGGGTGATTTTATTGACTGGAGGATGCCAGTGTCAGATACACTGAAATATATTTGCTCTGAGCTAAACCTGTCTCAGCTGATAACTGAGCTTACACGGCCAAATCCTAAAGATCCATCGAAATCTACCCTGATTTATCTTATTTTCACATTATTTTCACAATAACGCCAGATGAATATGTTGCTGGTGGGGTTTTCCCACAGGATTTTTGTGACCATTTCCCCGTTTTTTCTGTGTCAGTAATGTGAAAATCTATAAATCTAAGCCTCGTGTAATCATTAAGAAATACTTAAAAAACGTTAGTGAACAAGCTTTTTTTACATGATCTATAATTGAGTGACCTTGACTGTATCTCAGCTATTCCTGAACCTGATTTGTCTTTAAGCTTTTTTCCAAATATCTTCAATACTATTGTAGAAAATCATTGCCCCTTCAAAACTGATTCATCTGAAGTCATTCATAAGAGAATTGTTGCCTTGGTCAAGGCCAGGAACACAGGCTTAGGCCCGGATTGGTAATCTTTTAGACAACTGAGGACTCAATGTGTAAGACTGACCAAGAAAGCTAAATCTGATTATTTTGTAAATACTCTTTCTGATTGTAATGGGAACCCGGCTAAATTCTGGAAAACTGTCAAATCTCTGATGGGTTGCACTTCCTCCTCTCTGACCCAACAAATTCATTCAGACTCTGGCCCCATTACGGACAAAAATGCTATCATTGATGCATTTAATCGTCTTTTTATTCCAGCTGGCTATAATTTGAAAGAGCATCTAACCCTTGTATCTCTGAGAGTGGGCTGAACGCTGATTCAGGAATTTTGCAGATTGAAAATGGTAGTCAACATTTTGTATTTCAGTAATTCACAGAAAAATAAGTCCTTGATGCCTTACTTTCTATAGATACCTAGATATCCACAGGGGCTGACCAATTGGAGCTGGGTCTGCTCAAGTGTGCTGCCCCCCGCATTGCTTGCTCAGTAACCTATAGTTTTATATTGTAATTGATTTTGACGTATTTTATTAAATTGTATATGCAGGGCTCACTTGTAAAAGAGACACTGGTCTCAATGGTGACTCCCTGATTAAATAAAGGTACATAAAACATGCACTTCTGGACATCCATCCATCCATCCATCCATCCATCCATCCATCCATCCATCCATCCATCCATCCATCTATCCATCCATCCATCCATCCATCCATCCATCCATCCATCCATCCATCCATCCATCCATCCATCCATCCATCCATCCATCCATCCATCCATCCATCCATCCATCCATCCATCCATCCATCCATCCATCCATCCATCCATCCATCCATCCATCCATCCATCCATCCATCCATCCATCCATCCATCCATCCACCTATTCATCCATCCGTTCAATCTTTAAATATATATTTTTAACTGCATACCCCCATCTAATCCAACTACTTTGTTATCCTCACTGACACATACATGGTGATTCTTAACTAGTCCATATACATTTGTAATTAGCAGCGATAAAATGTATGTGTTTGAAGGTTATATTCTGCTTACAAAAAAACCAGAGGAATCCTTCTCAATCTATCTTTTGTTACTGATTTCAATTTGCCTGTTGGCATGTTTGGATAATTTTGATGTTTATTTCAAGAAATGGAGTAATTGCACAAATCAGGCTTACCTCCTTAGTGCCGTCAGGATGCGTGACTGTTACAGTACACTTCCCATCAGCCCTTGCAGTGACCAGACCCTTAAGGTACAGCTCCTTGGGGTCTGCCACATAGCAGGCGTTCTTTGAATCAAACGGTGCGGTTTGTGCCTCCATCCTCTCCTTCTCAGGCTTACGGAGGTATATGGCAGCCTTGCCGTAGATTTGCATCTCCGCGTCCGTACTCATGGTGACGGATCACTAGGAAAGAGATGAGACAAGAAACATGATTGACTCTGTGGTGCTTCTTCCCCAGTCAACAGAGCTGTGAGTGGTATCTCTCACAGAACATTTGTCACTTTTCTGATGAAGACTCAAACTGTCTCACCTTCTTTTTCCCCTCCTACAGATGAATTTGTACTTCTTGGAGGACCCTGGGAAACATTAGGGTGTTGTGAATACGCACAAAAACCGTTTTGAATGGCATCATTCAACACAATCATTACGGCCAATTCAACTACAGGTGCAACTTGTAACATTCATTTTCCTAATGGCAACTCACTTTACTACACATTCTGTCAAGAATTCAAATAAATACCCCTGAAAACCCAGTTACATTCTAGACCACCCCCTCAATTTACAAACAGCAGGAGCACTACATTTGACCCTAAATAAAAGCTACAGGTTTGAAGTAAAACACATTTAAAGCAAAAACCTTTTTTCCCCCCCAAAACAACATTTTAAATGAATGCCACTTGATTGCATATTGTAAAATCTGACAAGGGACATGTAAATAAGTCCGTCCAGAAGTCAATTCCAACAGTGCAGTTAGCTACTGACTCAGATGCTGAGCGCAAAAAAATGATACAAATGGAAACATCTAAGGAGGTGGAGAGTCTTACCACAGAGAAGGAAGGGATCTGACTTATGGATGCTGGGGTCTCAGCCTGCTTATATCTGGTTGAAAGTGCCAACCAAGCAAAAGTTAATTATGGACCACTCTGGTAAAGGAAATGGATGGGATGAGAGACCTCTGTATTTCTGTGTCTCACTAGCGCCACCAACTTCCAGGAGCGCAAACACTCCCATTACATGACTTTTTAATGTCATATTTGTCTCTGAATTGAATTGAATTGAATTAACATCAGTAAGAGATGTCATTACTAATAATGATGACAGTATCAAAAGTTTGAGTTATCAGATTGACTCCAATGTTACTACCATTGCCCCTCAAATACTGTAATGGAGTCCATGTTACCCCACTACCACTAAAAACATTTCATAATAGTCTGACCTGATTTAGTTGAGTAACATTAATCTTTATCAACAACTTAATATGTGTATTTTGACCCATGTTTTTCTATTTTGCTTGTCAACACATCTGAACTGTGTCCTCAGTCACCTCATGCTTGTGATTTATCACCCTGGTGAAACCATATTAAATAAATATTTAAAAGCTGGAACAGAAACATTTAGGCTTTCAATTACAGCTTCATCAAAGTGTTCAATCAACTGTGTAGTTATTTATCTACAGTCTGATCTATTGAAGATGCTGCAGGGGCTTTTATTGGTCTCACATTTCAGTTGGCTAAAACCATCCAGTGGGATTCTTAAGGCTTACATAACATCAGTACAGTGCTTCAATCATCTTATCCACTCATATTTCTGACAGCAATGTAGCTGCCTCAAACTTCTATTACACTCTGAAGTTAACCGTTTAGCAGCTGGTTTTTAATAAAACTGCTATAAAATGAATAGGGGATAATTACAATAAAGTAACAGATTACTTTCCATTTCCATTTTAATTAATCCTTCACATTACAGTTTTAATATCTTTCTAAAAGACAGCTCTAGCAACTTGTGAAGGAGCCACCATCAGCAGAGACGTTGGTTAAAATGATCTTTAATACATGTATCTGAGCAAGGTCTTCTTTAAAGTCAGGCATTTCACAGCTTTCAATGTCGATCACATCTTTTCCGTTTCAAAACCTCTACATTCAAACAGTTGTTCTTTGTGTCTAATATGGTGCAGCTAAATGAATGTTCAATAGGGTGAATCCATACAGAACGTTCAGACAGAAATGTGTTTTAAAGAATAGATACGACTGTCTGTCAGATAGAATAGAGAATCATGTCAGCTCTATTGGATACATTTCTATCAGCAACGTTCAGAACATTTCACCTGAATACACCCTGCTTGTTTTGTGAGCAGTGTCCACCCAGCACATCAGTACAAGAAGACCCATAGCGGGGAGCTGCTTAATGCACTAGTTGAGCAGGGGGCTGGACTGGACTGACCATCTGGAAGGACCATCAAGGCCTTTTCATTTCTTGGACTGTGCTCTCGTCTTCACTTCAGCCAAGGTTTATTGTTTGGTATATCTGCCAACATTTCCACACAGCCTAAATCTGGCACCGATGCCACTGTTATTAGACAGAATATATTTACTTGGCGTGTTTGTGGGTGGAGAGAACATTCACACCATGCAGACCAAGAGCTAATGACATTCAAGTTATTTTAATGTGTAAAGATCTGGCATGACATATGACCTGTGTTTTTGTATCTGAGGGACATGGTGCTGGGATGTAATATGAGCCTGCATACCATGTGGATGGGCTGTCCAGAACAGGAGTTGCAGGCCTCTGAGATACTGTTAACTGCCAGACGTCATTAAACAGTTGAGTGAACTGACATGATAAAACTGTCATTGTCACATATTTAACATATTTTGGCAGGGCCTTCGGAGGTTCGGACATTAACTCTTGATCCAAGACATTTTAATGGTGCTTTCAACAACTCAGGCTCGCAATGTAGTTTAATCATCACAGACAGGAGCTTGCCTGAGACGCCCAAGAGCCTTGGCTCACGACAGCACTTTTAACATGATTCAATCCATTAAACTGTCACAGCCAGTCACAATATATGACACGTCACACGCTGTGGCATGGATCCACAAAACAACCGAGCTGGACTCGGTTCATTCATATCTTATTTTCCAGGTCACATATCAATTCAATTCAATTCAATTTAAGGGCTTTATTGGCATGGGAAACGTGTGTTAACATTGCCAAAGCAAGTGAAGTAGATATTAAACAAAAGTGAAATAAACAATAAATATTTACAGTAAACATTACACTCACTAAAGTTTCAAAATAATAAAGACATTTCAGATTATGTCTATATACAGTGTTGTAACGATGTGCAAATAGTTAAAGTACAAAAGGGAAAATAAATAAACATAAATATGGGTTGTGTTTACAATGGTGTTTGTTCTTCACTGGTTGCCCTTTTCTTGTGGCAACAGGTCACAAATCTTGCTGCTGTGATGGCACGCTGTGGTATTTCACCCAATAGATATGGGAGTTTACCAAAATGTGGTTTGTTTTCTAATTATTTGTTGGTCTGTGTAATCTGAGTGAAATATGTGTCTCTAATATCTCATGGTAAATCTATTATGGGGGCCAATGTCAGCAATGTCATCACTGTGAGGACAAGGTCAAAATAATGTGCTGGCTTGTACCGGATCTCTCTGTGGTTCACAGTATACAGTGGGGAAAAATAGTATTTTGTCAGCCACCAATTGTGCAAGTTCTCCCACTTAAAAAGATGAGAGAGGCCTGTAATTTTCATCATAGGTACACGTCAACTATGACAGACAAAATGAGAAAAGAAAATCCAGAAAATCACATTGTAGGATTTTTTATGAATTTATTTGCAAATTATGGTGGAAAATAAGTATTTGGTCAATAACAAAAGTTTCTCAATACTTTGTTATATACCCTTTGTTGGCAATGACACAGGTCAAACGTTTTCTGTAAGTCTTCACAAGGTTTTCACACACTGTTGCTGGTATTTTGGCCCATTCCTCCATGCAGATCTCCTCTAGAGCAGTGATGTTTTGGGGCTGTCGCTGGGCAACACAGACTTTCAACTCCCTCCAAAGATTTTCTATGGGGTTGAGATCTGGAGACTGGCTAGGCCACTCCAGGACCTTGAAATGCTTCTTACGAAGCCACTCCTTCGTTGCCCGGGCGGTGTGTTTGGGATCATTGTCATGCTGAAAGACCCAGCCACGTTTCATCTTCAATGCCCTTGCTGATGGAAGGAGGTTTTCACTCAAAATCTCACGATACATGGCCCCATTCATTCTTTCCTTTACACGGATCAGTGGTCCTGGTCCCTTTGCAGAAAAACAGCCCCAAAGCATGATGTTTCCACCCCCATGCTTCACAGTAGGTATGGTGTTCTTTGGATGCAACTCAGCATTCTTTGTCCTCCAAACACGACGAGTTGAGTTTTTACCAAAAAGTTATATTTTGGTTTCATCTGACCATATGACATTCTCCCAATCCTCTTCTGGATCATCCAAATGCACTCTAGCAAACTTCAGATGGGCCTGGACATGTACTGGCTTAAGCAGGGGGACACATCTGGCACTGCAGGATTTGAGTCCCTGGCGGCGTAGTGTGTTACTGATGGTAGGCTTTGTTACTTTGGTCCCAGCTCTCTGCAGGTCATTCACTAGGTCCCCCCGTGTGGTTCTGGGATTTTTGCTCACCGTTCTTGTGATCATTTTGACCCCACGGGGTGAGATCTTGCGTGGAGCCCCAGATCGAGGGAGATTATCAGTGGTCTTGTATGTCTTCCATTTCCTAATAATTGCTCCCACAGTTGATTTCTTCAAACCAAGCTGCTTACCTATTGCAGATTCAGTCTTCCCAGCCTGGTGCAGGTCTACAATTTTGTTTCTGGTGTCCTTTGACAGCTCTTTGGTCTTGGCCATAGTGGAGTTTGGAGTGTGACTGTTTGAGGTTGTGGACAGGTGTCTTTTATACTGATAACAAGTTCAAACAGGTGCCATTAATACAGGTAACGAGTGGAGGACAGAGGAGCCTCTTAAAGAAGAAGTTACAGGTCTGTGAGAGCCAGAAATCTTGCTTGTTTGTAGGTGACCAAATACTTATTTTCCACCATAATTTGCAAATAAATTCATTAAAAATCCTACAATGTGATTTTCTGGATTTTTTTCTTCTCAATTTGTCTGTCATAGTTGACATGTACCTATGATGAAAATTACAGGCCTCTCTCATCTTTTTAAGTGGGAGAACTTGCACAATTGGTGGCTGACTAAATACTTTTTTCCCCCTTCACTTTTCAGCATGCAGTGTGAAGTCAATGGAGGGCTAAATATAATATTAATCTCATAAATTTACAAAGATAAACACATGGATCAAATAGGGAGCTGTTGTGTTTTTTAGCAAGCTTTACAGTTCTTTGGACAAACATACAAAATGTTACAAGAAGTAGTCCAAATTATTACCCCGTCAGTGAACTTCTCGATGGCCAATGGCCATGTTCTGAAACTGTGTGTCAGAAATACATGCAGCTTAAAGTCGTTTCGGAATGTGACCCTCTGACATAGAAATATCAAATTATCAAACCACAGCTGCTGAGCTGATCTTGAAACTCAAATTTCATCCCATACAGTCGATGGCAGAGTTACAAGAAGCATACCAAAGCAACAGATGAGTTACGAGCCCAATATGGCCGTGTTCAGTGTCAGAAATACATCCAGCTTCCACAGCAATCTCTAAGGTAGTTTGCCATTGCTTCGATGCTTTGTTGGCAGATCTGCTCCCATCTGAGGATATGGCCTGCTTCTTTTCGGACCGCTTTAGACTCACAAACTTGTTAATGGAATTGCGATTAGGCCACACCGTCCCAGCTCTCATCCTCCCAGAGCATGCCGACCTGTACACGGACACAGGGAAAATACTGGGCATTTAATGGCAAAACCCCGTCCCACTCTAACATCTAGCACCTGTAAATAATGACAGTAGGTGAGGCATGTCACACAGAGAACATAAATATAACTGGGAATCCCACACATTGGGTCTGGGGGAGCAGGGGACTCGTCCTAGCCAAGCCTTTGGAAGAGTCAAGGACAAGTGACAGCCCAATCTACTAGATGGCTCGAGGCCAATGACCAATGTCTAGAAGGGAAACACTTCACATCCATTCGCACAATTGGAAGATTGATTTAAATCACGGGGGAAAAGGAAAGTGTTCCTGTCTGCCTGGGAATGAGTTGACCAGAAGGCGTTGAGTAGAAGGTTGTCCAGTTTAACTGCTGTTGTGGTAATTGGCTTGACCTCTATGGCAGCTGTTATATCTGGGACGACTGAAGACCTGATGGCCTTGACCTCTATGGCAGCTGTTATAGCTGGGACGACTGAAGACCTGATGGCCTTGACCTCTATGGCAGCTGTTATATCTGGGACGACTGAAGACCTGATGGCCTTGACCTCTATGGCAGCTGTTATATCTGGGACGACTGAAGACCTGATGGCCTTGACCTCTATGGCAGCTGTTATATCTGGGACGACTGAAGACCTGATGGCCTTGACCTCTATGGCAGCTGTTATATCTGGGACGACTGAAGACCTGATGGCCTTGACCTCTATGGCAGCTGTTATATCTGGGACGACTGAAGACCTGATGGCCTTGACCTCTATGGCAGCTGTTATATCTGGGACGACTGAAGACCTGATGGCCTTGACCTCTATGGCAGCTGTTATATCTGGGACGACTGAAGACCTGATGGCCTTGACCTCTATGGCAGCTGTTATATCTGGGACGACTGAAGACCTGATGGCCTTGACCTCTATGTAAAACAATTACTCTTTGGATCGACATAAAAAAAGTGGTTACAAGTAAATGAGTTTGGTTTTCTCAGTAGACAAAAGCTATGTTTGTTGAAACCAAATATATGATCCAATGCCATCAGGGGGGTCAGGTAGCCTAGCAGTTAGAGTGTTGGGCCAGTTACTGAAGGGTCGCTGGTGCTAATACGCAACTGTCAAAGTGACCTTGAGCAAGGCATTAATTTGCTCCAGGGGGGCTGTACCTTTAAAACAACACATTTCACTGCACCTATCTGGTGTATGTGAAAATAAAACATATTTTATTATTAACCAACCTATATTTCAAGTTGCATCCTATTTATTTCAACACTCAACTTACTTTTCCCCTTTGGTTAAACCTAATAAATAACTTTACCCCTTTGGTTAAACCTAATAAATATGTTACCCCTTTGGTTAAACCTAATAAATATGTTGCCCCTTTGGTTAAAGCTAATAAATATGTTGCCCCTTTGGTTAAAGCTAATAAATAATGTTTCCGCTTTGGTTAAAGCTAATAAATATGTTGCCCCTTTGGTTAAAGCTAATATATAATGTTTCCCCTTTGGTTAAACATAATAAATATGTTTCCCATTTGGTTAAACCTAATAAATAACTTAAATACAAACAAGGATGAGTATAAAAAACATTAGGAACACCTGCTATTTCCATGACATAGACTGACCAGGTGAATCCAGGTGAAAGCTATGATCCCTTATTGATGTCACTTGTTAAATCCACTTCAATCAGTGTAGATGAAGGGGAGGAGACAGGTTAAAGAAGGATTTGTAAGCGTGGAGACAATTGAGACATGGATTGTGTATGTGTGCCATTCAGAGGGTAAATAGGCAAGACAAATTAAGTGCCTTTGAACGGGGTGTGGTTCTAGGTGCCAGGCACACCGGTTTGTGTCAAGAACTGCAACACTGCTGGGTTTTTCACGCTTAACAGTTTCCCGTGTGTATCAAGAATGGTGCTCCACCCAAAGGACATCCAGCCATCCCTGTGTAACATCTTCGACACCTTGCGGTCCACAAATTGAGGCTGTTCTGAGGGCAAAAGAGGGTGCAACTCAATATTATGAAGGTGTTTCTAATGTTTGGTACACTCAGTGTATATACAACCCATTTTTTCATGTTGTAGCAAGTAGATTTTTCACTTTGGAATTACCTATCCAAACGCGGCGCGCAATTGGCCCAGCGTCGTCCAGGGTAGGGGAGGGAATGGCCGGCATGGATTGGCAGAGCATGGCGTTTCCAACGCCAGGGTTGTGGGTTCGCTTCACACTGGGGGCCAGTATGAAAAAATAAATAATGTATGCACTCACTAACTGTAAGTCGCTCTGGATAAGAGCGTCTGCTAAATGACTAAAATGTAAATGTAAAATGTATTCAACTGGGTTACAAGCAATTCAATCAATTTCATGTTAATGAAGATATTAAGTTGGTTCCATAACATGAAATAATGCCTCCAAACACTTTGTGTGGAAGTAAAATAACCCCATAACATCGAAGACCCACCACCATATTTTACAGTAGGGACATTCTGTATTTCTGGAAATGTGTCAGTTTAAGAGAGAGATATCTGTTTGTCTGCATGGGCTGCTCTCAATCCACTGCTTACGCCTATGGCACCCTTCCGCCTCTATGGGCTATAGTACATTTACATTTACATTTTAGTCATTTAGCAGACGCTCTTATCCAGAGCGACTTACATATTTTTATTTATTTTATACTGGCCCCCTGTGGGAATCGAACCCACAACCCTGGCGTTGCAAACACCATGCTCTATCAACTGAGCTACATCCCTGCCGGCCATTCCCTCCCCTACCCTGGACGACGCTGGGCCAATTGTGCGCCGCCCATGAGTCTCCCGGTCGCGGCCGGCTGCGACAGAGCCTGGATTCGAACCAGGATCTAGTGGCACAGTTTTGCACTGCGATGCAGTGCCTTAGACCACTGCGCCACTCAGGAGCTAGTAGGAAAGTCCAAATTCAATATTTGATCAAATATCTTTTACATATATTTTTGTATACCTAAATCAAATAGCTAAATGATCCATGGTATGACCATCTTAAAACAATTCCATATGTTAGCTTAGTAGAACCCCCTACTCAGCTGACATGTTAATTAACATCAATCCAGGTGTTCTGAGAGCTGGCCTGTGTCTGCAATGTAGTCAACCTGGAAGGTAACTGCCCCACTTCTCCAAAAACTGCCTTCTGACACCATGTGTCTAGTCTGTTTAGACTGACTGTTTGGCCTTCATTTCAACCACTGTGGATATATTTATATCCCTCTCATACAAGTCTGAAACCTCTGCTATGTGTTTGATATGCTGACAAAGCTATCTAGCCTCTAAGTCATTTGAAGCCTCTGGTAAATGTGTATGATTGTAACGTTACCGTATACAAGAAAGGCTTTTTTCATGTTATTGCTTGCGTAGCAGATGGGGGATCTGTGAAACTCACCCCTCAGCCTGAAGTGTCTCCACTTGCGCTGCCTAATAGAAGCATTAGCATTAGCATTAGCATTAGCATTAGCATTAGCATTAGCATTAGCATTAGCATTAACAATACATTTCAATTAACTTCCTACATCCCTGAGGGACAATCATTTCTGCCAGGGATAGGATACAATTAAAAGGCGATAAATATACACTTAACAGAACAGTCAAAAGCACGTTAATGGAATTGGATGATATTTGATGAAACCTGTTAAAAGTCATAACAATAATAACTTTATTTATATACGGCTTTTCACACAAGTAACAAAGTGCATGACATCATAAAATAATAAAATAAAATACTTGTCTGAACAAAGAAACAAAACCAAGAAGGATGAATGAAAAAAGAACATAGATAATAATTAAAATCACACATTAAAATCACACATTAAAATCACATTGATCCCCCCCCCTTTTTTTTTTACGCTGCTGCTACTCGCTGTTTATTATCTATGCATAGTCACTTTACCCCTACCTACATGTACACTACCAGTCAAAAGTTTGGAAACACCTACACATTCAAGGGTTTTTCTTTATTTTTTACAATTATTTACATTGTAGAATAATAGTGAAGACATCAACACTATGAAATAACAAGGAAGCCCCTCCTGAGTCCTGCATTGATCCCCCGTTTCCTAAAACACTAGCACACGTTGTCTATAAATAGACTAGCCAACCACCTGTCAGGGGAACCCTTCCCTACATGCTGACTCACAGAGATCAGGGTGGAGAGGTTAACTGGGGTTATTTAACTGTTTGTTTTGGACATGCTTTAGGCTCCTCCCATTTCCCTCCAGGATCTCTATCAGGCACCTCCAGTAACCTTTGCAGTGGCAGGCAAAAAAAATGGCTTCTTGCGTACGTTTAGTGCCCTCTATTGGAGAATAGTAATACTACATGTTGTTTGGAGATCTGCAATAAATAGCAAGGCCAATGTTTATTAGGGCATGCAACGAAAAACATCTTCAAACATTTTGCAATAAAAACCTTTTTTTTGGGGTCGAAAATAGTCCCTCCTTGTTTCAGTCTTTTTTTCTGTTTGGTGAAACACAACTCAGGACTATTTCACTATCAATGCATAGTCACTTTACCCCTACCTACAAGTACATATTACCTCAATTACCTCTTCTAAACTGTACCCCCTCACATTGACTCGGTACCGGTACCCCCTGTATATAGCCTTGTTATTGTTATTTTATTGTTGCTCTTTTATTTATTTTACTTTCGTTTATATAGTTAATATTTTCTTAACTCTTATTTTTTCGTAAAACTGCATTGTTGGTTAAGGGCTTGTAAGTAAGCATTTCAAGGCAAGGTCGACACCTGTTGTATTTGGTGCATGTGAGTGTAGGAACAATGGTGCCACATCTCAGCATGTCTCTTGTCCAAAGAGGACATATACTTCAATAGCATCATAATGACATGAAAACAACATCTAAAGTACTTCGCAAAGTTGATCTGTTTCCACTGGCCAAGACCAAATGAAAGGTGAGGTACATGCTATTGCTGTGTCCTGTATCCTCAGTCGCTGGCCTGTGTTTACGGAGGTCAAAGTACATGCTTGTTTTTACTGTTGTTTTATATGTTGCTGTTGTTGAGGTGTTTTAACACTTTCAGCATCCTAATTGGTCTTCCTGCCTGAAGTGATGGGCTAGAATGCCTGGACAGAGGAAGTGATCGGTTACAATGCCTGGACACAGGAAGTGATCGGTTACAATGCCTGGACAGAGGAAGTGATCGGTTACAATGCCTGGACAGAGGAAGTGATCGGTTACAATGCCTGGACAGAGGAAGTGATCGGTTATAATGCCTGGACAGAGGAAGTGATCGGTTACAATGCCTGGACACAGGAAGTGATCGGTTACAATGCCTGGACAGAGGAAGTGATCGGTTACAATGCCTGGACACAGGAAGTGATCGGTTACAATGCCTGGACAGAGGAAGTGATCGGTTACAATGCCTGGACAGTGGAAGTGATGGGATATATAGATGGGACTCTGGACAGAGGAAGTGATGGGATATATAGATGGGACTCTGGACAGAGGCAGTGATGGGATATATAGATGGGACTCTGGACAGAGGAAGTGATGGGATATATAGATGGGACTCTGGACAGAGGAAATGATGGGATATATAGATGGGACTCTGGACAGAGGAAGTGATGGGATATATAGATGGGACTCTGGACAGAGGAAGTGATGGGATATATAGATGGGACTCTGGACAGAGGAAGTGATGGGATAGCTAGATGGGACTCTGAACAGAGGTAGTGATGGGATATATAGATGGGACTCTGGATAGAGGAAGTGATGGGATATATAGATGGGACTCTGGACAGAGGAAGTGATGGGATATATAGATGGGACTCTGGACAGAGGCAGTGATGGGATATATAGATGGGACTCTGGATAGAGGAAGTGATGGGATATATAGATGGGACTTTGGACAGAGGAAGTGATGGGATAGATAGATGGGACTCTGGACAGAGGAAGTGATGGGATACCTAGATGGGACTTTGGATAGAGGCCAGTCAGCTGCATCTTCTAGGCTAGGTCCTTCAAGCTTCACCAGTTCTGTGATTCTCTCTCATTATGTCTGAGCAGTAAGAGGATCCCGCTGGAATTGGAGAACGCTTACAGAAATATGGAAACAATGTTGACATGAGCCAAGGCGCTGGGGTATCTCAGCCAAACTCCTGTCTGTGGTGCTAAAACTACTTGGCGACCACAGGCTGAGTCGTCTACAGCACCTTTAGAATGTATTGGATCAAGAGTTACTGTCTGATCCTCTCAAGGCCCAGCCAAAATACCTCAAATATGTAAAATGGCAGTTTTATAATGACAGCTTACTCAACATTAAGTCTGCATGGCACGAATGTTCTCTCCATCCACAAACACGCTTTAGTGAATAAATTCAGTCTAATAACTCTGAGATCGCTGCCAGAATTACACTGTGTGGAAATGTCAGCCCTTCCACATTAAACAGACGTTTGGAACGTAAAATGTGTGCCCCTCCAGTGAGTGTGATATGTTACGTTACAAATTGAATAATGGTATGGTTATGTAGCTCTTTCCTGGTTACCTAAGGGAAATTCCACCCCTATTCATTATCTCATGCCAGTGTCTACGTATGTGAAAAAGGCATGTTTAGTGGTTAAGGGCGGCAGGTAGCTTAGTGGTTAAGAGCGTTGTGCCAGTAACCGAAAGGTCGCTGGTTCTAATCCCCAAGCCGACTAGGTGAAAAATCTGTTGAGGTGCCCTTGAGCAAGGCACTTAACCCTAATTGCTCCTGTAAGTCGCTCTGGATAAGAGCGTCTGCTAAATGACTAAAATGTAAATGTAATGTTTCTATGAAAAAAAGGTCCTAACAAATTACTCTCTGTGACATCACAGGGTAGGATTTGAAGTATGAAAAATTGTGATTTTCAAAACCTACAACAAGTTTCTAACCAGAGGGATCTTCTCGCTTCCCACGTCAACGTGAATCTCATAGCGTTTGAAAATCACTGTTTTTAACTTTTGATGATGTCATCGGGCAGAACTTTTTAACTTTATATATTTTTTCTTCTACAAAATGTAGAAATGTGCAGTTTTCACATTTGTAGACACTGGCATTGTGCTGGAGATAATGAAAATGAGGTTGAAAAGTGGCGGAGTTGCCCTTTAAGACAGAAACTAAAGTAGGGAGGTTGGTCGGGAAGGATGGATGGGTGGATACTGCGACCCTCTAGTAATCCAAAGGTTGCATGTTCGAGTCGCGTCGGGGACAACTGTAGCATTTTAGCTACTCTTCCCTTAACCCCTTCCTAACCTTTGTCGTTCTCCTGTTCTTTGTCGATACGACACAACAAGCCACCTGGTCTCAGAATAAGAAATGTAATACTACATGTCCTTCAAGACGTGTGATACATTAGGTCATCCAATTCGTATGATATTGTACGACAGGGTAAGACGTATCATACGATATGTCCTCCAATTCGTATGATTTCGTACGACAGGGTAAGACGTATCATACGATATGTCCTCCAATTCGTATGATATTGTACGACAGGGTAAGACGTATCATACGATATGTCCTCCAATTCGTATGATATCGAACGGCAGGGTAAGACGTATCATACGATATGTCCTCCAATTCGTATGATATCGTACGGCAGGGTAAGACGTATCATACGATATGTCCTCCAATTCGTATGATATCGTACGGCAGGGTAAGACGTATCATACGATATGTCCTCCAATTCGTATGATATCGTACGGCAGGGTAAGACGTATCATACGATATGTCCTCCAATTCGTATGATATCGTACGACAGGGTAAGACGTATCATACGATATGTCCTCCAATTCGTATGATATCGTACGACAGGGTAAGACGTATCATACGATATGTCCTCCAATTCGTATGATATCGTACGACAGGGTAAGACGTATCATACGATATGTCCTCCAATTCATGTGATATTGTAAGACTGCTATTCCATTCATAATGTAATGTATCATACTACATTTATATCCCAAATCTTACTAATTGCCCTGATGCTAGGTTGGGAAATGTTTTCAGATATACACCAAACAATAAACCTTGGCTCCAGTGAAGACGAGAGCACAGTCCAAGAAATTAAAACGCTCTCTCTAGAGAGACTACAACAATCATTTTTCTAACTTTGGTCACCCAACTTCAAGTATTCCATGAGATATCTACCCTGGTCTCTGAGAACTCCCACAACTCGAAAAATTCTGTTTAAAACAATTTAGTGTGTTGTTGTTGTTGGTGCCCTGCTCTGCCCTCGACTGGTTCAGGTCATATCTTTGTGGCAGACATTTCTCAGTGAGCATGGGTGGTCCAGTATTGTCCCCAGCACCTATTCACTATGGTGTCCCTCAGGGGTCAATTCTGGGCCCCATCCTTTTCACCCTGTATATGCTTCACCCTGGTGACATCAACCGCAATCATAACATTCAGTTTCACTGCCAGGCGGATGACACGCAGCTCTATTTACCAATCAGACCCAGTGACCAAGCTAGCATAGCTTCCCTTCACGAGTGTCTTGCTGACATCAAATGTTGGGTGTCTGACAATTTTCTCCAGCTCAATGATGAGAAATCAGAGGTTGATTTTATTCGGTCCCCACCTTGCTAGAACTCAGATTGTAGATAACCTTGGTCACTTGTCCACAAATGTAAAGCCTGCGGCCAGAAACCTTGGTGTCTTCTTTGACCCTTGACCCTAAAGCTTGAGCTGCATGTTAAAATAGGTTGTCCAATCCTGCCTTTATCATCTAAGAAATATAGCTAAAGTCAAGTCTTTTATTTCAGTCACTGATCTGGAAAAACGTATACATGCTTTTATTTCCTCACGCCCAGATTACTTCTGCCAGATGACTTTTATGACGTTTTTGAGCTGAAGACCATTGCGCTACGTTTCAAAAAGCCTACAAAAGTAAAAAAACTGCACTGCTATTTCCTGGAAAATTACGTGTCACATTCATAGGGTATAAGCCAATAGTAACTCACTTCCTGAAATCATGCTTTTGACACAGATGATGAAGCTAGTCATTTGTTGATCTAACTTCATCAGTCTTCCAGCAACAATAATTTTTCTAACTTTAGTCACCTTACTTTGAACTGGTTTCATCCAAATATCATCCAATTCGATAAACAACATGATTTTGACTGTTCAGGGCCTTTAAGTGTTTATTGCCTTTTAACTGTATCATATGATGCCGGATGTTCATTTAAGTTTATAGTTAATGCTAATGCTAATGCTTCTATTTGACAGCTCAAGTGGAGACACTTCAGGCTGAGGAGTGAGTTTCACAGATCCCCCATCTACTACACAAGCAATAACATGAAAAAAGCATTTCATGTATTTGGTAACGTTAGACTTATCCACATTTACCAGAGGGTTCAAATTGCAATGAGTTAGAGGTTAGATAGCGTTGTCACCATATTAAACACATAGCGGAGGCCACAGACTTGTTAGATAGCGTTGTCACCATATTAAACACATAGTGGAGGCCACAGACTTGTTAGATAGGGCTATAAATAGAAACATAATGAAAAATATTTTCTAAATGTTTATATCTTAATTAGCATGAGCTGTGCACTCTTGTACCAGCACGCCATTAAAACAGAAACTATATATTTCATGAGATGCAAAACATTACTCAGTGTCAAATTAATTAGCATGATATTGATTGTTGACTGCACCGAAAGGTTGGAATGAAGGCCGAACAGTCAGACAAAACAGACTAGACACATGCTGTCAGAAGGCAGTTTGTGGAGAAGTGGGCAGTTACCTTCCAGGCTGACTACAAAAAAATAGGATTATGGAGTGCATTGCAGACACAGGCCAATATCTAACAATTTCACAACATATACCCAATGCACACAAATCTAAGTAAGGAATGAATTAAGAATATATACATTTATGGACAAGCGATGTCAGAGCGGCATGGACTAAGATACAGTAGAATAGTATAGAATACAGTATATACTGTACATATGAGATGAGTAATGATATGTAAACATTATTAAAGTGGCTAGTGTTCCATTTCTTACAGTGGCCAGTGATTTCTAGTCTATGTCTATAGGCAGCAGACTCTAATGTGCTAGTGATGGCTGTTTAACAGTCTGATGGCCTTGAGATAGAAGCAGTTTTTCAGTCTCTCGGTCCCAGCTTTGATGCACCTGTACTGACCTGGCCTTCTGGATGATAGCGGGGTGAACAGGCCGTGGCTCGGGTGGTTGATGTCTCTCGGTCCCAGCTTTGATGCACCTGTACTGACCTGGCCTTCTGGATGACAGCGGGGTGAACAGGCCGTGGCTCGGGCGGTTGATGTCCTTGACGATCTTCCTGTGTAAATAGGAAGAGGGAGTTCCTGATGAAAATTTTCTGAAAGAGGAAACATGAACTACCTGAGAAAGGAAGGTTGGCTGGAATTAAAAAGCTATACATACATACATACTATACATACAGTGCCTTCAGAAAGTATTCAGATCCCTTGACTTTTTCCACATTTTGTTACGTTACAGCCTTATTCTAAAATTAATGTAAAAAAATTTTTTCCCTCTCATCAATCTACACACAATACCGGATAATGACGAAGCAAAAACAGGTTTTTAGACATTTTTGCTAATTTAGTAAAAATAGAAAACAGAAATATCACATTTGCAAACACTACCCGTCAAAAGTTTTAGAACATCTACTCATTCAAGGGTTTTTCTCTATTTTTTCTCCCCACATTGTAGAATAATAGTGAAGACATCAAAACTATGAAATAACACATATGGAATCATGTAGTAACCAAAAAAGGGTTAAACAAATCAAAATATATGTTATATTTGAGATTCTTCAGAAAAAATTCCACAAATTAACTTTTAAGAAGGCACACCTGTTAATTGAAATGCATTCCAGGTGACTACCTCATGAAGTTGGTTGAGAGAATGCCAAGAGTGTGCAAAGCTGTTGTCGTATCGAGTGAGTGGTGGCAATTATTGCTGAGTCTGCTCATACTGAATCCTTGATCATAAGTTTATTCAGATCACAAGTTTCAGCATAAGTGACAGGTGACATGACACCCGGAGAGCGACGCCTCAGAATGGCTGCTCGTTCTGCCCTCTCCTTCGTTTTCCCCCCTATTTATAAACAATGATGCTCCCTCTTCTGGCCAATCACCAGTCTCCCCTGTCTACAACACACTTCCTGTCTGTTGTATGTGGCGTTACACCTAAAACATTCCCTCTTGATACTAACATAAACAACATTCCATTTCTTCATGAAAAACATTTAACACCATCATAATCTTAATACACTACACTGTCATCAAGGCAAAGGGTGGCTATTTGAATAATCTCAAATATAAAATATATTTTGATTTGTTTAACACTTTTTTGGTTACTACATGATTCTATATGTGTTATTTCATCGTTTTGATGTCTTCACTATTATTTTACAATGTAGAAAAGGGTAAAAATAAAGAAAAACCCTTGAATGAGTAGGTGTTCTAAAACTTTTGACCGGTAGTGTAAGTATTCAGACCCTTTACTCAGTACTTTGTTGAAGCACCTTTGACAGCAATTACAGTCTTGAGTCTTCTTGGGTATGACGCTACAAGCTTGGCACACCAGTATTTGGGGAGTTTCTCCATTTCTTCTCTGCAGATCCTCTCAAGCTCTGTCAGGTTAGATGGGGAGCGTTGCTGCACAGCTATTTTCAGGTCTCTCCAGAGATGTTCGATCGGGTTCAACTCCGGGCTCTGCCTGGGCCACTGAAGGACATTCAGAGACTTGTCCCGAACCCACTCCTGCGTTGTCTTGGCTGTGTGCTTAGGGTCGTTGTTCTGTTGGAAGGTGAACCTTCGCCCCAGTCTGAGGTCCTCTCTGTACTTTGCTCCGTTCATCTTTGCCTCGATCTTGACTAGTCTCCCAGTCCCTGCTGCTGTAAAACATCCCTACAGCATGATGCTGCCACCACCATGCTTAACCGTAGCGATGGTGCCAGGTTTCCACCAGATGTGACGCTTGTCATTCAGGCCAAAGAGTTAAATCTTGGTTTCAGCAGGCCAGAGAATCTTGTTTCTCATGGTCTGAGAGACTTTAAGTGCCTTTTGGCAAACTCCAAACGCGCTGTCATGTGCTTCCGTCTAGTCACTCTACCATAAAGGCCTGATTGGTGGAGTGTTGCAGAGATGGTTGTCCTTCTGGAAGGTTCTCCCATCTCCACAGAGGAACTCTAGAGCTCTGTCAGAGTTACCATCGGGTTCAATGGGTCTGCATACTTTCCGAAGGCACTGTATATACATACATACATACATACAGTTAAAGTCGGAAGTTTACATACACTTAGGTTGGAGTCATTAAAACTTGTTTTTCAACCACTCCACAAATTTCTTGTTAACAAACTATAGTTTTGGCAAGTCAGTTAGGACATCTACTTTGTGCATGACGCAATTAATTTTTCCAACAATTGTTTACAGACAGATCATTTCACTTATAATTCACTGAATCACAATTCCAGTGGATCAAAGTTTACATACACTAAGTTGACTGCGCCTATAAACAGCTTGGAATATACCAGAAATGATGTCATGGCTTTATAAGCTTCTGATAGGCTAATTGACATCATTTGAGTCAATTTGAGGTGTACCTGTGGATGTATTTCAAGGCCTACCTTCAAACTCAGTGCCTCTTTACTTGACATCATGAGAAAATCAAAAGCAATCAGCCAAGACCTCAGAAAAGAAATTGTAGACCTCCACAAGTATAAACACCATGGGACCACGCAGCCGTCATACCACTCAGGAAGGAGACGTGTTCTGTCTCCTAGAGATTAACGTACTTTGGTGCGAAAAGTGCAAATCCCTCCCAGAACAACGGCAAAGGACCTTGTGAAGATGCTGGAGGAAACAGGTACAAAAGTATCTATATCCACGTTAAAACGAGTCCTATATCGACATAACCTGAAAGGCCGCTCAGCAAGAAAGAAGCCACTGATCCAAAACCGCCATAAAAAAGCCAGACTACGGTTTGCAACTGCACATGGGGACAAAGATCTTACTTTTTGGAGAAATTTCCTCTGGTCTGATGAAACGGAAATAGAACTTTTTGGCCATAATGACCATCGTTATGTTTGGAGGAAAAAGGGGAAAGCTTGCAAGCCGAAGAACACCATCCCAACCGTGAAGCACGGGGGTGGCAGCATCATGCTGTGGGGGTGCTTTGCTGCAGGAGGGACTGGTACACTTCACAAAAGAGATGGCATCATGAGGAAGGGAAATTATGTGGATATATTGAAGCAACATCTCAAGATATCAGTCAGGAAGTTAAAGCTTGGTTGCAAATGAGTCTTCCAAATGGACAATGACCCCAATCTTACTTCCAAAGTTGTGGCAAAATGGCTTAAGGACAACAAAGTCAAGGTATTGAGTGGCCATCACAAAGCCCTGACCTCAATCCTATAGAACATTTGTGGGCAGAACTGAAAAAGCGTGTGCGAGCAAGGAGGCCTACAAACCTGACTCAGTTACACCAGCTCTGTCAGGAGGAATGGGTCAACATTCACCCAACTTATTGTGGGAAGCTTGTGGAAGACTACCCAATATGTTTGACCCAAGTTAAACAATTTAAAGGCAATGCTACTAAATACTAATTGAGTGTATGTAAACTTCTGACACACTGGAAATGTGATGAAAGAAATAAAAGCTGAAATAAATCATTCTCTCTACTATTATTCGGACATTTCACTTTCTTAAAATAAAGTGGTGATCCTAACAGACCTAAGACAGGGAATTTTTACTAGGATTAAATGTCAGGAATTGTGAAAAACAGAGTTTAAATGTATTTGGCTAAGGTGTATGTAAACTTCCGACTTCAATATGCCTACTTAAGAACTCTGATTCCGGTCATTATTGAGATGATTGTGATATTAAAGTTGCCTGTTATTATGACAGTTTGACATAAATCCCTCAGCAGAGGCTCCTATCATCAGGTCTTCAGTCGTCCCAGATATAACAGCTGCCAGAGGTCAAGGCAATTACCACAACAGCAGTTAAACTGGACAACCTTCTACTCAACACCTTCTACTCAACTCATTCCCAGGCAGACAGGAACACTTTCCTTTTACCCCGTTATTTAAATCAATCTTCCAATTGTGCGAATGGATGTGAAGTGTTTCCCTTCTAAACATTGATCATTGGCCTCGAGCCATCTAGTAGATTGGGCTGTCACTTGTCCTTGACTCTTCCAAAGGCTTGGCTAGGACGAGTCCCCTGCTCCCCCTGACCCAATGTGTGGGATTCCCAGTTATATTTATGTTCTCTGTGTGACATGTTCTCTGTGTGACATGTTCTCTACTGTCATTATTTACAGGTGCTAGATGTTAGAGTGGGACGGGGTTTTGCCATTAATTGCCCAGTATTTTCCCTGTGTCCGTGTACACGTCGGCATGCTCTGGGAGGATGAGAGCTGGGACGGTGTGGCCTAATCGCAATTCCATGAACAAGTTTGTGAGTCTAAAAATAAAGCGTTCCTAAAAGAAGAAGGCCATATCCTCTGGTGCACAGCTCAAATGGCAGCAGATCTGCCAACAAAGCAACGAAGCAATGCCAAACTACCTTAGAGATTGCTGTGGAAGCTGGATGTATTTCTGACACTGAACACGGCCATATTGGGCTCGTAACTCATCTGTTGCTTTGGTATGCTTCTTGGAACTCTGGCATCGACTGAATGGGATGAAATTGGAGTGTCAAGAACAGCTCAGCAGCTGGAGAAGTTCACTGACAGGAGGTAATACCTCTTGGAACATTTTGTACGTTTGTCCAAAGATCTGTAAAGCTTGCTAAAAAAAAACACAACAGCTCCCTATTTGATCCAAGTGTTTATCCTTGTACATTTCGGAGATAAATATTATATTTAGCCCTCCATTGACTTCACACTGCATGCTGAAAAGTGAAGACCCCATAACCGATACTGTAAACCACAGAGAGATCCGGTACAGGTCAGCACATTATTTTGACCTTATTAGTCGACCATGAGGTCCTCACATTGCTGACATTGGATTGGCCCCCATAATAGATTGACGGTGAGATCTGAATAAGATGTGAAGGATCCGAGTCCAGCTTGGTTTTTTTGTGGATCCATGCCACAGCATGTGACATGTCATATCCAGATATAGATGTGACTGGCTGTGACATTTTAATGGATTGAATCATGTTAAAAGTGCTGCAGGTGAACCAAGGCTCTTGGGCGTCTCAGGCAAGCTCCTGTCTGTGATGATTAAACTACATTGCGAGCCTGAGTTGTTGAAAGCACCATTAAAATGTCTTGGATCAAGAGTTAATGTCCGATCCTCCCAAGGACCTGCCAAAATATGTTAAATATGTACAATGACAGTTTTATAATGTCAACTGTTTAATGACAGCTTCTACCCCCAAGCCATAAGACTCCTGAACAGCTAATCATGACTACCCGGACTATTTGCATTTACTTATCTATTTTTTACTTAACACTTTTTTTCTTCTCTTAAAACTGCATTGTTGGTTAAGGGCTTGTCAGTAAGCATTTCACTGTAAGGTCTACACCTGTTGTATTCGGCGCATGTGGCAAATAACATTTGATTTGATTTGATTTGACGTCTGGCAGTTAACAGTATCTCAGAGGCCTGCAACTCCTGTTCTGGACAGCCCATCCACATGGTATGCAGGCTCATATTACATCCCAGCACTATGTCCCTCAGATACAAAAACACAGGTCAGATATCATGCCAAATCTTTACACATTAAAATAACTTGAATGTCATAAACTCTTGGTCTGCATGGTGTGAATGTTCTCTCCACCCACAAACATGCCAAGTAAATATCTTCTGTCTAATAACAGTGGCATCGGTGCCAGATTTAGACTGTGTGGAAATGTTGGCAGATATACCAAACAATAAACCTTGGCTGACGTGAAGACGAGAGCACAGTCCAAGAAATGAAAAGGCCTTGATGGTCCTTCCAGATGGTCAGTCCAGTCCAGCCCCCTGCTCAACTAGTGCATTAAGCAGCTCCCCGCTATGGGGCTTCTTGTTGTGCTGGGTGGACACTGCTCACAAAACAAGCAGGGTGTACGCAGGTGAAATGTTCTGAACGTTGCTAATAGAAATGTATTGAATAGAGCTGACATGATTCTCTATTCTATCTGACAGACAGTCGTATCTATTCTTTAAAACACATTTCTGTCTGAACGTTCTGTATGGATTCACCCTATTGAACATTCATTTAGCTGCACCACATCAGACACAAAGAACAACTGTTTGAATGTAGAGGTTTTGAAACAGAAAAGATGTGATCGACATTGAAGGCTGTGAAATGTCTGACTTTAAAGAAGACCTTGCTCAGATACATGTATTAAAGATCATTTTAACCAACGTCTCTGCTGATGGTGGCTCCTTCACAAGTTGCTAGAGCTGTCTTTTAGAAAGATATTAAAACTGTAATGTGAAGGATTGATTAAAATGGAAATGGAAAGTAATCTGTTACTTTATTGTAATTATCCCCTATTAATTTTATAGCAGTTTTATTAAAAACCAGCTGCTAAACGGTTAACTTCAGAGTGTAGTAGAAGTTTGAGGCAGCTATATTGCTGTCAGAAATATGAGTGGATGAGATGATTGAAGCACTGTACTAATGTTATGTAAGCCTTAAGAATCCCACTGGATGGTTTTAGCCAACTGAAATGTGAGACCAATAAAAGCCCCTGCAGCATCTTCAATAGATCAGACTGTAGATAAATAACTACACAGTTGATTGAACACTTTGATGAAGCTGTAATTGAAAGGCTAAATGTTTCTGTTCCAGCTTTTAAATGTTTATTTAATATGGTTTCACCAGGGTGATAAATCACAAGCATGAGGTGACTGAGGACACAGTTCAGATGTGTTGACAAGCAAAATAGAGAAACATGGGTCAAAATACACATATTAAGTTGTTGATAAAGATTAATGTAGCTAAACTAAATAAGGTCAGATTATTATGAAATGTTTTTAGTGGTAGTGGGGTAACATGGACTCCATTACAGTATTTGAGGGGCAATGGTAGTAACATTGGAGTCAATCTGATAACTCAAACTTTTGATACTGTAATCATTATTAGTAATGACATTTCTCACTGATGTTAATTCAATTTAATTCAGAGACAAATATGACATTAAAAAGTCATGTAATGGGAGTGTTAGCGCTCCTGGAAGTTGGTGGCGCTAGTGAGACACAGAAATACAGAGGTCTCTCATCCGATCCATTTCCTTTACCAGAGTGGTCCATAATTAACTTTTGCTTGGTTGGCACTTTCAACCAGATATAAGCAGGCTGAGACCCCAGCATCCATAAGTCAGATCCCTTCCTTCTCTGTGGTAAGACTCTCCGCCTCCTTAGATGTTTCCATTTGTATAATTTTTTTTTGCGCTCAGCATCTGAGTCAGTAGCTAACTGCACTGTTGGAATTGACTTCTGGACGGACTTATTTACATGTCCCTTGTCAGATTTTACAATATGCAATCAAGTGGCATTCATTTAAAATGTTGTTTTGGGGGGAAAAAATTGTTTTTGCTTTAAATGTGTTTTACTTCAAACCTGTAGCTTTTTTTTAGGGTCAAATGTAGTGCTCCTGCTGTTTGTAAATTGAGGGGGTGGTCTAGAATGTAACTGGGTTTTTAGGGGTTTTATTTGAATTCTTGACAGAATGTGTAGTAAAGTGAGTTGCCAATAGGAAAATGAATGTTACAAGTTGCACCTGTAGTTGAATTGGCCGTAATGATTGTGTTGAATGATGCCATTCAAATGTTTTTTGTGTGTATTCACAACACCCTAATGTTTCCCAGGGTCCTCCAAGAAGTACAAATTCATCTGTAGGAGGGGAAAAAGAAGGTGAGACATAGTTTGAGTCTTCATAAGAAAAGTGACAAATGTTCTGTGAGAGATACCACTCACAGCTCTGTTCACTGGGGAGGAAGCACCACAGAGTCAATCATGTTTTCTTGTCTCATCTCTTTCCTAGTGATCCGTCACCATGAGTACGGACGCGGAGATGCAAATCTACGGCAAGGCTGCCATATACCTCCGTAAGCCTGAGAAGGAGAGGATGGAGGCACAAACCGCACCGTTTGATTCAAAGAACGCCTGCTATGTGTCAGACACCAAGGAGCTGTACCTTAAGGGTCTGGTCACTGCCAGGGCCGAAGGGAAGTGTACTGTAACAGTCACGCATCCTGACGGCACTAAGGAGGTAAGCCTGATTTGTGCAAGTACTCCATTTCTTGAAATAAACATCAAAATTATCCAAACATGCCAACAGGCAAAATGAAATCAGTAACAAAAGATAGATTGAGAAGGATTCCTCTGGTTTTTTTTGTAAGCAGAATATAACCTTCAAACACATACATTTTATCGCTGCTAATTACAAATGTATATGGACTAGTTAAGAATCACCATGTATGTGTCAGTGGGTGATAACAAAGTAGTTGGATTAGATGGGGGTATGCAGTTAAAAATATATATTTAAAGATTGAACTCGTATTTAATGAGCAAAAAGCATTCAGTCATGTATATTTTTGACGGTTTCAGGCAGGAAAAGAGTTCAAAGACGCAGACGTCTACCAGATGAACCCACCTAAGTACGACAAGATTGAGGACATGGCCATGATGACCTACCTGAATGAAGCCTCTGTGTTGTATAACCTCAAAGAGCGTTATGCAGCATGGATGATCTATGTAAGATACCTGCATAAACTTACACACACACACACATGAACCTGAGAAACACACACCTACATCCTCACATAAATCCAGGTAAAAGTCAATCTGATTGAGCTAATCCCCTAATTTAGTTGAATCCCTTTCATCCAGACCTACTCTGGGCTCTTCTGTGCCACGGTGAACCCCTACAAGTGGCTTCCTGTGTACGACATGGAGGTTGTCAACGCCTACAGAGGGAAGAAGAGGATGGAGGCTCCACCCCATATCTTCTCAGTCTCTGACAACGCCTTTCAGTTCATGCAGATTGGTACGAGCTCTCATGGATGGATGGATGGATGGATGGATGGATGGATGGATGGATGGATGGATGGATGGATGGATGGATGGATGGATGGATGGATGTGCCCCAGGGTCACTAACACATCTATTCTAAATGCATTTTGGATTCATCTTTCCAAACATGTGGGGCAAGAAATCTAAATGCTGGCGTCCCTAGCTATTTACACACCAAAGGAGTCTCCAGAGTTATTAACCGACCCTGTGAACAGGGTTTTGGTAACTAGTCATTTTAAATCTTAACAGTGACGTTAGGTCAGTCGGAAGCTTGTGGAGCAGGGCTTTGTAAACAAATAGAGCGTAACGATGTGATCAACGTGACATCAAAGAGGTCCAGGCGACCTTTTGGTAAAGAACACAGAGATGATTAATACAACGGTCTCCTGTGATAAAACGAAGGGCATTATGGTAAAGAACACAGTGATGAGTAATACAACGGTCTCCTGTGATAAAACGAAGGGCATTATGGTAAAGAACACAGAGATGAGTAATACAACGGTCTCCTGTGATAAAACGAAGGGCATTATGGTAAAGAACACAGAGATGAGTAATACAACGGTCTCCTGTGATAAAACGAAGGGCGTTATGGTAAAGAACACAGAGATGAGTAATAAAACTGTCTCCTGTGATAAAATGAAGGGCATTATGGTAAAGAACACAGAGATGACTAATAAAACTGTCTCCTGTGATAAAACGAAGGGCATTATGGTAAAGAACACAGAGATGAGTAATAAAACTGTCTCCTGTGATAAAATGAAGGGCGTTATGGTAAAGAACACAGAGATGACTAATAAAACTGTCTCCTGTGATAAAACGAAGGGCGTTATGGTAAAGAACACAGAGATGAGTAATAAAACTGTCTCCTGTGATAAAATGAAGGGCGTTATGGTAAAGAACACAGAGATGACTAATAAAACTGTCTCCTGTGATAAAACGAAGGGCGTTATGGTAAAGAACACAGAGATGAGTAATAAAACTGTCTCCTGTGATAAAATGAAGGGCATTATGGTAAAGAACACAGAGATGACTAATAAAACTGTCTCCTGTGATAAAACGAAGGGCATTATGGTAAAGAACACAGAGATGAGTAATAAAACTGTCTCCTGTGATAAAACGAAGGGCATTATGGTAAAGAACACAGAGATGACTAATAAAACTGTCTCCTGTGATAAAACGAATCATGGCGTTATGAAAAACGGCCTCCATGAGTTTAAGAGTAGAAGCAGCTGCACTTTGATAAATACTATCACCATAATCAGGAACAGGTAGAAAGGCTGACTGCACAATCTGCTTCCTGCTGACTAGAGAGAGACAAGATCTGTTTCTGTAAAAAAAACAAAAAAAAGCACACTTTAAAACGTAGTTTCTTAACAAGCTCATTCGTATGTGTTTTAAATGATGAATCATTTTCAAATAAAAAATAACAAGGTATTTGTATGCAGGGACTCGTTTAATTATAAAACCATCTGATGTGTGAAAATGTAATCCATCTGAAATAATCTTACAAGAACTTGAAAACAACATGTATTTAGTTTTGACAATATTATGCACAAGTTTTTAAATCAGTAAGGGCTTCCTTTACAGCTGCAGATCAGACAGTAGCCTTGACACAGCCAGGTCAGCAGTCGGAACAATTGTGTACATAATAGCAAATTTCGCATATAGAAGAAATGTACAATTTTTAACAGATAGCATTTATATAAATGGTGAAAAGAACAGGTCCTAGTATCGACCCTTTATGTACCTCAAGAAATTCGGACTTAACCCCATCAATTACGATGGCTTGAGTTCTGTCGCTAAGATAATCGTGAAACCATAAGCAGGCGTCAAAGCTCAGGTCAATCGAGGACAACTTGTTCAATAAAATAGCATGATCAACAGTATCAAACTCTTTGGAAAAGGTCCACAAACAAGGCGGCACAATTCAGTTTAGTGTCTAAAGCGTTGACAATATCATTAGCAACTAATGTGGTTGCTGTGATTAGTGCTGTGCCCTGGCCTAAACCCTGATTGATTTATATTTAAAGTACTATGCTCAGATAAAAAGTGTGAAGTTGCTTGTTTTGATTTGAGAATCTTAGCATGGAAGCCTGGAGATGATACGATAATTATCAAGATAACTACTATTCCTGCCCTTATGGACTGGCAGCACATAAGCTGTTTTACATACTTTTGGAATATTTCCTGTGAACAATGTTAGATTGAAGATATGGGTTACTGAGCCAGCAATGCGGGGGGCAGCACACTTGAGCAGACCCGGCTCCAATTGGTCAGCCCCTGTGGATATCTAGGTATCTATAGAAAGTAAGGCATCAAGGACTTATTTTTCTGTGATTTACTGAAATGCAAAATCTTGACTACTGTTTTCAATCTGCAAAATTCCTGAATCAGCGTTCAGCCCACTCTCAGAGATACAAGGGTTAGATGCTCTTTCAAATTATAGCCAGCTGGAATAAAAAGATGATTAAATGCATCAATGATAGCATTTTTGTCCGTAATGGGGCCAGAGTCTGAATGAATTAGTTGGGTCAGAGAGTAGGAAGTGCAACCCTTTAGAGATTTGACAGTTTTCCAGAATTTAGCCGGGTTCCCATTACAATCAGAAAGAGAATTTACAAAATAATCAGATTTAGCTTTCTTGGTCAGTCTTACACATTGAGTCCTCAGTTGTCTAAAAGATTACCAAAACGGGCCTAAGCCTGTGTTCCTGGCCTTGACCAAGGCAACAATTCTCTTATGAATGACTTCAGATGAATCAGTTTTGAAGGGGCAATGATTATCTACAATAGTATTGAAGATATTTGGAAAAAAGCTTAAAGACAAATCAGGTTCAGGGTTAGCTGAGACACTGTCAAGGTCACTAAGTTATAGATCATGTAAAAAAAAGCTTGTTCACTAACGTTTTTAAAGTGCCTCTTAGTGATTACACGAGGCTTAGATGTACACATTTTCACATCTCTGACACAGACAACTGGGCAACGGTCACAAAAATCCTGTGGGAAAACCCCACCAGCAACATATTCATCTGGCGTTATTGTGAAAATAAGATAAATCAGGGTAGATTTCGATGGATCTTTAGGATTTGGCCGTGTCAGCTCAGTTATCAGCTGAGACAGGTTTAGCTCAGAGCAAATATCTTTCAGCGTATCTGACACTGGTGACCTCCAGTCAATAAAAGCACCCATCATAAATAGTTCAGATTGACCACACTTAGATACCAATTCAGATAAATTGTTAAGAGCACATGAGAGAGCCGAGGGAGGGTGATGAACTCCCATTAGTGTCAGCTGGTTATTATGACCAAGGCCCACGTTAAGAACGAGACAATCAAACTGCTTAGGGACAGAGGTAGCAAGAGATACAGAAACATTTAAATTGTCCTATGTTGATATGGAGTTGTCGTTCCTCACTGTCTTGGCATTACCGTAAGCTTCCAGCAGAGGGTAAGCTGCGTTGATCAGATCCTTAAGAGGCCACTGATGGAGACAAACACAAGTTGCTCAGAATCTGGTAAAGTGGTCAAGTCAGTTTTCTCGATTGCTTGAACACTTTTCTTGAAACAGGATTCACAGGTGGAGAAAAAGTTTACACAGCCAAGAAAACTGGAATGTGTTAAAAAGCCACAACCTTCCTACATTTTGCTGGGGTCAACTTCCTTCTTGGATCTCAAAGTCCATAAGTGGTTATGGATGGATTAATGGATGGATGGATTGATGGATGGATTGATGGATGGATTGATGGATGGATTGATGGATGGATTAATGGATAGATTGATGGATGGATTGATGGATGCATGGATGGATGGAAGTTAAAATATGTTTTAGAGAGTTATCTACTGTTTTCTAGTCTAGGTTGGAACAGTTTGCTGGTAATATCTGATTTCAGTAACCTTGAATGAAAATGTTCCTAAATGAAATTCATAATGATGCTATGAATTCAATAATGTACCCAGAATGTTGCTCGAGTATGATAAGCAATATGTTTTTTGGTTACAGACCAGGAGAACCAGTCCGTCCTGATTACGTGAGTTGTGTACTAAAAATCTCACTTGAGAAAGTGTTTCTGCTGCAATATGTTGGGTCACTTGGGTGTGATGAAAATATATGACATAATGAATGGATTAGGCTATGCACAGGAATGAGTCGATGAGTGGGAATATTTGTTAATGATTTACTTATGTAAGAAAACAGGTCAACAGTATATTTTTCAATGCTATTTCTTAGTGAAAGCCAATCTGACATTCAAACATGTGACTAAAACCCCTCTTTCTCTGTCATATTAACCAGTGGAGAATCCGGTGCAGGAAAGACTGTCAACACCAAGCGTGTCATCCAGTACTTCGCCACCATTGCAGTTTCTGGTGCCAAGAAGGAAGCAGAGCCAGGCAAAATGCAGGTAGGTTTTACCTTTCTAACACATTTCAGTTTGGTGGGCTGTGTTCAAGTGATTGAGAAAAACGAACTTTACCAGTTTCTGAGCAACTTGTGTTTGTCTCAATCAGGGGTCTCTTGAGGATCAGATCATTGCAGCTAACCCTCTGCTGGAGGCTTATGGTAATGCCAAGACAGTGAGGAACGACAACTCGTCTCGCTTTGTAAGTATGAAGGGCATACTGTGAAAGTGACCTTAGATTGGAAACATTTATTTCAGTAGTTCCCTTTTGTTATATCAATAGATGTCCAACATTCTGTAACATTTAAAGGGGTCTATCAAAGTTAAATGTTAGATGTATTTAGTTGACCTATTTCTAACCCCCATGCTCTACTATAGGGTAAATTTATCAGGATTCACTTCCAAGGTAGCAAACTGGCTAAAGCTGACATTGAGACCTGTGAGTTGATTTTGATTTTTTCTCAATGCTTTACTAAATTCACACAGATTTTTTTGGGGAGATCATAATTATCTAATTATCTAATTCTCTCTCTCTCTCTCTCTCTCTCTTTGTCAATCTCTCTCTCTTTCTCTCTCAGACCTGCTAGAGAAGTCCAGAGTGTCCTTCCAGCTTCCCGATGAGAGAGGCTACCACATCTTCTTCCAGATGATGACCAATCATAAACCTGAGATCGTTGGTATGGCAAAGAGTTTCAGAGGACATGTTTCCCACCCCCATCTGTGAAACTTTTAAAAAATGTCCACAGTCCGGACTATTAATAGTATTACAATGAGTACATCCAATGTAACAAGGCATCTAGATATGGATTAGGTCTTTAAGAAAGTAATGCACTGTGATTAGGTTTGCAAATGGAGGGTATTTTACTGGAAACTTTTCCAAGTTTACCAGTAAACTACCAGCATTTTGGTATCTTTCAAGGATTTTATGTAAAACATCCAGTGGCCCTTTTGGGTGTTTCAGATTATCCCAGGGGTCTGTCATTATCTCTGGCCCTCTGTGTGGCCTTATCACAAGTAAAATATGAAACAATTACTAATATAATATGATTTTAAAATAGAAAATAGAATGACAAATCTGTAAAACATTATCCTAAATATAAACCATGAACTTAGTGAGTACCATTGGTGTTTAATATCAGGGTTTCAGCATGAAATGTAATTATTCAATTTAATTTAATTACTGAAGATTCCAGTAACTTTGATAAATTTCCGATAGTTTTGAAACCCTAATGGTGACGTACTTGAGTCCATCTATTGAGTAAAGGAGGGAGAGATACTGTAAAGGTAGGACTGCACAATTTTAAATTTTAGTCATTTAGCAGACACTCTTTTCCAGAGCGACTTACAGTTAGTGAGTGCATACATTTTCATACTGGCCCCCCTGGCCCCACGTGGGAATCGAACCCACAACCCTGGCGTTGCAAGCGCCATGCTCTACCAACTGAGCTACAGGGCACTATGAACATTAATAGTGTGCACAATTCTAAGAGATTTAAATGACAAGACATTCTCCATTGTCCATAGAAATGGCGCTCATCACCACCAACCCCTATGACTTCCCCATGTGCAGCCAGGGTCAGATCACCGTGGCCAGCATCAACGACAAGGAAGAGCTGGATGCCACAGACGTGAGTCAAACAAAGGGCTAACCAAACTCTAGATATGGAATGGGTAGAACCACCATACACACTGAATGCACTGTTCAATTCCAACTTGGTAACAGCTGGGAATTTTTATGTATTTTCTTGTCAGATTCTAAATGCCTTGTGTTAGTTAGGCATGAGCCTCAAGGCATTCTTCATGACTTCACACTTCACCTTGAGGCACACACATGTAAGACATCCACAAGAGAGGGCCACTAAGTGCCCTGTGAAACTGTGTAAAACTCCTTTTGTGCTGTCATCTACTAGTGTTGGCCAAGCGTAATCATGTGGCTCTGTGAAAGCCAGTCATATATATCCATCCCATTTGTTCTGGTGAGAGCACAGAACTGTAGTGGACTGTAAGTGAGCAAACTACCGTTCAGTTCATCACTGTTGTACTTCCTGTCAAATACCAGGATGCCATTACAATCCTGGGCTTCAATAATGATGAGAAGATTAGCATCTACAAGCTGACAGGAGCTGTATTGCACCACGGCAACTTGAAATTCAAGCAGAAGCAGCGTGAGGAGCAGGCCGAGCCAGACGGCACAGAGGGTGAGTCCCACTCATAGATATACAATATGTAAAGCATTAGTCCCATTCCCAGTCCCACTCATAGATATACAATATGTAAAGAATTTGTCCCATTCCAAGTCCCAAATATAGATATACAAAACGTAAAGCATTAGTCCCATTTCCAGTCCCACTCATAGATATACAATATGTAAGACAGACAGCGCCTCATCAAAGTCCGGCAGGAGATCATTTATGGAGACCAAATTCCAACCTCCAGAAATGATTTGAAATTATCAATGTGGGTTCAACGAACCCACAGAAAACACAGCCAAACCCTTTTGTCAGTGTGACATCAGAATCAAGTGATCTTGTGTTCCTGAGTCTGTTGTTGTTGGTTCTCTCTCCAGTGGCTGATAAAATCGGCTACCTGCTGGGCCTGAACTCAGCTGAGATGTTGAAGGCTCTCTGCTACCCCAGAGTGAAGGTCGGCAACGAGTATGTGACCAAGGGACAGACTGTGCCTCAGGTAAGGCGGCCAAACACAGCATTTGCCATTTTCTAAGCACCGGAAATCTTTTGGTGATTAGTGCGTTGCTTGTTTTGAATAGTGATGTCTTCTCACCTTCTCACTATACATGGTCAATGTCTCATGTATTCATTTGAGGTATTATCATTGCAGGTTAATAACTCAGTCAGTGCTCTGGCCAAGTCCATCTATGAGAGGATGTTCTTGTGGATGGTCATCCGTATCAACGAGATGTTGGACACCAAGAATCCAAGGCAGTTCTATATCGGTGTTCTTGACATTGCCGGGTTTGAGATCTTTGATGTGAGTATGAGACCAGAACAAGACAATTAGTTGTGATTGAGATGGATTACAGCCCTGTATGATGAAATGATCCCTTTTGAAATTCCATCAACAGTACAACAGCATGGAGCAGCTGTGCATCAACTTCACCAATGAGAAACTGCAACAGTTTTTCAACCACACCATGTTCGTCCTTGAACAAGAGGAGTACAAGAAGGAGGGAATCGTCTGGGCCTTCATTGACTTCGGCATGGACTTGGCTGCCTGCATTGAGCTTATTGAGAAGGTAAACTGTCTGTCAGGATTGTAATGGACCACAACAGCAAAGCTCATAGAGAGCGCTGTGTGAGATATTATCACAGTGGTACAAGGTATCTGACTGTTGAGAATTCTGTTTCCTATTTTGTGCCCCTAATTGAAGATACGCTGATAATAGCATGCTTGATAAAGGAATACATGTGATCCTAAATGTAAATATCACTAATTTGATATACATCTCTTTTCATAAAGCCATTGGGCATCTTCTCCATCCTTGAAGAGGAGTGCATGTTCCCCAAGGCTTCAGACACTTCCTTCAAGAACAAGCTGTATGACCAGCATCTTGGGAAAAACAAGGCGTTTGAGAAGCCCAAGCCTGCTAAAGGCAAGGCAGAGGCCCACTTCTCCCTGGTTCACTACGCCGGCACGGTGGACTACAACATCACTGGCTGGCTGGACAAGAACAAGGACCCCCTGAACGACTCAGTTCTTCAGCTGTACGGGAAGTCCTCAGTCAAACTTATGGCTACCCTGTACGTCGCTGCCCCACCTGAGGGTAAGACTAGCATCATATTAAAACTCCTTGAAAGGGTTAATCTGCAGTTGTAACATTTACATTTCTTGAATTTGTTCTGGATTTGGGGACTGTGAAAAGACCCCTGGTGGCATGTCTGGTGGGGTAAGTGTGTGTGTCAAAGCTGTGTGTAAGTTGACTATGCAAACAATTTGGGATTTTCAACATATTAATGTTTCTTCTAAAAAGAAGAAGTGATGCAGTCAGTCTCTCCTCAACCCTTAGCCAAGAGGGACTGGCATGCATAGTATTTATATCAGCCCTCTGATTACAATGAAGAGCAAGACGTGCCGCTCTGTTAATTTACTCATACAATAGGTGTTATTTTACACAATCTCATTGGCAGCATTTGCATTAAGATAAGTGTGAAGTTAACCTGATATTCTCTAATTTAGAATCATATATCACTTTTCCCCATTTTAACAGATACAACCAAGAAAGGAGGCAAGAAGAAGGGTGGTTCCATGCAGACTGTGTCCTCCCAGTTCAGGGTGAGCTTTTAAAATGTGTATATTCAGGCTTTCAAAAGGTGCATTGATTATCAGAAATGATCTCTGAGAAAATGGTTTGTAACCCTCTTAAAGGAGAACTTGGGCAAGCTGATGACCAACTTGAGGAGCACTCATCCTCACTTTGTGCGCTGCCTGATCCCCAACGAGACAAAGACTCCAGGTACAAGAAATATTTAGTTAAATATGACATCTTATCAGTACAGTATCAGTAACCTTAACGAACCAATCTTTAACCTGTTAATGAGACTTGGTTTGTGTTTCCAGGTCTGATGGAGAACTTCCTGGTTATCCACCAGCTCAGGTGTAATGGTGTTCTAGAAGGTATCAGGATCTGCAGAAAGGGCTTCCCCAGCAGAATCATCTATGCTGACTTCAAGCAGAGGTACACACACACAAACACAAATCAATTCCTGCATGCACGCACACACACACACAGAATCACACACGCACACAATCACACACACACACACACACACACACACAAACAGACAGACACACAGAAATATCTTCTCTAAGGGTTTTCCCAACATCAGAATAGCCTTATCGTTAACGAAATATAACCAACCTATTATAACTTGACATTTGTTAAATTTTACCACATGTTAAACATGTCTCCTCATTCAGGTACAAAGTACTGAATGCCAGTGTCATCCCCGAGGGCCAGTTCATGGACAACAAGAAAGCTTCTGAGAAGCTGCTTGGGTCCATTGATGTGAATCATGAGGATTACAAGTTTGGACACACCAAGGTCAGTCAAATACCCCCAGCAAAAGCTAACAATAAAACACAACCTCAATGATGATATAAATTCTAACCATTCAATGTCTCTCCAGTTGATCTATCCATCTTTTCGTTATTTTTTAAGAATTTGAAAAAATCTCAATTAATTATCATGTGCATTGTGTCAGAGTGGTGTGGCTGCTCTTATCTGTATCAGTGTACATTATTCATCTACAACTGTAAAATAACTTACAACTTATAAACAACCTAACCCATGTTTTGTTTGTAAGCACTGCAATATTTATGTTGGTGAAATCAATCTAGTGGCGTTGTTCCTCTCTTTTGATTCAACCCTTTCTATCTGTCACCATCTGACAGAGGTTCCATAATTGACCATGTTTACCTGTGTCAGGTGTTCTTCAAAGCTGGTCTGCTGGGTGTCCTTGAGGAGATGAGAGATGAGAAGCTGGCCTCTCTGGTCGGCATGGTCCAGGCTCTCAGCCGTGGATTCCTCATGAGGAGAGAGTTCACCAAGATGATGGAGAGGAGGTGAGGAATAGTAGACAACTTGGCAAAGAATTCTGTCAACCACCTGAATGTAAAGCATTATGCTGTGAGTTGTTCACAATGAGAAAGTGTGTTATAGCAGCAGTTTGGGATTTAACAAGCTGTTCAATTGTTATTTAAATTTGTGATATTTACCCATTCATTCTTGAAGAATATGACTCCTCCTGATCTTAGCATTACCTGTCAGTCCTTTCATCTAGAGAGCTGTCTACAAATGTAAGTGGGGTTACATTTCCCAAGCCCAATTCCTCAGCTGTATGCAAAAAGTGGCATTGGTCCCCGTTTTGTTATTCTTTGAATCCCAGAACGTAGCTTTAAAGTCCTACCCCAGTCTCCTTTTCACCTCATTAAACACCTGATTTACTTAACAAAAGGCACATCTCATTAGGTGCTCCAGGTATCCTCATGGCATGGCACAAGTGAGGGGTGGGGCTTTCCTCTTTTGTTCTCTATTGCTCCTCTATTGTTCCTCAAGCAAGGGGGGAGGCCGATGACATCACAAAGCCACCATCAGACATTTACATTTTACATTTACATCATTTAGCAGACGCTCTTATCCAGAGCGACTTACAAATTGGTGCATTCAACTTATGATAGCAAGTGGGACAACCACTTTTTTTCTTATTTTTTTTAATGGTGGGGGAGGGGGGGGGGGGGGGTAGAAGGATTACTTTATCCTATCCCAGGTATTCCTTAAAGAGGTGGGGTTTCAAGTGTCTCCAGAAGGTGGTCAGTGACTCCGCTGTCCTGGCGTCGTGAGGGAGCTTGTTCCACCATTGGGGTGCCAGAGCAGCAAATAGCTTTGACTGGGCTGAGCGGGTGACTGGGCTGAGGGGGTGTAGGGTCTGAACAGAGCCTGAAGGTAAGGAGGTGCCGTTCCCCTCACAGCTCCGTAGGCAAGCACCATGGTCTTGTAGTAGATGTGAGCCTCAACTGGAAGCCAGTGGAGTGTGCGGAGGAGCGGGGTGACATGAGACAACTTGGGAAGGTTGAACACCAGATGGGCTGCGGCGTTCTGGATAAGTTGTAGGGGTTTAATGGCACAGGCAGGGAGCCCAGCCAACAGTGAGTTGCAGTAATCCAGACGGGAGATGACAAGTGCCTGGATTAGGACCTGTGCCACTTTCTGTGTAAGGTAGGGTCGTACTCTGCGAATGTTGTGGAGCATGAACCTGCAGGATCGGGTCACCGCTTTGATGTTAGCAGAGAACGACAGGGTGTTGTCCAGGGTCACGCCAAGGCTCTTTGCACTCTGGGAGGAGGACACAATGGAGTTGTCAACCGTGATGGCGAGATCATGGAGCGGGTAGTCCTTCCCAGGGAGGAAGAGCAGCTCCGTCTTGCCGACGTTCAGCTTGAGGTGGTGATCCGACATCCACACTGATATGTCTGCCAGACATGCAGAGATGCGATTCGCCACCTGGTTATCAGAAGGGGGAAAGGAGAAAATTAGTTGTGTGTAGTCTGCGTAGCAATGATAGGAGAGACCATGTGAGGATATGACAGAGCCAAGTGACTTGGTGTATAGAGAGAAAAGGAGAGGGCCTAGAACTGAGCCCTGGGGGACACCAGTGGTGAGAGCACGTGGTGCGGAGACAGATTCTCGCCACGCCACCTGGTAGGAGCGACCTGTCAGGTAGGACGCAATCCAAGAGTGAGCAGCGCCGGAGATGTCCAACTCGGAGAGGGTGGAGAGGGGGATCTGATGGTTCACAGTATCAAAGGCAGCAGATAGGTCTAGAAGGATAAGAGCAGAGGAGAGAGAGTTAGCTTTAGCAGTGCGGAGAGCCTCCATGACACAGAGAAGAGCAGTCTCAGTTGAATGACCAGTCTTGAAACCTGACTGGTTTGGATCAAGAAGGTCATTCTGAGAGAGATAGCAGGAGAGTTGACTAGAGACGGCACGCTCAAGAGTTTTGGAGAGAAAAGAAAGAAGGGATACTGGTCTGTAGTTGTTGACATCGGAGGGATCGAGTGTAGGTTTTTTGAGGAGGGGTGCAACTCTCGCTCTCTTGAAGACTGAAGGGACATGGCCAGCGGTCAAGGATGAGTTGATGAGCAAGGTGAGGTAAGGGAGAAGGTCTCTGGAAATGGTCTGGAGAAGAGAGGAGGGGATAGGGTCAAGCGGGCAGGTTGTTGGGCGTCTGGCCGTCACAAGTCGCAAGATTTCATCTGGAGAGAGAGGGGAGAAAGAAGTCAAAGCATAGGGTAGGGCAGTGTGAGCAGGACCAGCGGTGTCATTTGACTTAATAAATGGGGATCGGATGTCGTCAACCTTCTTTTCAAAATAGTTGACGAAGTCATCCACAGAGAGGGAGGAGGGAGGGGGAGGAGGATTCAGCAGGGAGGAGAAGGTGGCAAAGAGCTTCCTAGGGTTAGAGGCAGAGGCTTGAAATTTAGAGTGGTAGAAAGTGGCTTTAGCAGCGGAAACAGAGGAAGAGAATGTAGAGAGGAGGGAGTGAAAAGATGACAGGTCCGCAGGGAGTCTAGTTTTCCTCCATTTCCGCTCGGCTGCCCGGAGCCCTCTTTTGTGAGCTCGCAATGAGTCGTCAAGCCACGGAGCAGGAGGGGAGGACCGAGCCGGCCGGGAGGATAGGGGACATAGAGAGTCAAAAGATGCAGAAAGGGAGGAGAGGAGGGTTGAGGAGGCACAATCAGGAGATCAGAGGGAGAAGGATTTAGCAGAGGGAAGAGATGATAGGATGGAAGAGGAGAGAGTAGTGGGAGAGTGAAGGTTGCGACGGCACATTATTACATTTTACATTTTAGTCATTTAGCAGACGCTCTTATCCAGAGCGACTTACAGTTAGTGAATACATCTTTTTTTTTAATACTGGCCCCCCGTGGGAATCGAACCCACAACCCTGGCGTTGCAAACGCCATGCTCTATCAACTGAGCTACATCCCTGCCGGCCATTCCCTCCCCTACCCTGGACGACGCTGGACCAATTGTGCGCCGCCCATGAGTCTCCCGGTCGCGGCCGGCTGCGACAGAGCCTGGATTCGACCCAGGATCTCTAGTGGCACAGTTAGCACTGCGATGCAGTGCCTTAGACCACTGCGCCACTCAGGAGTACTCATCCATTATCTCATCCATTATCATGTACTCATCCATGTACTCATCCATTATGAGGAGTACTCATCCATTATCATCTGAGTAGGGGCAGAGTGAGTAGTGTTGGAGGAGAGCGAGAGAGAAAAGGATACAAAGTAGTGGTCGGAGACTTGGAGGGGAGTTGCAGTGAGATTAGTAGAAGAACAGCATCTAGTAAAGATGAGGTCAAGCATATTGCCTGTCTTATGAGTAGGGGGGGACGGTGAGAGGTTGAGGTCAAAAGAGGAAAGGAGTGGAAAGAAGGAGGCAGAGAGAAATTAGTCAAAGGCAGACGAAGGGAGGTTAACGTCACCCAGAACTGTGAGGGGTGAGCCATCCTCAGGAAAGGAACTTATCAAGGCGTCAAGCTCATTGATGAACTCTCCAAGGGAACCTGGGGGGCGATAAATGACAAGGATGTTAAGCTTGAATGGGCTAGTGACTGTGACAGCATGGCATTCAAATGAGGAGATAGACAGATGGGTCAGGGGAAAAAGAGAGAATGTCCACTTTAGAGAGATGAGGATTCCTGTGCCACCGCCGCGCCGACCAGATGCTCTCGGGGTATGCGAGAACACATGGTTAGACGAGGAAAGAGCAGTAGGAGTATTTTCTGTGGTAATCCATGTTTCCGTCAGCGCCAAGAAGTCGAGGGACTGGAGGGTAGCATAGGCTGAGATGAACTCTGCCTTGTTGGCCGCAGAATGGAAGTTCCAGAGGCTGCCAGAGACCTGGAACTCCACTTGAAAAGCCACCATCAGACCAACTCCTTGAAGTTTCTTTGAAGTCTGCAGTTCACACTATTTTCTTCAAAATGTATATTTTTACCCTTTAGTGTGTGTACTGTACTGTATTTATACTTGGGATATCGCTTTTCCACAGGAAAAGTTCTAAAATCACTGGAGGAGATCTTTAAGCATGCCACTCACCATGTCACTCACCATGCCATTCACCATGCCACTCACCATGCCACTCACCATGCCACTCACCATGCCATTCACCATGCCACTCACCATGTCACTCACCATGCCACTCACCATGCCACTCACCATGCCACTCACCATGCCACTCACCATGCCACTCACCATGTCACTCACCATGCCACTCACCATGCCACTCACCATGCCACTTACCATGCCACTCACCATGTCACTCACCATGCCACTCACCATGCCACTCACCATGCCACTCACCATGCCACTTACCATGCCACTCACCATGCCACTCACCATGTCACTCACCATGCCACTCACCATGCCACTCCATCCTTTCTGTCGACCAGAGATTCTGTCTTCACCATCCAGTACAACATCCGCTCATTCATGAATGTGAAGACCTGGCCATGGATGAAGGTGTACTTCAAGATCAAGCCCCTGCTGAAGAGTGCTGAGACTGAGAAGGAGCTGGCCAACATGAAGGAGAACTATGAGAAGATGCAGACGGACCTGGCCAAGGCTCTGGCCAAGAAGAAGGAGTTGGAGGAGAAGATGGTGTCCATGGTGCAGGAGAAGAATGACCTGGCGCTTCAAGTCGCAGCTGTGAGTGAGCAACGACACTCATTAGAGCACATTTATACACAAATGAACATAGACACGACCACAATCACACAAACATCTGCACATGTGAACACACGCACACTTTGGCAATCTCAAAAAAATGTATTGCCCATGGTATATATTTATATTTCACACATTTAAATTGATTTGCACTGACCTATTTGACCAAACTAAATTTATATTTTGATACACAAAGAGAGGCCAATGATATTTTCTCCTGCTCTGAAACCAGGATTCAGAGAATCTGAACGATGCTGAGGAAAGGTGCGAGGGGCTCATCAAGAGCAAGATCCAGCTGGAGGCCAAACTCAAAGAGACGACCGAGAGGCTGGAGGATGAGGAGGAGATGAATGCTGAGTTGACTGCCAAGAAGAGGAAGCTGGAGGATGAGTGCTCTGAGCTGAAGAAGGACATTGATGACCTGGAGCTCACCCTGGCCAAAGTGGAGAAGGAGAAGCACGCCACTGAAAACAAGGTTTCGTAGACAGTCTAACCAAACAATAATCCAAACAATAATCAACTCAAAACAGAAATGGACTTCAAGTCTTTTTGTGGTGTGCTGTAAAAACTAAGACACAAAATAGTGTAATTTCATTTGTGGGGTAATCCACACATTCATTACATGTTCTGTTCCCCCCTCGTTTATGACTTCCCCTCAATACACCGGAATGAAGTACAGTGCCATCTAGTGTTGAATCTATAGTACAGCACTTGTTGACACACTTCTAATATTAATTAAACTAAATCTCCCCTTCATGGTGAAGTGACCAAAGACTAATTTTGTTGTTGCCGTTTTCAGGTTAAAAACCTGACAGAGGAGATGGCGTCTGTGGATGAGAGTGTTGCCAAGCTGACCAAGGAGAAGAAAGCCCTCCAAGAGGCCCACCAGCAGACACTGGACGACCTGCAGGCAGAGGAGGACAAAGTCAACACTCTGACCAAGGCCAAGACCAAGCTGGAACAGCAAGTGGACGACGTGAGTGGAGTTTGACATTTTGGCCATGATAGTATGTAAGATGATATTATCTTCAATTGTTTAGATTTGACCAATATATGTGTATTTTTATCTTGTAGCTTGAGGGTTCTCTGGAGCAAGAGAAGAAGCTCCGTATGGACCTTGAGAGAGCCAAGAGAAAGCTGGAGGGAGATCTGAAACTGGCCCAGGAGTCCATAATGGACCTGGAGAATGACAAGCAGCAGTCTGATGAGAAAATCAAGAAGTAAACACAAATCAATTACCACAGTATTACCTGCCATCTTGATCAAAATAATGGCTGTTATTGGCTCATTCTTGTAATTATGAATTTGTATGTGATTCTTAAAAGCAAAGAGAATGGTAATATAGGCTCCCTTTACACTATCTAACCAAATCGAACTTTGCAATCAACGTGTTTGTGTTTGTTAGGAAGGAGTTTGAGACCACCCAGCTCCTCAGCAAGATTGAGGATGAGCAGTCTCTGGGAGCTCAGCTGCAGAAGAAGATCAAGGAACTCCAGGTACAGTACAGGATCTAAGCTCGTGTCCAGGAAAGCACACACCTGAATCATTTCCTGAAAAAAACGGACACATTTCTTATGGTAGCACACATTTTTCCTGGTGGCTTCTGACGGCTCAGTAAGATGGAAGATGGTGCTTCATGATGGTGCTTCTTTCTATGGAAAGATGGTGCTTCTTACCGGTGTTAGTTCCGCACTTGGGACACTGTCTAATTAATATAGTAAATATGTTAGTGTAACTGGCTATGTATTAACACATTTATGCTAAATATACTGTACATACTATTATTATGTAGTGAGGTTCAATTGTTTCAACTGTATTGTAGTGTTCATCCCCCCTGCTCCTGCCCCCTGTTCTAGGCCCGTATTGAGGAGCTGGAGGAGGAAATTGAGGCTGAGCGTGCTGCCAGGGCTAAGGTTGAGAAGCAGAGGGCCGACCTCTCCAGGGAACTTGAGGAGATCAGCGAGAGGCTGGAGGAGGCCGGAGGCGCCACTGCTGCTCAGATTGAGATGAACAAGAAGCGTGAGGCTGAGTTCCAGAAGCTGCGTCGTGATCTTGAAGAGTCCACCCTGCAGCACGAGGCCACAGCCGCCGCTCTGCGCAAGAAGCAGGCCGACAGTGTGGCTGAGCTCGGGGAGCAGATCGACAACCTGCAGCGCGTAAAGCAGAAGCTGGAGAAGGAGAAGAGTGAGTACAAGATGGAGATTGATGACCTCTCCAGCAACATGGAGGCTGTCGCCAAGGCTAAGGTGAGTAGTGATGTTTTGGTCAAGCAGTGTTGAGGAGGGCCAACTACATTACCATTCAAGTAAACTGAAGTTGACAGGAGTCGCATATGTTTCACTAACAGGGCAATCTGGAGAAGATGTGCCGTACTCTTGAGGACCAGCTGAGCGAGATCAAGACTAAGAATGATGAGAATGCTCGCCAGGTCAACGACATCAGCGGACAGAGGGCCAGACTCCTGACAGAAAATGGTACCATCAACAATGAACAACAAACCAATGTAGCACACTTCAGTAGTAAACAATAACAAGTGTTGGGGCTCTAAATCCAGTCCACATAGTTTCTGCCCTACAATACCTCAAATACATTTTCAATCTTAGAGAACAGAGACCCCATTAACAAGAGGTCACTCTTTCCCTGCAGGTGAGTTTGGCCGCCAGCTGGAGGAGAAGGAAGCCCTGGTGTCTCAGCTTAACAGAGGAAAACAGGCCTTCACCCAGCAGGTGGAGGAACTGAAGAGGCAGATTGAGGAGGAGGTCAAGGTAAGGGACCCAAAATGGAGACCACCCACCACAATTTAGAGCTCTATATACATATAGACGGTGACTTCGCCACCCTTAAAGACTTCTACTGCCATTTGTTTTACTCTCTATCTAATCTCTCTTTGTCTTTCTTTCTTTCTCAGGCTAAAAATGCACTGGCCCACGGTGTCCAGTCTGCCCGCCATGACTGTGACCTCCTGAGAGAGCAGTTTGAGGAGGAGCAGGAGGCCAAGGCAGAGCTGCAGCGCGGCATGTCTAAGGCCAACAGTGAGGTGGCTCAGTGGAGGACTAAGTATGAAACTGATGCCATCCAGCGCACAGAGGAGCTGGAGGAGGCCAAGTGAGTTGCATGCAGTTGCAAAAACTCAAATAAATGGTGTGGATGGTGAGGGTGATAGGGGGCTCTGAGAAAAGGTTATGTCAATATGTAGTGCAACATTTGTCTCACAGCAAATTGCTCACCATAACACCACCTTCTGTTGTCCAACAGGAAGAAACTGGCCCAGCGTCTGCAGGAGGCTGAGGAGACCATTGAGGCGACCAACTCAAAGTGCGCCTCCCTGGAGAAGACCAAGCAGAGACTGCAGGGAGAGGTGGAGGACCTCATGATTGACGTTGAGAGAGCCAACGCAATGGCCGCCAACCTCGACAAGAAGCAGAGGAACTTTGACAAGGTGAACATTTATAAACCTCACTCTAGGTGATATTTTCTGTCTGCTATTTGATCAGTTGTAGTATAATTGTAGCATATTTCTGAATCAAAACTCTCCATCAATGAGTTCTAATGAAAATCCCATGTATTTCCCTAGGTTCTGGCAGAGTGGAAGCAGAAGTATGAGGAGGGTCAGGCTGAGCTGGAAGGAGCTCAGAAGGAGGCTCGCTCTATGAGCACTGAACTCTTCAAGATGAAGAACTCCTACGAGGAGGCTCTGGATCATCTGGAGACTCTGAAGAGAGAGAACAAGAACCTGCAACGTGAGCATTTGACAGCAGTTCTATTTGACTGATGTTTGACTAGTGTTTGAAAATGGAATTAACTGTAATCATCAACATTATATCAAAATTACTATTAAACCATCTCATGTAAAGTATAAAATATACTTTTTGGGAACATGTAATTGGTATTCCTTTGAACCACCCAAGGATGTGGGGGGCAATTAGATTAGCAAGACAGTATGAAGTGCTGTTAATGAATTAACTGTTATTTTGATTCAATATAAACTTCAGTGCACTGGTGATATCCGCTGAAAATCTCCCAAGTCTAAACAGCTCCTATGTTTGTGTGTGCAGAGGAGATCTCTGACCTGACTGAGCAGATCGGAGAGACTGGCAAGAGCATCCATGAGCTGGAGAAGGCTAAGAAGACCGTGGAGACAGAGAAGTCTGAGATCCAGACCGCTCTGGAGGAGGCTGAGGTACAAACTACAGCTGTTTGATAGGAAAAGCAGTGTTACACTAGCCAATACCAGCTACAGTCTAATGCTCCCCTTTATTGCTGTTTATTGTAGTCATTTATACAGTATGTAATTCCTTGTGTTATACACATCCAAATGTATTGAGCACAAGCGACCCTTCGCTAAGCCCCGCTCTAACATTGTGGGCAACCAATCGCAGTTCTCCAATGGATAGCAAATGTCGTCGAGTCGGACACATCGGACAAGCTCTTGTTTCAAAGACATTGCCAGTGATGGCAGTAGGAAAAACAGACAGTTGTCTTTTTTTTTTTTTTGGTTTAATTGGCTATATAATTGTACAGCTCACCAGGGTTACTTGCTACTTGTTTCCTGAAATGCAGAGCCTGTTCATGGAGTATATTTCGAATCCGATATTATACTTTTGTTACATTGTTTGCTAGCTCTGTCTCATAGACCACCAAACGTTGCTAGCTAGCCATGTAAGTTGTTTTCTCGAAATATATACACATGTACATTGGCTAGCTAAGTTAGTCATGTTATGAATACAACTCCCATCTGCTTTCAAATATCAGGATACGATTTGAGCCCACTAGTTAGCTCCAAAAGTTGGCTAGCTAAGTTAGTCATGTTATGAATACAACTCCCATCTGCTTTCAAACATCAGGATACGATTTGAGCCCACTAGTCAGCTCCAAAAGTAGTTATACCTTTGACTGCATGCTAAGTGAATTCAGAGCCATTCAGTGGCTAGCCACACTACAAAAATACATTTACCAGGATCCCCATGAAGCAGCTCTAATGACAGTACCACAACATACCTGAGGGGAAGTGGTTAATTTAATTGTGTATTTAAAACACAGTTTGAGATCATTGTTAGAATGGGGAATTGGACTTCCCAGGAAAATGTTGTCCGAGGTTGCAACAGTAACCAAGGGGGACGGGGCTTAGTGAAGGGTCAATTCACCTGACTGCTTCTCTTTGTCCAGGGCACACTGGAGCACGAGGAATCCAAGATTCTGCGTGTGCAGCTGGAGCTGAACCAGATCAAGGGTGAGGTGGACAGGAAGATCGCTGAGAAGGACGAGGAGATGGAGCAGATCAAGAGGAACAGCCAGAGGGTGGTTGACTCCATGCAGAGCACCCTGGACTCTGAGGTCAGGAGCAGGAATGACGCCCTGAGGGTGAAGAAGAAGATGGAGGGAGACCTGAACGAGATGGAGATCCAGCTGAGCCACGCCAACAGGCAGGCCGCTGAGGCCCAGAAACAGCTGAGGAACGTCCAGGGACAGCTCAAGGTAAAGGGACTGGGACATCAGGCTCAAAAATCTGATCATGGGGAGGGATTTGTTTGTGAATCAGTAGAAAACAATAGAACAGAGGAATGGAATAGTGGACTAATATACTGTAGATATTGTGGAAATGTTTACCAATGATCACCAATCCTATCAACCCTACTTCCACAAGTTTAATGATACTATGTCATTGTGATCCCCAGGATGCCCAATTGCACCTTGATGACGCTGTCCGCCTCTCAGAGGATATGAAGGAGCAGGCAGCCATGGTGGAGCGCAGAAACGGTCTGATGGTGTCTGAAATTGAGGAGCTGAGAGTTGCTCTGGAGCAGACAGAGAGAGGCCGCAAAGTGGCTGAGACTGAGCTGGTAGACGCCAGCGAGCGCGTCGGACTGCTGCACTCCCAGGTACGGGTCAAAAGCCATTTCTAATTAAACTCAACCAAGCATACCGTTTACACACACATAGAATTCAACAGTGCCTGCTTTTAGATTTTCATAATTTCTGCCTTGTGACTTGTAAGTTCTCTTGAGAGTCAAAGAAATGGCCTTGTTTCCTCCTTCAGAACACCAGCCTTCTGAACACCAAGAAGAAGCTGGAGACTGACCTGGTTCAGGTGCAGGGAGAGGTGGACGACATCGTCCAGGAGGCCAGGAATGCAGAGGAGAAGGCCAAGAAGGCCATCACTGATGTGAGTCCTTGAATTACATCAACTAGATTTGTCCCCAAGGGCCAATGGTAGCTGGGCTGGTTAACCACACCAAAGATCTCAAGGGGGCTTTATGAGTGGTGCCAGTTGGTGCATAAATTAAACTAAGTACCATTCCAGGCGGCCATGATGGCTGAGGAGCTGAAGAAGGAGCAGGACACCAGCTCTCACCTGGAGAGGATGAAGAAGAACCTGGAGGTCACAGTCAAGGACCTGCAGCACCGCCTGGATGAGGCTGAGAATCTGGCCATGAAGGGAGGCAAGAAGCAGCTCCAGAAACTGGAGTCCAGGGTGAGTTAACAGCAGGGTGTATTGAAAGACAGATTGCTGGAAATGTATTTGATCATATAAAAATACACAGGAGACTGGTTTAACGACTTTTTCTCTCAATAACCCACCTACATAAGGAAAAGTAGTTGTTTTCATTATAGACCCCTCTAATTAAAATGGTAAAAATACATAGGAACAGACAACAATTGTGCCTCCTTGACTAGCAGAAGAATATACTTCTGTTTTTACAAAGATTTGTTACGTCTGATTTCACCACCTCACATAAATGCCTACCTTTATTTCTTCCACAAAGGTGCGTGAGCTCGAGACTGAGGTGGAGGCCGAGCAGAGAAGAGGTGTAGACGCAGTCAAGGGAGTCCGCAAGTATGAGCGCAGAGTCAAGGAGCTCACTTACCAGGTAAGAACATGTGCCTTCTTCACACACTAAAGCACACTGGTTTGTGTATTAAACTATGGGGTATTGATTCTTTGATCTTCTCCCACAGACTGAGGAGGATAAGAAGAACGTTGGCAGACTTCAGGACCTGGTAGATAAGCTGCAGTTGAAAGTGAAGGCCTACAAGAGGCAGGCTGAGGAAGCGGTGAGTCACAGACTTAGTCAAATACTCTGAAAGCTTACGTTCCCTAGTAGACATTACAAAACTTCATGTCCAGGCAGTTTAGTTGAAGTGTTGCTACTGCACATCAGTCAACAATGACTCAGTTGATAGTGCAAGTAATTGCTGAAGCAAGTAATTGCTGAAGAAATGTATGCACAGTGACTCCTCTGCCTATGTGTTACCAATTTAAAAGAGAGAGGGTTGAATATTATTTAGCTTAGTGCTGGGGGCTGGTCTAGTGGTAGTGCTGCCGCCCCTATATCACATATGTCCCTGGAGGCAGCAGTTTGATCCCTCTGTTCCACCACTCACTTTCTCTGCTATATCATCTATCTCCCTATATACATTGCTATCCTAAATATATCAATAAAAAAACTTTTAAAATAATATTAATTTGCTATCTGAAGCTTAAACTTTGAATACTGATGTTATGTTCTCCTCTGTTTTCCTCACCCAGGAGGAAGCAGCCAACAGCCACATGTCTAAGTTCAGGAAGGTTCAGCATGAGCTGGAGGAGGCTGAGGAGCGTGCTGACATCGCTGAGACTCAGGTCAACAAGCTCAGAGCCAAGACCCGCGACACTGGAAAGGTACAGAACTGCTGCTAAACGTACACTTGACTCGTGTTCAAATATGACCACATCAACACCACCTATGATTCATTCTTCACAGTAGTCAATACTGACATTTTACACTCACTCAAAGGTATTTAAGATCTCTGAAAAACACATTTCAGGACAGGGTTAATATAAAATCTAAATAAAAGATTAATCCAAATTTAGTTGGTTCAAAATCAAAATCAAAGCTGAGCGCTGAGTCTTAAATGCTTTATCCATTATATTATTTCCAGGTGTTCATATATTTATCATGTTCATTATTAATACTGATCCATTATATTCTATCCAAGTCTATCCATATATTTATCATGTTCATTATTAATACTGATCCATTATATTCTATCCAAGTCTATCCATATATTTATCATGTTCATTATTAATACTGATCCATTATATTCTATCCAAGTCTGTCCATATATTTATCATGTTCATTATTAATACTGATCCATTATATTCTATCCAAGTCTATCCATATATTTATCATGTTCATTATTAATACTGATCCATTATATTCTATCCAAGTCTATCCATATATTTATCATGTTCATTATTAATACTGATCCATTATATTCTATCCAAGTCTGTCCATATATTTATCATGTTCATTATTAATACTGATCCATTATATTCTATCCAAGTCTATCCATATATTTATCATGTTCATTATTAATACTGATCCATTATATTCTATCCAAGTCTATCCATATATTTATCATGTTCATTATTAATACTGATCCATTATATTCTATCCAAGTCTATCCATATATTTATCATGTTCATTATTAATACTGATCCATTATATTATATCCAAGTCTATCCATATATTTATCATGTTCATTAATAATACTGATCCATTATATTCTATCCAAGTCTATCCATATATTTATCATGTTCATTATTAATACTGATCCATTATATTCTATCCAAGTCTGTCCATATATTTATCATGTTCATTATTAATACTGATCCATTATATTCTATCCAAGTCTATCCATATATTTATCATGTTCATTATTAATACTGATCCATTATATTCTATCCAAGTCTATCCATATATTTATCATGTTCATTATTAATACTGATCCATTATATTCTATCCAAGTCTATCCATATATTTATCATGTTCATTATTAATACTGATCCATTATATTCTATCCAAGTCTATCCATATATTTATCATGTTCATTATTAATACTGATCCATTATATTCTATCCAAGTCTATCCATATATTTATCATGTTCATTTTTAATACTGATCCATTATATTCTATCCAAGTCTGTCCATATATTTATCATGTTCATTATTAATACTGATCCATTATATTCTATCCAAGTCTATCCATATATTTATCATGTTCATTATTAATACTGATCCATTATATTCTGTATTTCTTCTTACAGGGAAAAGAAGCTGCTGAATAAACAAGACCAAAGTCTGATCAATTTCCTTTGATGCATAAAATATGATTTTCATGGTGAAATGTTGAGCATTGATTAAAAACATGTTGACCTACATAAACTTCCTTTGTGACTGTGGACTTATTACTCAGAAAACAGCTTTTTTCATACCATAGAAATATTGTACTTGAATTAAAGGAGCAATCTGAGATTCAAGCAACGTCAATAACACCCCAACAAAACAGCCAATTTTTTTGGTAAACAGCTGAGGGATGCCATACAATTCATAGACAGAGCTATGGATGCAAGGACTGAGCATCCATAACATCAAAATAATTGTTTTAACCCTTTACACTCGGGGGTATTGGCCTGTATGGACAAGGCCAAATTGAAATGTTTAGAAAAGAAACAAATATGAGAAGCATATGCATAACCATGGTAGCAATGGAGAGAGAACACTTTGGTGACTGTGCGGAAAATTCTCATGAACAAAGTTCTCAGGATTCAACAAACCTAATTTTTGCATTTTAATTTTGTGCCAGATAATGCACACAATAATCTCATGTGGCCAGACTACGTGAAAATAAATGGTAATTGATCATCTAACCAAATTACGCAAGATTTTAGTTCTGGGTTAACCGAGATTATGCGCATATACATGGGAAAATAATGAAAAATGTGATATTGATTTATAAGTTAATTTGCATTTCAATTTTTAAAAAATGCAGATATACACTTCCATAATGATTAGCATTACCTCCTGCCCTCTAGTGGTGAAATGACAGTAATTCACATTACAAACACGGTAACAGACATTATAAACACGGTAACAGATATTATAAATACGGTAACAGACATTATAAACGTGGTAACAGACATTATAAACGTGGTAACAGACATTATAAACGTGGTAACAGATATTATAAACACGGTAACAGACATTATAAACGTGGTAACAGACATTATAAACACGGTAACAGACATTATAAACGTGGTAACAGACATTATAAACACGGTAACAGACATTATAAACACGGTAACAGATATTATAAACACGGTAACAGACATTATAAACGTGGTAACATATATTATAAACACGGTAACAGACATTATAAACGTGGTAACAGACATTATAAACACGGTAACAGACATTATAAACACGGTAACAGACATTATAAACACGGTAACATACATTATAAACACGGTAACATACATTATAAACAGGCAACCGGCTTTTGAAGGTTCAGATGGATAAATGTACCTTTCATGAAGAAAATAGAATAGTCTGATTAGTGCTCACAAAATCACGAAAACAAAACAATTAGCTGGCTCATTAATCCTAATTTATTTGATTGAAGAACACACTGTACAGTCTGAAAGACACTTAACGATAACTGAACTATTCATCGCATGGACAACATTTTCACAAAAAGTGCATTTAATATATGGATTGAATGCTTTTGTGAAACACTTCCTGTAGGGATGAAATGTGTCTCAGCACTAGATCCAATACATGGATTGAATGCCTGCTGTATATACTGGACATACTCTCAGCAGCTCTGAGGATCGGCAGTAAATAGTCTTTAAAATGGCTGACAAGATGAGGCCAATCTTTAGCCGTGTAGTGAAGTCGGTCTGTATCCAGGGAAGGGTAGTTTCTGTCTCTCCTTCACCTCGAAGGAGGTGTATGAGGGGGTGATGGTGTCGACGCTGGCCATACTCAGAGGGGGTGACGGTGTCGACGCGGGCCATACTCAGAGGGGGTGATGGTGTCGACGCGGGCCATACTCAGAGGGGGTGATGGTGTCGACGCGGGCCATACTCAGAGGGGGTGATGGTGTCGACGCGGGCCATACTCAGAGGGGGTGATGGTGTCGACGCGGGCCATACTCAGAGGGGTGATGGTGTCGACGCGGGCCATACTCAGAGGGGGGTGATGGTGTCGACGCGGGCCATACTCAGAGGGGGTGATGGTGTCAACGCGGGCCATACTCAGAGGGGGTGATGGTGTCGACGCGGGCCATACTCAGAGGGGGGTGATGGTGTCGACGCGGGTCATACTCAGAGGGTAGTGGTGGTGTCGACGCGGGCCATACTCAGAGGGGGTGATGGTGTCGACGCGGGCCATACTCAGAGGGGGTGATGGTGTCGACGCGGGCCATACTCAGAGGGGGTGATGGTGTCGACGCGGGCCATACTCAGAGGGGGTGATGGTGTCGACGCGGGCCATACTCAGAGGGGGTGATGGTGTCGACGCGGGCCATACTCAGAGGGGGTGATGGTGTCGACGCGGGCCATACTCAGAGGGGGTGATGGTGTCGACGCGGGCCATACTCAGAGGGGGTGATGGTGTCGACGCGGGCCATACTCAGAGGGGGTGATGGTGTCGACGCGGGCCATACTCAGAGGGGGTGATGGTGTCGACGCGGGCCATACTCAGAGGGGGTGATGGTGTCGACGCGGGCCATACTCAGAGGGGGTGATGGTGTCGACGCGGGCCATACTCAGAGGGGGGTGATGGTGTCGACGCGGGTCATACTCAGAGGGTGGTGATGGTGTCGACGCGGGCCATACTCAGAGGGGGTGATGGTGTCGACGCGGGCCATACTCAGAGGGGGTGATGGTGTCGACGCTGGCCATACTCAGAGGGGGTGATGGTGTCGACACGGGCCATACTCAGAGGGGGTGCTGGTGTCGACGCGGGCCATACTCAGAGGGGGGTGATGGTGTCGACGCGGGCCATACTCAGAGGGGGTGATGGTGTCGACGCGGGCCATACTCAGAGGGGGTGATGGTGTCGACGCTGGCCATACTCAGAGGGGGTGATGGTGTCGACGCGGGCCATACTCAGAGGGGGTGATGGTGTCGACGCTGGCCATACTCAGAGGGGGTGATGGTGTCGACGCGGGCCATACTCAGAGGGGGTGATGGTGTAGACGCGGGCCATACTCAGAGGGGGTGATGGTGTCGACGCGGGCCATACTCAGAGGGGGTGATGGTGTCGACGCGGGCCATACTCAGAGGGGGTGATGGTGTCGACGCGGGCCATACTCAGAGGGGGTGATGGTGTCGACGCGGGCCATACTCAGAGGGGGTGATGGTGTCGACGCTGGCCATACTCAGAGGGGGTGATGGTGTCGACGCTGGCCATACTCAGAGGGGGTGATGGTGTCGACGCGGGCCATACTCAGAGGGGGTGATGGTGTCGACGCTGGCCATACTCAGAGGGGGTGATGGTGTCGACGCGGGCCATACTCAGAGGGGGTGATGGTGTCGACACGGGCCATACTCAGAGGGGTGATGGTGTCGACGCGGGCCATACTCAGAGGGGGGTGATGGTGTCGACGCGGGCCATACTCAGAGGGGGTGATGGTGTCAACGCGGGCCATACTCAGAGGGGGTGATGGTGTCGACGCGGGCCATACTCAGAGGGGGGTGATGGTGTCGACGCGGGTCATACTCAGAGGGTAGTGGTGGTGTCGACGCGGGCCATACTCAGAGGGGGTGATGGTGTCGACGCGGGCCATACTCAGAGGGGGTGATGGTGTCAACGCGGGCCATACTCAGAGGGGGTGATGGTGTCGACGCGGGCCATACTCAGAGGGGGTGATGGTGTCGACGCGGGCCATACTCAGAGGGGGTGATGGTGTCGACGCGGGCCATACTCAGATGGGGTGATGGTGTCGACGCGGGCCATACTCAGAGGGGGTGATGGTGTCGACGCGGGCCATACTCAGAGGGGGTGATGGTGTCGACGCTGGCCATACTCAGAGGGGGTGATGGTGTCGACGCGGGTCATACTCAGAGGGGGTGATGGTGTCGACGCGGGCCATACTCAGAGGGGGTGATGGTGTCGACGCGGGCCATACTCAGAGGGGGTGATGGTGTCGACGCGGGCCATACTCAGAGGGGGTGATGGTGTCGACGCGGGCCATACTCAGAGGGGGTGATGGTGTCGACGCGGGCCATACTCAGAGGGGGTGATGGTGTCGACGCGGGCCATACTCAGAGGGGGTGATGGTGTCGACGCGGGCCATACTCAGAGGGGGGTGATGGTGTCGACGCGGGTCATACTCAGAGGGTGGTGATGGTGTCGACGCGGGCCATACTCAGAGGGGGTGATGGTGTCGACGCGGGCCATACTCAGAGGGGGTGATGGTGTCGACGCTGGCCATACTCAGAGGGGGTGATGGTGTCGACGCGGGCCATACTCAGAGGGGGTGCTGGTGTCGACGCGGGCCATACTCAGAGGGGGGTGATGGTGTCGACGCGGGCCATACTCAGAGGGGGTGATGGTGTCGACGCGGGCCATACTCAGAGGGGGTGATGGTGTCGACGCTGGCCATACTCAGAGGGGGTGATGGTGTCGACGCGGGCCATACTCAGAGGGGGTGATGGTGTCGACGCTGGCCATACTCAGAGGGGGTGATGGTGTCGACGCTGGCCATACTCAGAGGGGGTGATGGTGTAGACGCGGGCCATACTCAGAGGGGGTGATGGTGTCGACGCGGGCCATACTCAGAGGGGGTGATGGTGTCGACGCGGGCCATACTCAGAGGGGGTGATGGTGTCGACGCGGGCCATACTCAGAGGGGGTGATGGTGTCGACGCGGGCCATACTCAGAGGGGGTGATGGTGTCGACGCGGGCCATACTCAGAGGGGGTGATGGTGTCGACGCGGGCCATACTCAGAGGGGGTGATGGTGTCGACGCGGGTCATACTCAGAGGGGGTGATGGTGTCGACGCGGGCCATACTCAGAGGGGGTGAGGGTGTCGACGCGGGCCATACTCAGAGGGGGTGATGGTGTCGACGCGGGCCATACTCAGAGGGGGTGATGGTGTCGACGCTGGCCATACTCAGAGGGGGTGATGGTGTCGACGCTGGCCATACTCGGGTCCTCATCAAACTCGAGGTTGATGTAGAAGAGTTCTACCTGCAACCAAAAAGGGTTCTTCTAAGGGTTCTCCTATGGGGACAGTTGAAGAACCCTTCAAGGTTCTAAACAGCACCTTTTCTTTCTAGCGTAGGGACCGAAGGGCAACATAGGCTGAGATGAACTCAGCGTTCTTCACCCGCAGATCTGCAGTTCCATAAGCTGCCGGAGACTAGGAATTCCACATGGGTTGTGCATTCTGGGTACAACAACAACAATAACGCCCTCCATTCTCCTTTTATGATGACAATAACGCCCTCCATTCACCTTTTATGGTGACAATAACGTCCTTTATTTACTGTATCATTAGGCCCTTTTGGAATTAGGCCACAGCAGTTAGTTGTAGAAAGAGCACTGACATATTTGATCACATTTCTGTAGAGGTGTGGGCAGAATGTTTTGATATTTTCCAGTGACTTTTTCAAACTAAACATGTATGCTGCCTATAGGGAGTGCATGTCTGCGCATTCTGCAAGATTGATTGTATATTGGAAATAATTTAAACGTAGACTACAGCCCACACTTCTATGCAAAGGATGAATAGTTTATTCATATTTATTAATATTTAGTTTATCAATAGATTATTGTGTTTCTACGTCCTGCCTTGGTATAGGCTCTGAGATTAAATAGGTTTATGATGTCACGCTCCGATCCTGCCTTGGTATAGGCTCTGAGATTAAATAGGTTTATGATGTCACGCTCCGATCCTGCCTTGGTATAGGCTCTGAGATTAAATAGGTTTATGATGTCACGCTCCGATCCTGCCTTGGTATAGTCTCTGAGATTAAATAGGTTTATGATGTCACGCTCCGATCCTGCCTTGGTATAGGCTCTGAGATTAAATAGGTTTATGATGTCACGCTCCGACCGCTCAGCAGTACTGTAGCCTATACATACTGTCAAATATTTTACATAAGCTACTGGTCTATTTACTGTGTTGGTAGAATGTATACTCTTTTTTTTGCAGTATCTGATGCTGTATCTGGAAGGACTGGGACAGTTTGCCAAACAGAGAAAACAATGTCAAATTGTTGTGGAGCTGTCAGCGGAACGTTTGAATTCAACAATGTTTTGCACTAACCTAAATATGCTGGACTTCCCGCAAGTTCTGAAACATTGTCCAGGCTACTCAAAACAAATAAATTGAAATTACAGTAGGCTACATACAATAGTGGCAAACATACTTCAAAGTAAAATATCAACTGTCTTGATGTTCACCACTCTAATAAAAAAAATCCTGGGTTAAAAACAACCCAGCGCTGGCTAAATATTGGACAGAACACACTTTGGGTTCTTTTTGACCACCCAGCCAATTGGGCACTTAAGCCTTGATCAAATTGTTCCTGCAGTCTGAACAGCCAAAAAGCAAACGGAATCGGACATTTCAAGACACTCTTCAAACTTTCTTCGTAAGTGGTTTGAAATCAGATACAAATCGGATTCCTGGTCATGCGGACTTATGTCTGAACGGTCAAAGCAACAGGGAAATGTCCATGGCAGGCATCGTCGCCGCCTTAGCTTGCTACATACATTTGAGTGAAGGGAAGCATGAGCGCCACCACCGGTCAGCCTGCACCACTGGGCACACACCCGTCATTACATTGACAAATAGCATAGCCATGTCTGCAAACGACTGCTGTCTGAACACACACACAAATCCTATTTGGTCACTTGTAACTTGCTGTTTGGACAGTCAGTATTTCCAAAACGGATTTGAAAAGCAAAACTGATCTGAGCATTAAGGCCTGCTGTGTGAACAGGGCTTTAGTTGGGTTATTGAGCTATGGCCCACCGGGTCAGAACAGAAGACTGGCGGCATTGGATTAGTCGGGGCGTGGCTTTCAGATAGTTATTTTTGGCCAGCCGTAATAGTAAATGTCATTCCGGTTAATCTGTTCTGTTGTAATTGTCTACACGTGTTTAGGTTGAGTTCCTCAAGTGCCTATAATTATCCCAGTGTTGAGATAGTTACCGCTTTATGGTATTTATATAATAATGTTATTAATTGTATAATAATGTTATTAATATATGCAATGTACAAAAATATTGAAGGACAAAATGTATTTGCAGTGTACAAACATAACACGATGAAAAGGAATGACATTTACTCTGAAAGCCACGCCCCAAATAGGCCACGCTTCCTGGAAATAACCTATGGATTACGTTAACAAATACCCATCTGCTGGGTCAACCCATCTGAAAGTGAATAAAGTGAATAAAACCCCAATGTGATGGTAATCTAAAACTGTGACCTATTGGGGGCGTGGATTTTAGAGAGCTATTTTTGGCCACATGTAAGGGTAAATGTAATTCTGTTCGTCATGTCGAGTTTGTACACTGCAAATTTCAATTATCCTTCAATTTTTTTACACATTACATATTTTAATATAAATTGAATAAAATTATTATTTAAATATTTTAACAAGTGCCAAAGGTTAAATAAATAAAAATATCCACATTTAAATACTTAGGCACACTTGCCTGCTTGCAATACAATACTTCAACCACTAGAAGGAAAGGACTTTCTCATGTCAAGTTCAGTTTTTATAAATGTCAACTTTTGCGGGGAAACTGGCTCACTTTCTGAGCCCGAGCCTGGTAATGATGGTCATGATGTGGATGATTCTGGTCCAGTTGGAGTTACGTTTTTGGAGAAAGTGGACCCCTTGCCTTTTGGCCGATCCATATTGTAGTTTGAGGGTGGGTTGGATGAAGTTCAGGGGGTGCGGGCATTCCGCACCACGCGAATGGGGGGCAAGAGTTGTTACTTGCTTTGCTCTCAAGAACAGGGAGCCATTGAAAGGCGTGATTACTTGGGAAGCGGTATAGGTGATGTTGGATCATTCCCAGTGTCTGTGACGCCTGCAGTTTGATGCGACGCAGACCCGGTTGCAAGAGTGGTGAAACAGAAGAGTCACTGTCTGTTCTTTGAAATTTTTGATGTTGAGTCTTTACCCGACAAAGTAATGGTAGGATATACAGTGCTTTCAGAAAGTATTCCCCTTGACTTATTCCACATTTTGTTGTGTTACAGCCTGAATTCAAAATGGACTAAAATAAAACAAATTTGACCCATCTAGACACAATACCCCATAATGACAAAGTGAAAACATGTTTTTAGAAATGTTCGCAATTGTATTGTAAATTAAATGCAGAAATATCTCATTTACATTAGTATTCATACCCCAGAGTCAATACATTTTAGAATCACCTTCGGCAGCGTTTACAGCTGTGAGTCTTTCTGGGTAAGTCTCTAAGAGCTTTGTACACTGGACTGTACAATATTTGCCATTGTTATTTTCAGAATTCTTCAAGCTCTGTCTTGTTGATCATTGCTAGACAACCATTTTCAAGTATTGCCATAGATTTTCAAGCAGATTTAAATCAAAACTGTAACTCGGCCTCTCAGGAACATTCACTGTCTTCTTGGTAAGCAACTCCAATGTAGATTTGGCCTTGTGCTTTATGTTATTGTCCTGCTTAAAGGTGAATTCATCTGCCAGTGTCTGTTGGAAAACAGACTGAACCAGGTTTTCCTCTAGGATTTTGCCTGTGCTTAGCTCCATTCCATTCATTTTTTATCCTGAAAAACTCCCCAGTCCTTAACGATTACAAGCATACACATAACATGATGCAGGCACCACTATGCTTGAAAACATGGAGAGTTGGAGAGTCTGTAATGTGTTGCATTGGACTTGCCCCAAACATAACACTTTGTATTCAGGACAAAAAGTTAATTGCTTTACCACATTTTTTGCAGTGTTACTTTAGTGCCTTGTTGTAAACAGGATGTATGTTTTTGAATATTTGTTATTCTGTACAAGCGTCCTTCTTTTCACTCTGTCATTTAGGTTAGTATTGTGGAGTAACTACAATGTTGTTGATCCATCCTCAGTTTTCTCCCATCACAGCCATTAAACGCTGTAACTGTTTAAAAGTAACCATTGGCCTCATGGTGAAATCCCTGAGCGGTTTCCTTCCTCTCCGGCAACTGAGGAAGGACGCCTGGATCTTTGTAGTGACTGGGTGCATTGATGCACAATCCAAAGTGTAATTAATATTGCAGATAGATTATAACTTCCATCAATGTAATTGTCTGCATCACTTCCAATCCCCCATATATATTTTTCATATATAGGTGCTTCAACAAAGTACTGAGTAAAGGGTCTGAATACTTCTGTAAATGTGATATTTCCGTGTTTTTTTAAAATATATAAATGTGTACAAAATTCTAAAAACCTGTTTTTGCATTGTCATTATGGGCTATTGTGTGTAGATTGATGAGGGATTTTTTATGTTTTTTATCCATTTTAGAATAAGGCTGTAACGTAACAAAATGTGGAAAAAGTCAAGGGGTCTGAACACTTTCCGAATGCACTGTAAATTACGTTACTTGCATTACTTCTTCCAACGCTCCTGGGACAATGTACATTTTGCTGCAGCACTACAACGACAACTCAGCGACACAATGGTTGGAATTATCTGAGCAGGGCTTGGGTCATTTAATAAGTCATTGTCTCAACGCAGCCTTGAAATGCATGGACAGAGTCTGGGAGCCAAGATGATTTGGATGGACTCCGTCATTCCTGTAGAGCATCTCCTGTTTCCAGAAGGTGTCAAAGTGATCTATAAAAGTTAAGCCAACAGAGCTAATCTTTTAGCCAGATGTGTAATGCCAGTCGCCTGCTGAATCCTTCACACCCGTGGCCCAACTATGGTACCGGGCCTGACACAATTGGACGCTTTTTTTGAAACTTTCAGAGCTAGAATCAGTTCTTTAAAAACAATTTACAGGGTGCTCCCGAGTGGCGCAGCGATCTAAGGCTTGAGGCGTCACTACAGACCCGGGTTCGATCCCAGGCTGTGTCACAGCCGGCCGTGAACGGGAGACCCATGAGGCGGCGTAACTGAACTAAATGCCAGGAAAATAACCTCAACATCAACAAAACAAAGGAGCTGATCGTGGACTTCAGGAAACAGCAGAGGGAGCATGCCCCAATCCACATCGACGGGACCGCAGATGAGAAGATGGAAACCTTCAAGTTCCTTGACGTACACATCATTGACAATCTGAAATGGTCCACCCACACAGAGAGTGTGGTGAAGAAGGCACAATAGCGCCTCTTCAACCTCAGGAGGCTGAAGAAATTTGTCTTGGCACCTAAAATCCTCACAAACTTTTACAGATGCACAATTGAGAGCATCCTGTCGGGCTGTATCACCGCATGGTACGACAACTGCACCGCCCGCAACCCCAGGGCTCTCCAGAGGGTGGTGCGGTCTGCCCAACGCATCACCGGGGGCACACTGCCTGCCCTCCAGGACACCTACAGCACCCGATGTCACAGGAAGGCCAAAAAGATCATCAAGGACATCAACCACCCAAGCCACGGCCTGTTCACCCCGCTATCATCCAGAAGGCGAGGTCAGTACAGGTGCATCAAAGCTGGGACCAAGAGACTGAAAGACAGCTTCTATCTCAAGGCCATCAGACTGTTATATAGCCATCACTAGCCGGCTACCACCCGGTTACTCAACCCTGCACCTTAGAGGTTGCTGCCCTATATACATAGACATGGAATCACTGGCCACTTTAATAATGGAACAATAGTCACTTTAATAATGTTTACATGCTGCTTTACTCATCTCATATGTATATACTGTATTCTCTTCTACTGTATTTTAGTCAATGCCACTCCGACATTGCACGTCCTAATATTTATATATTTCTTAATTCCATTCTTTTACTTTTAGATTTGTGTATTGTTGTGAATTGTTAGATACTACTGCACTGTTGGAGCTAGGAACACAAGCATTTCGCTACACCCACAATAACATCTGCTAAATATGTGTATGTGACCAATAACATTTGATTTGATTTGATAATTGGCCCAGCATCGTCCGGGTTAGGTGAGTGTTTGGCTGGCTGGGATTTCCTTGTCCCATCGTGCTGAAGCGACTCCTTGTGGCGGGCTGGACGCCTGCAAGCTGACTTCGGTCACCAGCTGGACGGTGTTTCCTCCGACACATTGGTGCAGCTTGCTTCCGGGTTAAGTGAACAGTGTGTCAAGAAGCAGTGCGACTTGGCAGGGTCGTGTTTCGGAGGATGCATTGATCTCCACCTTCGCCTCTCCCGAGTCTGTAGGGGAGCTGCAGCGATGGGACGAGGCTGTAACTACCAATTGGATATAACGGAATTGGGGAGAAAAAAAAGGGGGTAAAAGTAAAAAACTAACAAACAAACAAAATGTACAGCAGTTCCGAGCTAGCCCTCCACATGGACAGCGTCAGCCCCCGGTATCTGTCGTAGAACGGTAGGAAGCCGCCTTGTAATGTCCTGTACTTGCGCTCCAGGATACCACAGGGTTTTTACCCCAGGAACCGAGATGTTCCTCACCGTGGAGCTGCCGATGACGACAGCTGGTGCAAAGGCTGAGGATGGTGCCCCCCCCCCCGAGGATCAATGGACGGTGAGGCCTGATGAACCCTAACCAGCTGTAGAATCCATCATGGCTGATGGAGGGGCCGGGTCGTGTTTTCGGAGGACGCATGGATCTCCACCTTCGCTTCTCCCGAGTCTGTAGGGGAGTTGCAGCCATGGGACAAGACTGTAACTACCAATTGGATATCACGAAATTGGGGAGAAAAAGGGGGTAAAAGTAAAAAATAAACATTATTGCAGGTGTAGTCTCTGACATGGTCCAATGAGGAGGTGAGCTCTGAAGATTTAAAATAACCTCCCTGGTTTTTGTGGTTGAATCTTTGTTTGAGATTCACTGCTTGACTGAGGTACCTTACAGATAATTGTATGTGTGGGGTACAGAGACGAGGTAGTCATTCAAAAATAATGTTATTAAACACTATTATTGCAGACAGAGTGAGTCCATGCAACTTATTAGGTGACTTGTTAAGCAAATTTGTGCCAGTGGAGTAGTGCTTTGAGTGTTTTCCACAAAATTCTATACGTCGGAAGATCCATCATGGTGGACTTTATGGGTTCTTGAGGCACATTCGTTCCTTGTAAAGAGAGGGCCCTACATACCGAAGTTCATGACTCTAGGTCAAACGGGGTCAGGGGAGTGACCTTGCAAAAATTAGCGTTTTCAATCACTTGTTATAGCGCCACCATACTGGCTAGTTGGCATGGCATCGCATGAGAGGATGTGGCCCACTGCCTTTTACCATCTTGCCAAGTTGCACCCTGCTAGGCCTTACCATCACACGGGACTTTGCATTTTTTCACCAAATTGACGGAAGAACCGGAATACCAACAAATACCCCTAAGAATCCTGTCTTGTTTCCTGAGAACTTTGTTTTGATCATTTCCCAACAATCTCCAAGGTGTTCCCTTTCAATTGCTACCATGGTTATGCATATTCTTCTCATAGTATTTTATTTTAGAAACATTTGAAATTTGGACGTGTCGATATAGGCCAATTCCCGCGACTGTAAAAGGGTTACAACTATAATTTGAATGTTATGGATGGTCAGTACTTGCATTCATAGGTCAGTCTATACATTTGGGAGTGTTTACCAAAAAAAGTGGCCACTTTGTTGGGGTGGCAGCTTTGTTGTTGTTTAAATCCCAGAATGCAATATTTTTATGGTATGAAAAAGCTATATGCTGAGTAATAAGTCCACAGTCACAAAGGAAGTTTATGGTCAACGTGTTTTTAATCAATGCTCAACATTTCACCATGAAAATCATATTTTATGCATCAAAGGAAATTGATCAGACTTTGGTCTTGTTCATTCAGCAGCTTCTTTTCCCTGTAAGAAGAAATACAGAATATAATGGATCAGTATTAATAATGAACATGATAAATATATGGATAGACTTGGATAGAATATAATGGATCAGTATTAATAATGAACATGATAAATATATGGATAGACTTGGATAGAATATAATGGATCAGTATTAATAATGAACATGATAAATATATGGATAGACTTGGATAGAATATAATGGATCAGTATTAATAATGAACATGATAAATATATGGATAGACTTGGATAGAATATAATGGATCAGTATTATTAATGAACATGATAAATATATAGATAGACTTGGATAGAATATAATGGATCAGTGTTAATAATGAACATGATAAATATATGGATAGACTTGGATAGAATATAATGGATCAGTATTAATAATGAACATGATAAATATATGGATAGACTTGGATAGAATATAATGAATCAGTATTAATAATGAACATGATAAATATATGGATAGACTTGGATAGAATATAATGGATCAGTATTAATAATGAACATGATAAATATATGGACAGACTTGGATAGAATATAATGGATCAGTATTAATAATGAACATGATAAATATATGGATATACTTGGATAGAATATAATGGATCAGTATTAATAATGAACATGATAAATATATGGACAGACTTGGATAGAATATAATGGATCAGTATTAATAATGAACATGATAAATATATGGATAGACTTGGACATAATATAATGGATCAGTATTAATAATGAACATGATAAATATATGGATAGATTTGGACATAATATAATGGATAAAGCATTTAAGATTCAGTGCTCAGCTAGTACCAACTAAATTTTGATTAATCTTTTATTTAGATTTTTTATTTACCCTGTCCTGAAATGTGTTTTTCAGAGATCTTAAATACCTTTGAGTGAGTGTAAAATGTCAGTATCGACTACTGTGAAGAATGAATCATAGGTGGTGTTGATGTGGTCATATTTGAGTCAAGTGTACGTTTAGCAGCAGTTCTGTACCTTTCCAGTGTCGCGGGTCTTGGCTCTGAGCTTGTTGACCTGAGTCTCAGCGATGTCAGCACGCTCCTCAGCCTCCTCCAGCTCATGCTGAACCTTCCTGAACTTAGACATGTGCTGGTTGGCTGCTTCCTCCTGGGTGAGATAAACAGAGGAGAGTATAACATCAGTATTCAAAGTTTGAAGCTTCAGATAGCAAATTAATATTATTTTTAACGTTTTTTTATTGATATATTTAGGATAGCAATGTAAATAGGGAGATAGATGATATAGCAGAGAAAGTGAGTAGTGGAACAGGGGATCAAACTGCTGCTTCCATGATTGTGACGGCGGCAGGTAGCGTAGTGGGTATGAGCGTTGTGCCAGTAACCGAAAGGTCGCTGGTTCTAATCCCCGAGCCGAATAGTTGAAAAGTCTGTCGATGTGCCCTTTAGTAAGGCACTTAACCCTAATTGCTCATGTAAGTCGCTCTGGATAAGAGCGTCTGGTAAATGACTAAAATGTGAAAAGTGTAAATATGACTGCAACGCTTAACAAAGAGTTGCAGTTATTTTCAGAGTGGGTGGCAAGGAATAAGTTAGTCCTAAATATTTCTAAAAACTAAAAGCATTGTACATGGCACAAATCATTCACTAAACCCTAAACCTCAACTAAATTATGTGGAAATTGAGCAATTTGAGGTGACTAAACTGCTTGGAGTAACCCTGGATTGTAAACTGTCACGGTCAAAACATATTGATACAACAGTAGCTGTGGATGTACACAGAGAGCTAACATTAATAATATGCATGTCAATCTCTCCTGGCTCAAAGTGGAGGAGAGATTGACTTCATCACTACTTGTATTTGTGAGATGTATTGACATGTTGAATGCACCGAGCTGTCTGTTTGAACTACTGGCACAGAGCTCATACACCCATGCGTACCCTACAAGACATGCCACCAGAGGTCTCTTCACAGTCCCCAAGTCCAGAACAGACTATGGGAGGTGCACAGTACTACATAGAGCCATGACTACATGGAACTCTATTCCACATCAGGTAACTGATGCAAGCAGTAAAATTAGATTTAAAAAACAGATAAAAATACACCTTATGGAACAGCGGGGACTGTGAAGCAACACAAACATAGGCGCAGACACATGCATACACACACACGATAACATACGCACTATACACACACGTACACATGGATTTTGTACTGTAGATATGTGGTAGTGGTGGAGTAGGGGCCTGAGGGAACACAGTGTGTGCCAAATCAAGTGTTATGTTTTACATTGTAGGTGTTGTGTATTAATCTACAGTAGAGCCATGCTAACACCACAATCATGCTCATTTGAACACATCGAGAGTTGAATGGGGAACACTGCAACAGAGTTAAATCTTTAACACTTTCAAAAGTGTTATTTTAACACAAGTTCAGTGGGACTCATATGTTCACTGAAAATAGTGTTCATTTTACACTTTCAGAGTTAAATGTACACCATTGATTTTGCTGTGTAGGAGTCACTGTGCATACATTTATTCAGCAATTACTTGCACTATCAACTGAGTCATTGTTGCAACACTTCAACTAAACTGTCTGGACATGAAGTTTTGTAATGTCTACTAGGGAACGTAAGCTTTCAGAGTATTTGACTAAGTCTGTGACTCACCGCTTCCTCAGCCTGCCTCTTGTAGGCCTTCATTTTCAACTGCAGCTTATCTACCAGGTCCTGAAGTCTGCCAACGTTCTTCTTATCCTCCTCAGTCTGTGGGAGAAGATCAAAGAATCAATACCCCATAGTTTAATACACAAACCAGTGTGCTTTAGTGTGTGAAGAAGGCACATTTTCTTACCTGGTAAGTGAGCTCCTTGACTCTGCGCTCGTACTTGCGGACTCCCTTGACTGCGTCTACACCTCTTCTCTGCTCGGCCTCCACCTCAGTCTCGAGCTCCCGCACCTTTGTGGAAGAAATAAAGGTAGGCATTTATGTGAGGTGGTGAAATCAGACGTAACAAATCTTTGTAAAAACAGAAGTATATTCTTCTGCTAGTCAAGGAGGCACAATTGTTGTCTGTTCCTATATACTTTTACCATTTTAATTAGAGGGTCTATAATGAAAACAACTACTTTTCATTATGTAGGTGGGTTATTGAGAGAGATTGTCTTACACAATGCCCCTGTGTAGGGAATCTTATGCCCTCTGCCTATAACAGAACACACTTTATGTCGCAAAAAAAAATTCCAGCGCTTTCCATGCCTTACTGCTTAAACACCTAGACTTTAGCTTTTAAGAGTCAATTACTCAAAAATGTAATAATACAACGTATACAATGTATTTTAACACACTAATCTTCAGGGGGCACTTATTAAAAATGTATTTTCCCAAAAATTGCCAGTATGCCATATTCAAATCTTACCAAAAGTAGCTTTTTTTTGTCAGAAAATATACATTTTCCTTAAGGGGGCATTTCCCCTGAAATTTTTATATGATCACATGCATTTCCAGCAGTCTGTCTTTCAATCCACCCTGCTGTTAACTCACCCTGGACTCCAGTTTCTGGAGCTGCTTCTTGCCTCCCTTCATGGCCAGATTCTCAGCCTCATCCAGGCGGTGCTGCAGGTCCTTGACTGTGACCTCCAGGTTCTTCTTCATCCTCTCCAGGTGAGCGCTGGTGTCCTGCTCCTTCTTCAGCTCCTCAGCCATCATGGCCGCCTGGAATGGTACTTAGTTTAATTTATGCACCAACTGGCACCACTCATAAAGCCCCCTTGAGATCTTTGGTGTGGTTAACCAGCCCAGCTACCATTGGCCCTTGGGGACATATCTAGTTGATGTAATTCAAGGACTCACGTCAGTGATGGCCTTCTTGGCCTTCTCCTCTGCGTTCCTGGCCTCCTGGACGATGTCGTCCACCTCTCCCTGCACCTGAACCAGGTCAGTCTCCAGCTTCTTCTTGGTGTTCAGAAGGCTGGTGTTCTGAAGGAGGAAACAAGGCCATTTATTTGACTCTCAAGAGAACTTACAAGTCACAAGGCAGAAATTATGAAAATACAAATGCAAGCACTGTTAAATTCTATGTGTGTGTAAATGGTATGCTTGGTTGAGTTTCATTAGAAATGGCTTTTGACCCGTACCTGGGAGTGCAGCAGTCCGACACGCTCGCTGGCGTCTACCAGCTCAGTCTCAGCCACTTTGCGGCCTCTCTCTGTCTGCTCCAGAGCAACTCTCAGCTCCTCAATTTCAGCCACCATCAGACCGTTTCTGCGCTCCACCATGGCTGCCTGCTCCTTCATATCCTCTGAGAGGCGGACAGCGTCATCAAGGTGCAATTGGGCATCCTGGGGTTCACAATGACATAGTATCATTAGATTTGTGGAAGTAGGGGTGATAGGATTGGTGATCATTGGTAAACATTTCCACAATATCTACAGTATATTAGTCCACTATTCCATTCCTCTGTTCTATTCTTTTCTACTGATTCACAAACAAATCCCTCCCCATGTTCAGGTTGTTGAGCCTGATGTCCCAGTCCCTTTACCTTGAGCTGTCCCTGGACGTTCCTCAGCTGTTTCTGGGCCTCAGCGGCCTGCCTGTTGGCGTGGCTCAGCTGGATCTCCATCTCATTCAGGTCTCCCTCCATCTTCTTCTTCACCCTCAGGGCGTCATTCCTGCTCCTGACCTCAGAGTCCAGGGTGCTCTGCATGGAGTCAACCACCCTCTGGCTGTTCCTCTTGATCTGCTCCATCTCCTCGTCCTTCTCAGCCAGCTTCCTGTCCACCTCACCCTTGATCTGGTTCAGCTCCAGCTGCACACGCAGAATCTTGGATTCCTCGTGCTCCAGTGTGCCCTGGACAAAGAGAAGCAGTCAGGCGAATTGTGCTCAATAGATTTGGATGTGTATAACACAAGGAATTACATACTGTATAAATGACTACAATAAACACCAATAAAGGGGAGCGTTAGACTGTAGCTGGCATTGGCTAGTGTAACACTGCTTTTCCCATCAAACAGCTGTAGTTTGTACCTCAGCCTCCTCCAGAGCGGTCTGGATCTCAGACTTCTCTGTCTCCACGGTCTTCTTAGCCTTCTCCAGCTCATGGATGCTCTTGCCAGTCTCTCCGATCTGCTCAGTCAGGTCAGAGATCTCCTCTGCACACACAAACATAGGAGCTGTTTAGACTTGGGAGATTTTCAGCGGATATCACCAGTGCACTGAAGTTGATATTGAATCATAATAACAGTTAATTAATTAACAGCACTTCATACTGTCTTGCTAATCTAATTGCCCCCCACATCCTTGGGTGGTTCAAAGGAATACCAATTACATGTTCCCAAAAAGTATATTTTATACTTTACATGAGATGGTTTAATAGTAATCTTGATATAATGTTAATGATTACAGTTAATTCCATTTTCAAACACTAGTCAAACATCAGTCAAATAGAACTGCTGTCAAATGCTCACGTTGCAGGTTCTTGTTCTCTCTCTTCAGAGTCTCCAAATGATCCAGAGCCTCCTCATAGGAGTTCTTCATCTTGAAGAGTTCAGTGCTCATAGAGCGAGCCTCCTTCTGAGCTCCTTCCAGCTCAGCCTGACCCTCCTCATACTTCTGCTTCCACTCTGCCAGAACCTAGGGAAATGCATGGGATTTTCATTAGAACTCATTGATGGAGGGTTCTGAATCAGAAATATTTTACAATTATACTACAACTGATCAAATAGCAGACAGAAAATATCACCTAGAGTGAGGTTTATAAATGTTCACCTTGTCAAAGTTCCTCTGCTTCTTGTCAAGGTTGGCGGCCATTGCGTTGGCTCTCTCAACGTCAATCATGAGGTCCTCCACCTCTCCCTGCAGTCTCTGTTTGGTCTTCTCCAGGGAGGCGCACTTTGAGTTGGTCGCCTCAATGGTCTCCTCAGCCTCCTGCAGACGCTGGGCCAGTTTCTTCCTGTTGGACAACAGAAGGTGGTGTTATGGTGAACAATTAGTTGTGAGACAAATGTTGCACTACATATTGACATAACATTTTCTCAGAGCCCCCTATCACCCTCACCATCCACACCATTTATTAGAGTTTTTGCTACTGCGTGCAACTCACTTGGCCTCCTCCAGCTCCTCTGTGCGCTGGATGGCATCAGTTTCATACTTAGTCCTCCACTGAGCCACCTCACTGTTGGCCTTAGACATGCCGCGCTGCAGCTCTGCCTTGGCCTCCTGCTCCTCCTCAAACTGCTCTCTCAGGAGGTCACAGTCATGGCGGGCAGACTGGACACCGTGGGCCAGTGCATTTTTAGCCTGAGAAAGAAAGAAAGACAAAGACAAAGAGAGATTAGATAGAGAGTAAAACAAATGGCAGTAGAAGTCTCTGAGGGTGGCGTAGTCACCGTCTATATGTATATAGAGCTCTAAATTGTGGTGGGTGGTTTCCATTTTGGGTCCTTTACCTTGACCTCCTCCTCAATCGCCCTCTTCAGCTCCTCCACCTGTTGGGTGAAGGCCTGTTTGCCTCTGGTCAGCTGAGACACCAGGGCTTCCTTCTCCTCCAGCTGACGGCCAAACTCACCTGCAGGGAAAGAGTGACCTTTTGTTAATGGGGTCTCTGTTCTCTAAGATTGAAAATGTATTTGAGGTATCGTAGGGCAGAAACTATGTGGACTGAATTTACAGCCCCAACACATGTTATTTACTACTGAGGTGAACTACATTGGTTTGGTTTGTTGTTCATTGTTGATGGTACCATTTTCTGTCAGGAGTCTGGCCCTCTGTCCGCTGATGTCGTTGACCTGGCGAACATTCTCATCATTCTTAGTCTTGATCTCGCTCAGCTGGTCCTCAAGAGTACGGCACATCTTCTCCAGATTGCCCTGTTAGTGAAACATATGCGACTCCTGTCAACTTCAGTTTACTTGAATGGTAATGTAGTTGACCCTCCTCAACACTGCTTGACCAAAACATCACTACTCACCTTAGCCTTGGCGACAGCCTCCATGTTGCTGGAGAGGTCATCAATCTCCATCTTGTACTCACTCTTCTCCTTCTCCAGCTTCTGCTTGACGCGCTGCAGGTTGTCGATCTGCTCCCCGAGCTCAGCCACACTCTCGGCCTGCTTCTTGCGCAGAGCGGCAGCTGTGGCCTCGTGCTGCAGGGTGGACTCTTCAAGATCACGACGCAGCTTCTGGAACTCAGCCTCGCGCTTCTTGTTCATCTCAATCTGAGCAGCAGTGGCACCTCCGGCCTCCTCCAGCCTCTCGCTGATCTCCTCAAGTTCCCTGGAGAGATCGGCCCTCTGCTTCTCAACCTTAGCCCTGGCAGCACGCTCAGCCTCAATTTCCTCCTCCAGCTCCTCAATACGGGCCTAGAACAGGGGGCAGGAGCAGGGGGGATGAACACTACAATACAGTTGAAACAATTGAACCTCACTACATAATAATAGTATGAACAGTATATTTAGCATAAATGTGTTAATACATAGCCAGTTACACTAACATATTTACTATATTCATTAGACAGTGTCCCAAGGGCGGAACTAACAACGGTAAGAAGCACCATCTTTCCATAGAAAGAAGCACCATCATGAAGCACCATCTTCCATCTTACTGAGCCGTCAGAAGCTTCCAGAAGAAATGTGTCCGTTTTTTTCAGGAAATGATTCAGGTGTGTCCTTTCCTGGACAGGAGCTTAGATCCTGTACTGTACCTGGAGTTCCTTGATCTTCTTCTGCAGCTGAGCTCCCAGAGACTGCTCATCCTCAATCTTGCTGAGGAGCTGGGTGGTCTCAAACTCCTTCCTAACAAACACAAACACGTTGATTGCAAAGTTTGATTTGGTTAGATAGTGTAAAGGGAGCCTTCATTCATAATTACAAGAATGAGCCAATAACATCCATTATTTTGATCAAGATGGCAGGTAATACTGTGGTAATTGATTTGTGTTTACTTCTTAATTTTCTCATCAGACTGCTGCTTGTCATTCTCCAGGTCCATTATGGACTCCTGGGCCAGTTTCAGATCTCCCTCCAGCTTTCTCTTGGCTCTCTCAAGGTCCATACGGAGCTTCTTCTCTTGCTCCAGAGATCCCTCAAGCTACAAGATAAAAACACACATATATTGGTCAAATCTAAACAATTGAAGATAATATCATCTTACATACTATCATGGCCAAAATGTCAAACTCCACTCACGTCGTCCACTTGCTGTTCCAGCTTGGTCTTGGCCTTGGTCAGAGTGTTGACTTTGTCCTCCTCTGCCTGCAGGTCGTCCAGTGTCTGCTGGTGGGCCTCTTGGAGGGCTTTCTTCTCCTTGGTCAGCTTGGCAACACTCTCATCCACAGACGCCATCTCCTCTGTCAGGTTTTTAACCTGAAAACGGCAACAACAAAATTAGTCTTTGGTCACTTCACCATGAAGGGGAGATTTAGTTTAATTAATATTAGAAATGTGTCAACAAGTGCTGTACTACAGATTCAACACTAGATGGCACTGTACTCCACGCCAGTGTATTGAGGGGAAGTCATAAAGGAGGGGGGAACAGAACATGTAATGAATGTGTGGATTACCCCACAAATGAAATTCCACTATTTTGTGTCTTAATCTTTACAGCACCCACAAAAAAACTTGAATTCCTTTTCTGTTTTGAGTTGATTATTGTTTTGATTATTGTTTGGTTAGACTGTCTACGAAACCTTGTTTTCAGTGGCGTGCTTCTCCTTCTCCACTTTGGCCAGGGTGAGCTCCAGGTCATCAATGTCCTTCTTCAGCTCAGAGCACTCATCCTCCAGCTTCCTCTTCTTGGCAGTCAACTCAGCATTCATCTCCTCCTCATCCTCCAGCCTCTCAGTCGTCTCTTTGAGTTTGGCCTCCAGCTGGATCTTGCTCTTGATGAGCCCCTCGCACCTTTCCTCAGCATCGTTCAGATTCTCTGAATCCTGGTTTCAGAGCAGGAGAAAAAAATCAGTGGCCTCACTTTGTGTATCAAAATATAGACTTAATTTGGTCAAATAGGTCAGAGCAAATGCATTTAAATGCATGAAATATAAATATATACCATGGGCAATAAAAAAAATTGAGATAACCACAGTGTGCGTGTGTTCATATGTGCAGATGTGTGTGTGATTATGTTCGTCTCTGTGTTCATGTGTGTGTAAATGTGCTCTAATGAGGGTCGTTGCTCACTCACAGATGCGACTTGAAGCGCCAGGTCATTCTTCTCCTGCACCATGGACACCATCTTCTCCTCCAACTCCTTCTTCTTGGCCAGAGCCTTGGCCAGGTCCGTCTGCATCTTTTCATAGTTCTCCTTCATGTTGGCCAGCTCCTTCTCAGTCTCTGCGGTCTTCAGCAGGGGCTTGATCTTGAAGTACACCTTCATCCATGGCCAGGTTTTCACATTCATGAATGAGCGGATGTTGTACTGGATGGTGAAGACTGAATCTCTGGTCGACAGAAAGGATGGAGTGGCATGGTGAGTGGCATGGTGAGTGGCATGGTGAGTGGCATGGTGAGTGGCATGGTGAGTGACATGGTGAGTGGCATGGTGAGTGGCATGGTGAGTGGCATGGTGAGTGGCATGGTGAGTGACATGGTGAGTGGCATGGTGAGTGGCATGGTGAGTGGCATGGTGAGTGGCATGGTGAGTGACATGGTGAGTGACATGGTGAGTGGCATGGTGAGTGGCATGGTGAGTGGCATGGTGAGTGACATGGTGAGTGGCATGGTGAGTGGCTTGGTGAGTGGCATGGTGAGTGGCATGGTGAGTGGCATGCTTAAAGATCTCCTCCAGTGATTTTAGAACTTTTCCTGTGGAAAAGCGATATCCCAAGTATAAATACAGTAAAGTACACACACTAAAGGGTAAAAATATACATTTAGAGGAAAAATAGTGTGAACTGAAGACTTCAAGGAAACTTCAAGGAGTTGGTCTGATGGTGGCTTTGTGATGTCATCGGCCTCCCCCCTTGCTTGATGAACAATAGAGGAGCAATAGAGAACAAAAGAGGAAAGCCCCACCCCTCACTTGTGCCATGCCATGAGGATACCTGGAGCACCTAATGAGATGTGCCTTTTGTTAAGTAAATCAGGTGTTTAATGAGGTGAAAAGGAGACTGGGGTACGACTTTAAAGCTACGTTCTGGGATTCAAAGAATAACAAAACGGGGACCCCTGCCACTTTTTGCATACAGCTGAGGAATTTGGCTAGGGAAATGTAACCCCTGACAGGTAATGCTAAGATCATGAGGCATTTCATATTCTTCAAGAATCAATGAGTAAATATCAAACATTTAAATAACAATTGAACAGCTTGCCAAAAATCCAAACTGCTGTTTTAATAGAATATTATAACATACTTTCTCATAGTGAACAACTCACAGCATATACAGTCTGTAATCATAATGCTTTACATACAGGTGGTTGACAGAATTCTTTGCCAAGTTGTCTACTATTCCTCACCTCCTCTCCATCATCTTGGTGAACTCTCTCCTCATGAGGAATCCACGGCTGAGAGCCTGGACCATGCCGACCAGGGAGGCCAGCTTCTCATCTCTCATCTCCTCAAGGACACCCAGCAGACCAGCTTTGAAGAACACCTGACACAGGTAAACATGGTCAATTATGGAACCTCTGTCAGATGGTGACAGATAGAAAGGTTTGAATCAAAAGAGAGGAACAACGCCACTAGATTCATTTCACCAACATAAACATTGCAATGCTTACAAACAAACCATGGGTTAGGTTGTTTATAAGTTAGATAAATAAGAGATAAATGTTTTTTCAAATTTTTAAGAAATAATAAAAAGATGAATGTATCAACTGGAGAGACATTGAATGGTTAGAATTTATATTATCGTTGTCAGTTTTGCTGGGGATATTTGACTGACCTTGGTGTGTCCAAACTTGTAATCCTCATGATTCACATCAATGGACCCAAGCAGCTTCTCAGAAGCCTTCTTGTTGTCCATGAACTGGCCCTCGGGGATGACACTGGCATTCAGTACTTTGTACCTGAATGAGGAGACTTGTTTAACATGTGGTAGAAATTTAGTAAATGTCAAGTTATAATAGGTTGGTCATATTACGTTAACGATAAGCCTCCTGTTGCTCAGTTGGTAGAGCAACGCCAGGGTTGTGGGTTCGTTTCCCACGTGGGGCCAATATGAAAAATGTATGCACTCACTAACTGTAAGTCGCTCTGGATAAGAGCGTCTGCTAAATGACTAAAATGTAAATGTATACGGATGCTGGGAAAACCCTTAGCGCAGAACTTTCTTTGTGTGTGTGGTGCGTGTGTGTGCGTGCATTTGTGTTTGTGTGTGTGTACCTCTGCTTGAAGTCAGCATAGATGATTCTGCTGGGGAAGCCCTTTCTGCAGATCCTGATACCTTCTAGAACACCATTACACCTGAGCTGGTGGATAACCAGGATGTTCTCCATCAGACCTGGAAACACAAACCAAGTCTCATTAACAGGTTAAAGATTGGTTCGTTAAGGTTACTGATACTGTACTGATAAGATGTCATATTTAACTCAATATTTCTTGTACCTGGAGTCTTTGACTCGTTGGGGATCAGGCAGCGCACAAAGTGAGGATGAGTGCTCCTCAAGTTGGTCATCAGCTTTCCCAAGTTCTCCTGTAAGAGGGTTACAAACCATTTTTTCAGAGATCATTTCTGATAATCAACGCACCTTTTGAAAGCCTGAATATACACATTTTAAAAGCTCACCCTGAACTGGGAGGACACAGTCTGCATGGAACCACCCTTCTTCTTGCCCCCTTTCTTGGTTGTATCTGTTAAAATGGGGAAAAGTGATATATCATTATAAATTAGAGAATATCAGGTTAACTTCACACTTATCTTAATGCAAATGCTGCCAATGAGATTGTGTAAAATAACACCTATTGTATGAGTACATTAACAGAGCGGCACGTCTTGCTCTTCATTGTATTCAAAACAAGCAACGCACTAATCACCAAAGGATTTCCGGTGCTTAGAAAATGGCAAATGCTGTGTTTGGCCGCCTTACCTGAGGCACAGTCTGTCCCTTGGTCACCTACTCGTTGCCGACCTTCACTCTGGGGTAGCAGAGGGCCTTCAACATCTCAGCTGAGTTCAGGCCCAGCAGGTAGCCGATTTTATCAGCCACTGGAGAGAGAACCAACAACAACAGACTCAGGAACACAAGATCACTTGATTCTGATGTCACACTGACAAAAGGGTTTGGCCAAGTTTTTTATGGGTTAGGTTTTGATTTGAACCCACATCCATCATTTCAAATCATTTCTGGAGGTTGGAATTCGGTCTCCATAAATGATCTCCTGCCGGTCTTTGATGAGGCGCTGTCTGTCTTACATATTGTATATCTATGATTGGGACTGGGAATGGGACTAATGCTTTACATATTGTATATCTATGAGTGGGACTGGGAATGGGACTAATGCTTTACATATTGTATATCTATGATTGGACTGGGAATGGGACTAATGCTTTACATATTGTATATCTATGAGTGGGACTGGGAATGGGACTAATACTTTACATATTGTATATTTATGAGTGGGACTGGGAATGGGACTAATGCTTTACATATTGTATATCTATGAGTGGGAATGGGAATGGGACAAATTCTTTACATATTGTATATCTATGAGTGGGACTGGGAATGGGACTAATGCTTTACATATTGTATATCTATGAGTGGGACTCACCCTCTGTGCCGTCTGGCTCGGCCTGCTCCTCACGCTGTTTCTGCTTGAATTTCAAGTTGCCATGGTGCAATACAGCTCCTGTCAGCTTGTAGATGCTAATCTTCTCATCATTATTGAAGCCCAGGATTGTAATGGCATCCTGGTATTTGACAGGAAGTACAACAGTGATGAACTGAACGGTAGTTTGCTCACTTACAGTACACTAAAGTTCTGTGCTCTCACCAGAACAAATGGGATGGATATATTTGACTGGCTTTCACAGAGCCACATGATTACGCTTGGCCAACACTAGTAGATGACAGCACAAAAGGAGTTTTACACAGTTTCACAGGGCACTTAGTGGCACTCTCTTGTGGATGTCTTACATGTATGTGCCTCAAGGTGAAGTGTGAAGTCATGAAGAATGCCTTGAGGCTCATGCCTAACTAAAACAAGGCATTTAGAATCTGACAAAAAAATACATGAAAATTCCCAGCTGTTACCAAGTTGGAATTGAACAGTGCATTCATTGTGTATGGTGGTTCTACCCATTCCATATCTAGAGTTTGGTTAGCCCTTTGTTTGACTCACGTCTGTGGCATCCAGCTCTTCCTTGTCGTTGATGCTGGCCACGGTGATCTGACCCTGGCTGCACATGGGGAAGTCGTAGGGGTTGGTGGTGATGAGCGCCATTTCTATGGACAATGGAGAATGTCTTGTCATTTAAATCTCTTAGAATTGTGCACACTATTAATGTTCATAGTGCCCTGTAGCTCAGTTGGTAGAGCATGGCGCTTGCAACGCCAGGGTTGTGGGTTCGTTTCCCATGGGGGGCCAGTATGAAAATGTATGCACTCACTAACTGTAAGTCGCTCTGGAAAAGAGCGTCTGCTAAATGACTAAAATTTTAAATTGTGCAGTCCTACCTTTACAGTATCTCTCCCTCCTTGACTCAAGTACGTCACCATTAGGGTTTCAAAACTATCGGTAATTTATCAAAGTTACTGGAATCTTCAGTAATTTTGGTCATTAGCAGAAAACCCATCGCAATCTATTGTAACTTTGGTAATTTATACTTTAATAACTTTTTTTTAATGTATTCATATATACGTCTCTTCCAACTATTCCAAATGCCACCAGTTTGATGCCAAAATATTGACAACCAATGCATATTGACATAGTAAAATAAATCAGATTTTGTAAAAATAAATTGAATAATTACATTTCATGCTGAAACCCTGATATTAAACACATTTACATTTACATTTACGTCATTTAGCAGACGCTCTTATCCAGAGCGACTTACATTATTTTATAATTTTTTTGTATATATATATATATTTTTCATACCCCCTGTGGGAATCGAACCCACAACCCTGGCGTTTCAAACACCATGCTCTATCAACTGAGCTACATCCCTGCCGGCCATTCCCTCCCCTACCCTGGACGACGCTGGGCCATGGGTCTCCCGGTCACGGCCGGCTACGACAGAGGCTGGATTCGAACCAGGATCTCTAGTGGCACAGCTGGTATTCACTAAGTTCATGGTTTATATTTAGGATAATGTTTTACAGATTTGTCATTCTATTTTCTATTTTAAAATCATATTATATTAATAATTGTTTCATATTTTACTTGTGATAAGGCCACACAGAGGGCCAGAGATAATTACAGACGCCTGGGATAATCTGAAACACCCAAAAGGGCCACTGGATGTCTTACATAAAATCCTTGAAAGATACCAAAATGCTGGTAGTTTACTGGTAAACTTGGAAAAGTTTCCAGTAAAATACCCTCCATTTGCAAACCTAATCACAGTGCACTACTTTCTTAAAGACCTAATCCATATCTAGATGCCTTGTTACATTGGATGTACTCATTGTAATACTATTAATAGTCCGGACTGTGGACATTTTTTAAAAGTTTCACAGATGGGGGTGGGAAACATGTCCTCTGAAACTCTTTGCCATACCAACGATCTCAGGTTTATGATTGGTCATCATCTGGAAGAAGATGTGGTAGCCTCTCTCATCGGGAAGCTGGAAGGACACTCTGGACTTCTCTAGCAGGTCTGAGAGAGAAAGAGAGAGAGATTGACACAAAGAGAGAGAGCGAGAGAGAGAGAGAGAGAGAGAATTAGATAATTAGATAATTATGATCTCCCCAAAAAAATCTGTGTGAATTTAGTAAAGCATTGAAAAAAAAATCAAAATCAACTCACAGGTCTCAATGTCAGCTTTAGCCAGTTTGCTACCTTGGAAGTGAATCCTGATGAATTTACCCTATAGTAGAGCATGGGGGTTAGAAATAGGTCATCTAAATACATCTATAATTTTACCTTGATAGACCCTTTAATTGTTACAGAATGTTGGACATCTATTGATATAACAAAAGGGAACTACTGAAATAAATGTTTCCAATCTAAGGTAACTTTCACAGTATGCCCTTCATACTTACAAAGCGAGACGAGTTGTCGTTCCTCACTGTCTTGGCATTACCGTAAGCCTCCAGCAGAGGGTTAGCTGCAATGATCTGATCCTCAAGAGACCCCTGATTGAGACAAACACAAGTTGCTCAGAAACTGGTAAAGTTAGTTTTTCTCAATCGCTTGAACACAGCCCACCAAACTGAAATGTGTTAGAAAGGTAAAACCTACCTGCATTTTGCTGGGGTCAACTTCCTTCTTGTCACCAGAAACTGCAATGGTGGCAAGTACTGGATGACACGCTTGGTGTTGACAGTCTTTCCTGCACCGGATTCTCCACTGGTTAATATGACAGAGAAAGAGGAGTTTTAGTCACATGTTTAAATGTCAGATTGGCTTTCACTAAGAAATAGCATCGAAAAATACACTGTTGACCTGGTTTCTTACATAAGTAAATCATTAACAAATATTCCCACTCATCAACTTATTATTACGCATAGCCTAAGCCATTCATAATGTAATATATTTTCATCACACCCAAGTGACCCAACATATTGCAGCAGAAACACTTTCTCAAGTGAGATTTTTAGTACACAACTCACGTAATCAGGACGGACTGGTTCTCCTTGTCTGTAACCAAAAAACATATTGCTTATCATACTCGAGCAACATTCTGGGTACATTATTGAATTCATAGCATCATCATGAATTTCATTTAGGAAAATTTTTCATTCAAGGTTACTGAAATCAGATATTACCAGCAAACTGTTCCAACCTAGACTAGAAAACAGTAGATAACTCTCTAAAGCATATTTTAACTTCCATCCATCCATGCATCCATCAATCCATCCATCAATCTATCCATTAATCCATCCATCAATCCATCCATCAATCCATCCATCAATCCATCCATTAATCCATCCATAACCACTTATGGACTTTGAGATCCAAGTAGGAAGTAGACCCCAGCAAAATGCAGGAAGGTTGTGGCTTTTAAACTCATTTCAGTTTTCTTGGCTGTGTAAACTTTTATTCCACCAGTGAATCCTGTTTCAAGAAAAGTGTTCAAGCAATCGAGAAAACTGACTTGACCACTTTACCAGATTCTGAGCAACTTGTGTTTGTCTCCATCAGTGGATCTGATCAACGCAGCTAACCCTCTGCTGGAAGCTTACGGTAATGCCAAGACAGTGAGGAACGACAACTCCATATCAACATAGGACAATTTAAATGTTTCTGTATCTCTTGCTACCTCTGTCCCTAAGCAGTTTGATTGTCTCGTTCTTAACGTGGGCCTTGGTCATAATAACCAGCTGACACTAATGGGAGTTCATCACCCTCCCTCGGCTCTCTCATGTGCTCTTAACAATTTATCTGAATTGGTATCTAAGTGTGGTCAATCTGAACTATTTATGATGGGTGATTTTATTGACTGGAGGTCACCAGTGTCAGATACGCTGAAAGATATTTGCTCTGAGCTAAACCTGTCTCAGCTGATAACTGAGCTTATAATAATAATAATAATATGCCATTTAGCAGACACTTTTATCCAAAGCGACTTACAGTCATGCGTGCATACATTTTTGTATATGGGTGGTCCCGGGGATCGAACCCACTACCTTGGCGTTACAAGCGCCGTGCTCTACCAGCTGAGCTACAGAGGACCACGGCCAAATCCTAAAGATCCATCGAAATCTACCCTGATTTATCTTATTTTCACAATAACGCCAGATGAATATGTTGCTGGTGGGGTTTTCCCACAGGATTTTTGTGACCGTTGCCCAGTTGTCTGTGTCAGAGATGTGAAAATGTGTACATCTAAGCCTTGTGTAATCACTAAGAGGCACTTAAAAAACGTTAGTGAACAAGCTTTTTTTTACATGATCTATAATTGAGTGACCTTGACTGTATCTCAGCTATCCCTGAACCTGATTTGTCTTTAAGCTTTTTTCCAAATATCTTCAATACTATTGTAGATAATCATTGCCCCTTCAAAACTGATTCATCTGAAGTCATTCATAAGAGAATTGTTGCCTTGGTCAAGGCCAGGAACACAGGCTTAGGCCCGGATTGGTAATCTTTTAGACAACTGAGGACTCAATGTGTAAGACTGACCAAGAAAGCTAAATCTGATTATTTTGTAAATACTCTTTCTGATTGTAATGGGAACCCGGCAAAATTCTGGAAAACTGTCAAATCTCTAAAGGGTTGCACTTCCTCCTCTCTGACCCAACTAATTCATTCAGACTCTGGCCCCATTACGGACAAAAATGCTATCATTGATGCATTTAATCGTCTTTTTATTTCAGCTGGCTATCTTTTTTGAAAGAGCATCTAACCCTTGTATCTCTGAGAGTGGGCTGAACTGTCACGCTCGTCTAAGGAGGAGGACCAAGGCGCAGCGTTGAAGGCAAACATCTTCTTTATTTAATAAATGATCACACGATCAAAACAAAACGAAACCGTGACGTCCCTGGTTACATACACCAACCAACACGGAACAAGAAACCACAAACACAAAGTGAAAGACAGACAGTTAAATATGGCTCCCAATCAGAGACAACCAGCTGACACTCGTTGCCTCTGATTGGGAGTCACTCAGGCCAACATAGAAATACAAACATAGAATTACACACCCTGGCTCAACATAACAGTGTCCCCAGAGCCAGGGCGTGACAGTACCCCCCCCTAAAGGCGCGGACTCCGACCGCGCCAACTAAATACCACAGGGGAGGGACCGGGTGGGCACTCCGCCTTGGCGGCGGATCCGGCTCCGGGCCTGATCCCCACTCCCTCTCCAACCCCCCAAAGTACCCCTGGTCCGGTCTGGCCCCGCTGGCCGGAGCTGGACTGCACACTGATGGAGCGGATTGCTCTAGCTCCGGCGTAACGCATCTGACCGGTGCCGGACCAGGCACCAGTGGAACAGGCACGGGCCGTGCCGGACCGACGACGCACACCACTGGCTTGGTGTGGGGAACAGGCACGGGCCGTGCTGGACTGACGACGCACACCACTGGCTTGGTGTGGGGAGCAGGAGCGGGCCGGACAGGGCAGACGAAACGCACCACTGACTTGGTGCGGGGAGCAGGCCGGGCCGAGCTGGCGACACGCACTGTAGACTTGGTGCGGGGAGCAGGAACGGGCAGAGCCGGGCTGACGAAACGCACCACAGACTTGGTGCGGGGAGCAGGAATGGGTCGGACTGGGCTGGCGACGCGCACCACAGACTTGGTGCGGAGAGCAGGAACGGGCCGGACAGGGCTGACGAAACGCACCACAGACTTGGTGCGGGGAGCAGGAATGGGCCGAGCCGGGCTGACGAAACGCACCACAGACTTGGTGCGGAGAGCAGGAACGGGCCGGACAGGGCTGACGAAACGCACCACAGACTTGGTGCGGGGAGCAGGAATGGGCCGAGCCGGGCTGACGAAGCGCACCACTGACTTGGTGCGGGGAGCAGGAACGGGCCGAGCCGGGCTGACGAAGCGCACCACTGACTTGATGCGGGGAGCAGGAACGGGCCGAGCCGGGCTGACGAAGCGCACCACTGACTTGGTGCGGGGAGCAGGAACAGACCGGACCGTACTGGGGACACACACCACTGGCCCTACATCGGGATCTGGAACGGGCCGGACCGGACTGGTAACACACCCCAGTACCTCTCGCCGTGCCTCTACACCTTCCATCCCCTCTTCTACCAGTGGCCCCCGTAACCTGGCGGCCTCCTCTGCCAACCCGCTGGACCGCTCTACCGCGGCCTCCTGCTGCCCCGACGTCGTGAGCCCCCCCCTAAAAAATTTCTGGGGGTCTCTCCTCCCCGTGGGCCAGGCCTCTATCGTTCTCACCCAACTCTAGCTCTTCTGCCCCCAATTCCAGCCATTCTGCTCTTCATTAGACTTGACCCAGTCGAAACTCTTCCTCCACTGTTCCCAAGTCCATCCACTCTGCTCTTTACAAGGCTGGACCCAGTCGAAGGTTGCCACGGAGATCTGCAAGCGATTCCCCAGGCGATGGCTCCTGGACACGCTGCTTGGTCCAGTTTTGGTGGTTTCTTCTGTCACGCTCGTCTAAGGAGGAGGACCAAGGCGCAGCGTTGAAGGCAAACATCTTCTTTATTTAATAAATGATCACACGATCAAAACAACAAAACGAAACCGTGACGTCCCTGGTTACATACACCAACCAACACGGAACAAGAAACCACAAACACAAAGTGAAAGACAGACAGTTAAATATGGCTCCCAATCAGAGACAACCAGCTGACACTCGTTGCCTCTGATTGGGAGTCACTCAGGCCAACATAGAAATACAAACATAGAATTACACACCCTGGCTCAACATAACAGTGTCCCCAGAGCCAGGGCGTGACATGAATGCTGATTCAGGAATTTTGCAGATTGAAAACGGTAGTCAAGATTTTGCATATCAGTAAATCACAGAAAAATAAGTCCTTGATGCCTTACTTTCTATAGATACCTAGATATCCACAGGGGCTGACCAATTGGAGCCGGGTCTGCTCAAGTGTGCTGCCCCCCGCATTGCTGGCTCAGTAACCCATATCTTCAATTTAACATTGTTAACAGGAAATATTCCAAAAGTATGTAAAACAGCTTATGTGCTGCCAGTCCATAAGGGCAGGAATAGTAGTTATCTTGATAATTATCGTATCATCTCCAGGCTTTCATGCTAAGATTCTCAAATCAAAACAAGCAACTTCACACTTTTTATCTGAGCATAGTACTTTAAATATAAATCAATCAGGGTTTAGGCCAGGGCACAGCACCTATCACAGCAACCACATTAGTTGTTAATGATATTGTCAACGCTTTAGACACTAAACTGAATTGTGCCGCCTTGTTTGTGGACCTTTTCAAAAGAGTTTGATACTGTTGATCATGCTATTTTATTGAACAAGTTGTCCTCGATTGACCTGAGCTTTGACGCCTGCTTATGGTTTCATGATTATCTTAGCGACAGAACTCAAGCCATCGTAATTGATGGGGTTAAGTCCGAATTTCTTGAGGTACATAAAGGGTCGATACTAGGACCAGTTCTTTTCACCATTTATATAAATGCTATCTGTTAAAAATTGTACATTTCTTCTATATGCGAAATTTGCTATTATGTACACAATTGTTCAGACTGCTGACCTGGCTGTGTCAAGTCTAATCTGCAGCTGTAAAGGAAGCCCTTACTGATTTAAAAACTCGTGCATAATATTGTCAAAACTAAATACATGTTGTTTTCAAGTTCTTGTAAGATTATTTCAGATGGATTACATCTTCACACATCAGATGGTTTTATAATTAAACGAGTCCCTGCACACAAATACCTTGTTATTTTTTATTTGAAAATGATTCATCATTTAAAACACATACGAATGAGCTTGTTAAGAAACTACGTTTTAAAGTGTGCTTTTTTTTGTTTTTTACAGAAACAGATCTTGTCTCTCTCTAGTCAACAGGAAGCAGATTGTGCAGTCAGCCTTTCTACCTGTTCCTGATTATGGTGATAGTATTTATCAGCCTTTCTACCTGTTCCTGATTATGGTGATAGTATTTATCAGCCTTTCTACCTGTTCCTGATTATGGTGATAGTATTTATCAGCCTTTCTACCTGTTCCTGATTATGGTGATAGTATTTATCAACCTTTCTACCTGTTCCTGATTATGGTGATAGTATTTATCAACCTTTCTACCTGTTCCTGATTATGGTGATAGTATTTATCAGCCTTTCTACCTGTTCCTGATTATGGTGATAGTATTTATCAACCTTTCTACCTGTTCCTGATTATGGTGATAGTATTTATCAACCTTTCTACCTGTTCCTGATTATGCTGATAGTATTTATCAACCTTTCTACCTGTTCCTGATTATGGTGATAGTATTTATCAGCCTTTCTACCTGTTCCTGATTATGGTGATAGTATTTATCAGCCTTTCTACCTGTTCCTGATTATGGTGATAGTATTTATCAGCCTTTCTACCTGTTCCTGATTATGGTGATAGTATTTATCAGCCTTTCTACCTGTTCCTGATTATGGTGATAGTATTTATCAACCTTTCTACCTGTTCCTGATTATGCTGATAGTATTTATCAGCCTTTCTACCTGTTCCTGATTATGGTGATAGTATTTATCAACCTTTCTACCTGTTCCTGATTATGGTGATAGTATTTATCAGCCTTTCTACCTGTTCCTGATTATGGTGATAGTATTTATCAGCCTTTCTACCTGTTCCTGATTATGGTGATAGTATTTATCAACCTTTCTACCTGTTCCTGATTATGCTGATAGTATTTATCAGCCTTTCTACCTGTTCCTGATTATGGTGATAGTATTTATCAACCTTTCTACCTGTTCCTGATTATGGTGATAGTATTTATCAGCCTTTCTACCTGTTCCTGATTATGGTGATAGTATTTATCAGCCTTTCTACCTGTTCCTGATTATGGTGATAGTATTTATCAGCCTTTCTACCTGTTCCTGATTATGGTGATAGTATTTATCAACCTTTCTACCTGTTCCTGATTATGGTGATAGTATTTATCAGCCTTTCTACCTGTTCCTGATTATGGTGATAGTATTTATCAACCTTTCTACCTGTTCCTGATTATGCTGATAGTATTTATCAACCTTTCTACCTGTTCCTGATTATGGTGATAGTATTTATCAGCCTTTCTACCTGTTCCTGATTATGGTGATAGTATTTATCAGCCTTTCTACCTGTTCCTGATTATGGTGATAGTATTTATCAGCCTTTCTACCTGTTCCTGATTATGGTGATAGTATTTATCAACCTTTCTACCTGTTCCTGATTATGGTGATAGTATTTATCAACCTTTCTACCTGTTCCTGATTATGGTGATAGTATTTATCAGCCTTTCTACCTGTTCCTGATTATGGTGATCGTATTTATCAACCTTTCTACCTGTTCCTGATTATGGTGATAGTATTTATCAACCTTTCTACCTGTTCCTGATTATGCTGATAGTATTTATCAACCTTTCTACCTGTTCCTGATTATGGTGATAGTATTTAACAGCCTTTCTACCTGTTCCTGATTATGGTGATAGTATTTATCAGCCTTTCTACCTGTTCCTGATTATGGTGATAGTATTTATCAGCCTTTCTACCTGTTCCTGATTATGGTGATAGTATTTATCAACCTTTCTACCTGTTCCTGATTATGCTGATAGTATTTATCAGCCTTTCTACCTGTTCCTAATTATGGTGATAGTATTTATCAACCTTTCTACCTGTTCCTGATTATGGTGATAGTATTTATCAGCCTTTCTACCTGTTCCTGATTATGGTGATAGTATTTATCAGCCTTTCTACCTGTTCCTGATTATGGTGATAGTATTTATCAACCTTTCTACCTGTTCCTGATTATGCTGATAGTATTTATCAGCCTTTCTACCTGTTCCTGATTATGGTGATAGTATTTATCAACCTTTCTACCTGTTCCTGATTATGGTGATAGTATTTATCAGCCTTTCTACCTGTTCCTGATTATGGTGATAGTATTTATCAGCCTTTCTACCTGTTCCTGATTATGGTGATAGTATTTATCAGCCTTTCTACCTGTTCCTGATTATGGTGATAGTATTTATCAACCTTTCTACCTGTTCCTGATTATGGTGATAGTATTTATCAGCCTTTCTACCTGTTCCTGATTATGGTGATAGTATTTATCAGCCTTTCTACCTGTTCCTGATTATGGTGATAGTATTTATCAGCCTTTCTACCTGTTCCTGATTATGGTGATAGTATTTATCAACCTTTCTACCTGTTCCTGATTATGGTGATAGTATTTATCAACCTTTTTACCTGTTCCTGATTATGGTGATAGTATTTATCAGACTTTCTACCTGTTCCTGATTATGGTGATAGTATTTATCAGCCTTTCTACCTGTTCCTGATTATGGTGATAGTATTTATCAGCCTTTCTACCTGTTCCTGATTATGGTGATAGTATTTATCAACCTTTCTACCTGTTCCTGATTATGGTGATAGTATTTATCAACCTTTCTACCTGTTCCTGATTATGCTGATAGTATTTATCAACCTTTCTACCTGTTCCTGATTATGGTGATAGTATTTATCAGCCTTTCTACCTGTTCCTGATTATGGTGATAGTATTTATCAGCCTTTCTACCTGTTCCTGATTATGGTGATAGTATTTATCAGCCTTTCTACCTGTTCCTGATTATGGTGATAGTATTTATCAACCTTTCTACCTGTTCCTGATTATGGTGATAGTATTTATCAGCCTTTCTACCTGTTCCTGATTATGGTGATAGTATTTATCAGCCTTTCTACCTGTTCCTGATTATGGTGATAGTATTTATCAACCTTTCTACCTGTTCCTGATTATGCTGATAGTATTTATCAGCCTTTCTACCTGTTCCTGATTATGGTGATAGTATTTATCAACCTTTCTACCTGTTCCTGATTATGGTGATAGTATTTATCAGCCTTTCTACCTGTTCCTGATTATGGTGATAGTATTTATCAGCCTTTCTACCTGTTCCTGATTATGGTGATAGTATTTATCAGCCTTTCTACCTGTTCCTGATTATGGTGATAGTATTTATCAACCTTTCTACCTGTTCCTGATTATGGTGATAGTATTTATCAGCCTTTCTACCTGTTCCTGATTATGGTGATAGTATTTATCAACCTTTCTACCTGTTCCTGATTATGCTGATAGTATTTATCAACCTTTCTACCTGTTCCTGATTATGCTGATAGTATTTATCAGCCTTTCTACCTGTTCCTGATTATGGTGATAGTATTTATCAACCTTTCTACCTGTTCCTGATTATGGTGATAGTATTTATCAGCCTTTCTACCTGTTCCTGATTATGGTGATAGTATTTATCAGCCTTTCTACCTGTTCCTGATTATGGTGATAGTATTTATCAGCCTTTCTACCTGTTCCTGATTATGGTGATAGTATTTATCAACCTTTCTACCTGTTCCTGATTATGGTGATAGTATTTATCAGCCTTTCTACCTGTTCCTGATTATGGTGATAGTATTTATCAACCTTTCTACCTGTTCCTGATTATGCTGATAGTATTTATCAACCTTTCTACCTGTTCCTGATTATGGTGATAGTATTTATCAGCCTTTCTACCTGTTCCTGATTATGGTGATAGTATTTATCAGCCTTTCTACCTGTTCCTGATTATGGTGATAGTATTTATCAGCCTTTCTACCTGTTCCTGATTATGGTGATAGTATTTATCAACCTTTCTACCTGTTCCTGATTATGGTGATAGTATTTATCAACCTTTCTACCTGTTCCTGATTATGGTGATAGTATTTATCAGCCTTTCTACCTGTTCCTGATTATGGTGATAGTATTTATCAACCTTTCTACCTGTTCCTGATTATGGTGATAGTATTTATCAACCTTTTTACCTGTTCCTGATTATGCTGATAGTATTTATCAACCTTTCTACCTGTTCCTGATTATGGTGATAGTATTTAACAGCCTTTCTACCTGTTCCTGATTATGGTGATAGTATTTATCAGCCTTTCTACCTGTTCCTGATTATGGTGATAGTATTTATCAGCCTTTCTACCTGTTCCTGATTATGGTGATAGTATTTATCAGCCTTTCTACCTGTTCCTGATTATGGTGATAGTATTTATCAACCTTTCTACCTGTTCCTGATTATGCTGATAGTATTTATCAGCCTTTCTACCTGTTCCTGATTATGGTGATAGTATTTATCAACCTTTCTACCTGTTCCTGATTATGGTGATAGTATTTATCAGCCTTTCTACCTGTTCCTGATTATGGTCATAGTATTTATCAGCCTTTCTACCTGTTCCTGATTATGGTGATAGTATTTATCAACCTTTCTACCTGTTCCTGATTATGCTGATAGTATTTATCAGCCTTTCTACCTGTTCCTGATTATGGTGATAGTATTTATCAACCTTTCTACCTGTTCCTGATTATGGTGGTAGTATTTATCAGCCTTTCTACCTGTTCCTGATTATGGTGATAGAATTTATCAGCCTTTCTACCTGTTCCTGATTATGGTGATAGTATCTATCAGCCTTTCTACCTGTTCCTGATTATGGTGATAGTATTTATCAACCTTTCTACCTGTTCCTGATTATGGTGATAGTATTTCTCAGCCTTTCTACCTGTTCCTGATTATGGTGATAGTATTTATCAGCCTTTCTACCTGTTCCTGATTATGGTGATAGTATTTATCAGCCTTTCTACCTGTTCCTGATTATGGTGATAGTATTTATCAACCTTTCTACCTGTTCCTGATTATGGTGATAGTATTTATCAGCCTTTCTACCTGTTCCTGATTATGGTGATAGTATTTATCAACCTTTCTACCTGTTCCTGATTATGCTGATAGTATTTATCAGCCTTTCTACCTGTTCCTGATTATGGTGATAGTATTTATCAGCCTTTCTACCTGTTCCTGATTATGCTGATAGTATTTATCAAAGTGCAGCTGCCTCTACTCTTAAACTCATGGAGGCCATTTTTCATAACGCCATGATTCATTTTATCATAATGCCCTTCGTTTTATCACAGGAGACCGTTGTATTAATCATCTCTGTGTTCTTTACCATAATGCCCTTCGTTTTATCACAGGAGACCGTTGTATTAATCATCTCTGTGTTCTTTACCAAAAGGTCGCCTGGACCTCTTTGATGTCACGTTGATCACATCGTTACGCTCTATTTGTTTACAAAGCCCTGCTCCACTAGCTTCCGACTGACCTAACGTCACTGTTAAGATTTAAAATGACTAGTTACCAAAACCCTGTTCACAGGGTCGGTTAATAACTCTGGAGACTCCTTTGGTGTGTAAATAGCTAGGGACGACAGCATTTAGATTTCTTGCCCCACATGTTTGGAAAGATGAATCCAAAATACATTTAGAATAGATGTGTTAGTGTCCCTGGGGCACATCCATCCATCCATCCATCCATCCATCCATCCATCCATCCATCCATCCATCCATCCATCCATCCATCCATCCATCCATCCATCCATCCATCCATCCATCCATCCATCCATCCATCCATCCATCCATCCATCCATCCATCCATCCATCCATCCATCCATCCATCCATCCATCCATCCATCCATCCATCCATCCATCCATCCATCCATCCATCCATCCATCCATCCATCCATCCATCCATCCATCCATCCATCCATCCATCCATCCATCCATCCATCCATCCATCCATCCATCCATCCATCCATCCATCCATCCATCCATCCATCCATCCATCCATCCATCCATCCATCCATCCATCCATCCATCCATCCATCCATCCATCCATCCATCCATCCATCCATCCATCCATCCATCCATCCATCCATCCATCCATGAGAGCTCGTACCAATCTGCATGAACTGAAAGGCGTTGTCAGAGACGGAGAAGATATGGGGTGGAGCCTCCATCCTCTTCTTCCCTCTGTAGGCGTTGACAACCTCCATGTCGTACACAGGAAGCCACTTGTAGGGGTTCACCGTGGCACAGAAGAGCCCAGAGTAGGTCTGGATGAAAGGGATTCAACTAAATTAGGGGATTAGCTCAATCAGATTGACTTTTACCTGGATTTATGTGAGGATGTAGGTGTACTATGGGATACTAATGTAGGTCTACTGTATTGGTATGTTTTGGTTTCTACCATTCATTTATGTTTAGTACTGTATGTGTGTGTTTCTCATGTTCATGTGTGTGTGTGTGTGTTTATGCAGGTATCTTACATAGATCATCCATGCTGCATAACGCTCTTTGAGGTTATACAACACAGAGGCTTCATTCAGGTAAGTCATCATGGCCATGTCCTCAATCTTGTCGTACTTAGGGGGGTTCATCTGGTAGACGTCTGCGTCTTTGAACTCTTTTCCTGCCTGAAACCGTCAAATATATACATGACTGAATACTTTTTGATCATTAAATACGAGTTCAATCTTTAAATATATATTTTTAACTGCATACCCCCATCTAATCCAACTACTTTGTTATCACCCACTGACACATACATGGTGATTCTTAACTAGTCCATATAAATTTGTAATTAGCAGCGATAAAATGTATGTGTTTGAAGGTTATATTCTGCTTACAAAAAAACCAGAGGAATCCTTCTCAATCTATCTTTTGTTACTGATTTCATTTTGCCTGTTGGCATGTTTGGATAATTTTGATGTTTATTTCAAGAAATGGAGTAATTGCACCAATCAGGCTTACGTCCTTAGTGCCGTCAGGATGCGTGACTGTTACAGTACACTTCCCATCAGCCCTTGCAGTGACCAGACCCTTAAGGTACAGCTCCTTGGGGTCTGCCACATAGCAGGCGTTCTTTGAATCAAACGGTGCGGTTTGTGCCTCCATCCTCTCCTTCTCAGGCTTACGGAGGTATATGGCAGCCTTGCCGTAGATTTGCATCTCCGCGTCCGTACTCATGGTGACGGATCACTAGGAAAGAGATGAGACAAGAAAACATGATTGACTCTGTGGTGCTTCCTCCCCAGTCAACAGAGCTGTGAGTGGTATCTCTCACAGAACATTTGTCACTTTTCCTATGAAGACTCAAACTATGTCTCACCTTCTTTTCCCCCTCCTACAGATTAATTTGTACTTCTTGGAGGACCCTGGGAAACATTAGGGAGTTGTGAATACGCACAAAAAACGTTTGAATGGCATCATTCAACACAATCATTACGGCCAATTCAACTACAGGTGCAACTTGTAACATTCATTTTCCTATTGGCAACTCACTTTACTACAAATTCTATCAAGAATTCAAATAAAACCCCTGAAAACCCAGTTACATTCTAGACCACCCCCTCAATTTACAAACAGCAGGAGCACTACATTTGACCCTAAATAAAAGCTACAGGTTTGAAGTAAAACACATTTAAAGCAAAAACCTTTTTTCCCCCCCAAAACAACATTTTAAATGAATGCCACTTGATTGCATATTGTAAAATCTGACAAGGGACATGTAAATAAGTCAATCCAGAAGTCAATTCCAACAGTGCAGTTAGCTACTGACTCAGATGCTGAGCACAAAAAAATTATACAAATGGAAACATCTAAGGAGGTGGAGAGTCTTACCACAGAGAAGGAAGGGATCTGACTTATGGATGCTGGGGTCTCAGCCTGCTTATATCTGGTTGAAAGTGCCAACCAAGCAAAAGTTAATTATGGACCACTCTGGTAAAGGAAATGGATCGGATGAGAGACCTCTGTATTTCTGTGTCTCACTAGCGCCACCAACTTCCAGGAGCGCAAACACTCCCATTACATGACTTTTTAATGTCATATTTGTCTCTGAATTGAATTGAATTAACATCAGTAAGAGATGTCATTACTAATAATGATGACAGTATCAAAAGTTTGAGTTATCAGATTGACTCCAATGTTACTACCATTGCCCCTCAAATACTGTAATGGAGTCCATGTTACCCCACTACCACTAAAAACATTTCATAATAATCTGACTTTATTTAGTTGAGTTACATTAATCTTTATCAACAACTTAATATGTGTATTTTGACCCATGTTTTTCTATTTTGCTTGTCAACACATCTGAACTGTGTCCTCAGTCACCTCATGCTTGTGATTTGTCACCCTGGTGAAACCATATTAAATACATATTTAAAAGCTGGAACAGAAATATTTAGCCTTTCAATTACAGCTTCATCAAAGTGTTCAATCAACTGTGTAGTTATTTATCTACAGTCTGATCTATTGAAGATGCTGCAGGGGCTTTTATTGGTCTCACATTTCAGTTGGCTAAAACCATCCAGTGGGATTCTTAAGGCTTACATAACATCATTACAGTGCTTCAATCATCTCATCCACTCATATTTCTGACAGCAATATAGCTGCCTCAAACTTCTACTACACTCTGAAGTTAACCGTTTAGCAGCTGGTTTTTAATAAAACTGCTATAAAATTAATAGGGGATAATTACAATAAAGTAACAGATTACTTTCAATTTCCATTTGAATTATTCCTTCTCATTACAGTTTTAATATCTTTCTAAAAGACAGCTCTAGCAACTTGTGAAGGAGCCACCATCAGCAGAGACGTTGGTTAAAATGATTTTTAATACATGTATCTGAGCAAGGTCTTCTTTAAAGTCAGACATTTCACAGCTTTCAATGTCGATCACATCTTTTCTGTTTCAAAACCTCTACATTCAAACAGTTGTTCTTTGTGTCTGATGTGGTGCAGCTAAATGAATGTTCAATAGGGTGAATCCATACAGAACGTTCAGACAGAAATGCATTTTAAAGAATAGATACGACTGTCTGTCAGGTAGAATAGAGAATCATGTCAGCTCTATTGAATACATTTCTATTAGCAACGTTCAGAACATTTCACCTGAATACACCTTGCTTGTTTTGTGAGCAGTGTCCACCCAGCACATCAGTACAAGAAGCCCCATAGCGGGGAGCTGCTTAATGCACTAGTTGAGCAGGGGGCTGGACTGGACTGACCATCTGGAAGGACCATCAACGCCTTTTCATTTCTTGGACTGTGCTCTCGTCTTCACTTCAGCCAAGGTTTATTGTTTGGTATATCTGCCAACATTTCCACACAGACTAAATCTGGCACCGATGCCACTGTTATTAGACAGAAGATATTAACTTGGCGTGTTTGTGGGTGGAGAGAACATTTACACCATGCAGACTAAGAATTTATGACATTCAAGTTATTTTAATGTGTAAAGATCTGGCATGATATCTGACCTGTGTTTTTGTATCTGAGGGACATAGTGCTGGGATGTAATATGAGCCTGCATACCATGTGGATGGGCTGTCCAGAACAGGAGTTGCAGGCCTCTGAGATCCTGTTAACTGCCAGACGTCATTAAACAGTTGAGTAAACTGACATGATAAAACTGTCATTGTACATATTTAACATATTTTGGCAGGGCCTTCGGAGGTTCGGACATTAACTCTTGATCCAAGACATTTTAATGGTGCTTTCAACGACTCAGGCTCGCAATGTAGTTTAATCACCACAGACAGGAGTTTGCCTGAGACGCTCAAGAGCCTTGGCTCACGGCAGCACTTTTAACATGATTCAATCCATTAAACTGTCACAGCCAGTCACAATATATGACACGTCACACGCTGTGGCATGGATCCACAAAACAACCGAGCTGGACTCGGGTTCATTCACATCTTATTTTCCAGGTCACATATCAATTCAATTCAATTCAATTCAAAGGACTTTTTTGGCATGGGAAACATATGTTAACATTGCCAAAGCAAGTGAAGTAGATAGTAAACAAAAGTGAAATAAACAATAAATATTAACAGTAAACATTACACTCAGAAGTTCCAAAGGAATAGAGACATTTCAAATGTCATATTATGTCTATATACAGTGTTGTAACAATGTGCAAATAGTTAAAATACAAAAGGGAAAATAAATAAACATAAATATGGGTTGTATTTACAATGGTGTTTGTTCTTCACTGGTTGCCCTTTTCTTGTGGCAACAGGTCACAAATCTTGCTGTTGTGATGGCACACTGTGGTATTTCACCCAATAGAAATGGGAGTTTATCAAAATTAGGTTTGTTTTCTAATTATTTGTGGGTCTGTGTAATCTGAGTGAAATAAGTGTCTCTAATATCTCATGGTAAATCTATTATGGGGGCCAATGTCAGCAATGTCATCACTGTGAGGACAAGGTCAAAATAATGTGCTGGCTTGTACCGGATCTCTCTGTGGTTCACAGTATACAGTGGGGAAAAAAAGTATTTAGTCAGCCACCAATTGTGCAAGTTCTCCCACTTAAAAAGATGAGAGATGCCTTTAATTTTCATCATAGGTACACGTCAACTATGACAGACAAAATGAGGAAAAAAAATCCAGAAAATCACATTGTAGGATTTTGTATGAATTTATTTGCAAATTATGGTGGAAAATAAGTATTTGGTCAATAACAAAAGTTTCTCAATACTTTGTTATATACCCTTTGTTGGCAATGACACAGGTCAAACGTTTTCTGTAAGACTTCACAAGGTTTTCACACACTGTTGCTGGTATTTTGGCCCATTCCTCCATGCAGATCTCCTCTAGAGCAGTGATGTTTTGGGGCTGTTGCTGGGCAACATGGACTTTCAACTCCCTCCAAAGATTTTCTATGGGGTTGAAATCTGGAGACTGGCTAGGCCACTCCAGGACCTTGAAATGCTTCTTACGAAGCCACTCCTTCGTTGCCCGGGCGGTGTGTTTGGGATCATTGTCATGCTGAAAGACCCAGCCACGTTTCATCTTCAATGCCCTTGCTGATGGAAGGAGGTTTTCACTCAAAATCTCACGATACATGGCCCCATTCATTCTTTCCTTTACACGGATCAGTCGTCCTGGTCCCTTTGCAGAAAAACAGCCCCAAAGCATGATGTTTCCACCCCCATGCTTCACAGTAGGTATGGTGTTCTTTGGATGCAACTCAGCATTCTTTGTCCTCCAAACACGACGAGTTGAGTTTTTACCAAAAAGTTCTATTTTGGTTTCATCTGACCATATGACATTCTCCCAATCCTCTTCTGGATCATCCAAATGCACTCTAGCAAACTTCAGATGGGCCTGGACATGTACTGGCTTAAGCAGGGGGACACGTCTGGCACTGCAGGATTTGAGTCCCTGGCGGCGTAGTGTGTTACTGATGGTAGGTTTTGTTACTTTGGTCCCAGCTCTCTGCAGGTCATTCACTAGGTCCCCCCGTGTGGTTCTGGGATTTTTGCTCACCGTTCTTGTGATCATTTTGACCCCACGGGGTGAGATCTTGCGTGGAGCCCCAGATCGAGGGAGATTATCAGTGGTCTTGTATGTCTTCCATTTCCTAATAATTGCTCCCACAGTTGATTTCTTCAAACCAAGCTGCTTACCGATTGCAGATTCAGTCTTCCCAGCCTGGTGCAGGTCTACAATTTTGTTTCTGGTGACCTTTGACAGCTCTTTGGTCTTGGCCATAGTGGAGTTTGGAGTGTGACTGTTTGAGGTTGTGGACAGGTGTCTTTTATACTGATAACAAGTTCAAACAGGTGACATTAATACAGGTAACGAGTGGAGGACAGAGGAGCCTCTTAAAGAAGAAGTTACAGGTCTGTGAGAGCCAGAAATATTGCTTGTTTGTAGGTGACCAAATACTTATTTTCCACCATAATTTGCAAATAAATTCATAAAAAATCCTACAATGTGATTTTCTGGATTTTTTTTCTCAATTTGTCTGTCATAGTTGACATGTACCTATGATGAAAATTACAGGCCTCTCTCATCTTTTTAAGTGGGAGAACTTGCACAATTGGTGGCTGACTAAATACTTTTTTCCCCCTTCACTTTTCAGCATGCAGTGTGAAGTCAATGGAGGGCTAAATGTAATATTAATCTCATAAATTTACAAAGATAAACACATGGATCAAATAGGGAGCTGTTGTGTTTTTTAGCAAGCTTTACAGTTCTTTGGACAAACATACAAAATGTTACAAGAAGTAGTCCAAATTATTACCCCGTCAGTGAACTTCTCGATGGCCAATGGCCATGTTCTGAAACTGTGTGTCAGAAATACATGCAGCTTAAAGTCGTTTCGGAATGTGACCCTCTGACATAGAAATATCAAATTATCAAACCTCAGTCGATGGCAGAGTTCCAAGAAACATACCAAAGCAACAGATGAGTTACGAGCCCAATATGGCCGTGTTCAGTGTCAGAAATACATCCAGCTTCCACAGCAATCTCTAAGGTAATTTGCCATTGCTTCGTTGCTTTGTTGGCAGATCTGCTCCCATCTGAGGATATGGCCTGCTTCTTTTTGGACCGCTTTAGACTCACAAACTTGTTCATGGAATTGCGATTAGGCCACACCGTCCCAGCTCTCATCCTCCCAGAGCATGCCGACCTGTACACGGACACAGGGAAAATACTGGGCATTTAATGGCAAAACCCCGTCCCACTCTAACATCTAGCACCTGTAAATAATGACAGTAGGTGAGGCATGTCACACAGAGAACATAAATATAACTGGGAATCGCACACATTGGGTCTGGGGGAGCAGGGGACTCGTCCTAGCCAAGCCTTTGGAAGAGTCAAGGACAAGTGACAGCCCAATCTACTAGATGGCTCGAGGCCAATGATCAATGTTTAGAAGGGAAACACTTCACATCCATTCGCACAATTGGAAGATTGATTTAAATCACGGGGGAAAAGGAAAGTGTTCCTGTCTGCCTGGGAATGAGTTGACCAGAAGGTGTTGAGTAGAAGGTTGTCCAGTTTAACTGCTGTTGTGGTAATTGGCTTGACCTCTATGGCAGCTGTTATATCTGGGACGACTGAAGACCTGATGGCCTTGACCTCTATGCACTGTAAAAAAATTTACTCTTTGGATCGACATAAAAAATTGGTGTCAACTGGTGTCAAGTAAATGAGTTTGGTTTTCTCAGTAGACAAAAGCTATGTTTGTTGATACCTAATATATGATCCAATGCCATCAGGGGGGTCAGGTAGCCTAGCAGTTAGAGTGTTGGGCCAGTTACTGAAGGGTCGCTGGTTCAAATACCCAACCGACAAGGTGAAACACCTGGGCGGCAGGTGGCTTAGTGGGTAAGAGCGTAGTGCCAGTAAGCGAAAGGTCGCTGGTTCTAATCCCCGAGCTGACTAGGTGAAAAATCTGTCGATGTGCCCTTAAGCAAGGCACTTTACCCTAATTGCTCATGTAAATCGCTCTGGATTAGAGCGTCTGCTAAATGACTGAAATGAAATGTAAAAACAACTGTCAAAATGACCTTGAGCAAGGCACTAATTTGCTCCAGGGGCGCTGTACCTTTAAAACAACACATTTCACTGCACCTATCTGGTGTATGTGAAAATAAAACATATTTTATTATTAACCAACCTATATTTCAAGTTGCAACCTATTTATTTCAACACTCAACTTACTTTTCCCCTTTGGTTAAACCTGATAAATAACTTTGCCCCTTTGGTTAAACCTAATAAATATGTTTCCCCTTTGGTTTAACCTAATAAATATGTTGCCCCTTTGGTTAAACCTAATAAATATGTTTCCCCTTTGGTTAAACCTAATAAATATGTTGCGCCTTTGGTTAAAGCTAATAAATAATGTTTCCCCTTTGGTTAAACCTAATAAATAATGTTTCCCCTTTGGTTAAACCTAATAAATAACTTTTCCCCTTTGGTTAAACCTAATAAATATGTTTCCCCTTTGGTTAAACCTAATAAATATGTTTCCCCTTTGGTTAAAGCTAATAAATATGTTGCCCCTTTGGTTAAACCTAATAAATATGTTTCCCCTTTGGTTAAAGCTAATAAATATGTTGCCCCTTTGGTTAAAGCTAATAAATAATGTTTCCCCTTTGGTTAAAGCTAATAAATAATGTTTCCCCTTTGGTCAAACCTAATAAATAACTTTTCCCCTTTGGTTAAACCTAATAAATAACTTAAATACAAACAAGGATGAGTATAAAAAACATTAGGAACACCTGCTATTTCCATGACATAGACTGACCAGGTGAATCCAGGTGAAAGCTATGATCCCTTATTGATGTCACTTGTTAAATCCACTTCAATCAGTGTAGGTGAAGGGGAGGAGACAGGTTAAAGAAGGATTTGTAAGCGTGGAGACAATTGAGACATGGTTTGAGTATGTGTGCCATTCAGAGGGTAAATAGGCAAGACAAATTAAGTGCCTTTGAACGGGGTGTGGTTCTAGGTGCCAGGCACACCGATTTGTGTCAAGAACTGCAACACTGCTGGGTTTTTCACGCTTAACAGTTTCCCGTGTGTATCAAGAATGGTGCTCCACCCAAAGGACATCCAGCCATCCCTGTGTAACATCTTCGACACCTTGCGGTCCACAAATTGAGGCTGTTCTGAGGGCAAAAGAGGGTGCAACTCAATATTATGAAGGTGTTTCTAATGTTTGGTACACTCAGTGTATATATAACCCATTTTTTCATGTTGTAGCAAGTCGATTTTTCACTTTGGAATTACCTATCCAAACGCGGCGCGCAATTGGCCCAGCGTCGTCCAGGGTAGGGAAGGGAATGGCCGGCATGGATTGGTAGCGCATGGCGTTTGCAACGCCAGGGTTGTGGGTTCGCTTCACACTGGGGGCCAGTATGAAAAAATAAATAATGTATGCACTCACTAACTGTAAGTCGCTCTGGATAAGAGCGTCTGCTAAATGACTAAAATGTAAATGTAAAATATATTCAACTGGGTTACAAGCAATTCAATCAATGTCATGTTGATGAAGATATTCAGTTGGTTCCATAACATGAAATAATGCCTCCAAACACTTTGTGTGGAAGTAAAATAACCCCCTAACATCGAAGACCCACCACCATATTTTACAGTAGGGACATTCTGTATTTCTGGAAATGTGTCAGTTTAAGAGAGAGATATCTGTTTGTCTGCATGGGCTGCTCTCAATCCAATGCTTACGCCTATGGCACCCTTCCGCCTCTATGGGCTATAGTAGGAAAGTCCAAATTCAATATTTGATCAAATATCTTTTACATATATTTTTGTATACCTAAATCAAATAGCTAAATGATCCATGGTATGACCATCTTAAAACAATTCCATATGTTAGCTTAGTAGAACCCCCTACTCAGCTGATATGTTAATTAACATCAATCCAGGTGTTCTGAGAGCTGGCCTGTGTCTGCAATGTAGTCAACCTGGAAGGTAACTGCCCCACTTCTCCAAAAACTGCCTTCTGACACCATGTGTCTAGTCTGTTTAGACTGACTGTTTGGCCTTCATTTCAACCACTGTGGATATATTTATATCCCTCTCATACAAGTCTGAAACCTCTGCTATGTGTTTGATATGCTGACAAAGCTATCTAGCCTCTAAGTCATTTGAAGCCTCTGGTAAATGTGTATGATTGTAACGTTACCGTATACAAGAAAGGCTTTTTTCATGTTATTGCTTGCGTAGCAGCAATCTGTGAAACTCACTCCTCAGCCTGAAGTGTCTCCACTTGAGCTGCCTAATAGAAGCATTAGCATTAACAATAGCATTAGCATTAGCATTAACATTAGCATTAGCATTAGCATTAGCATTAGCATTAACAATACATTTCAATGAACTTCCTACATCCCTGAGGGACAATCATTTCTGCCAGGGATAGGATACAATTAAAAGACGATAAATATACACTTAAAGGCCCTGAACAGTCAAAAGCACGTTAATGGAATTGGATGATATTTGATGAAACCTGTTAAAAGTAATAACAATAATAACTTTAATTATATACGGCTTTTCACACAAGTAACAAAGTGCATGACATCATAAAATAATAAAATAAAATACTTGTCTGAACAAAGAAACAAAACCAAGACGGATGAATGAAAAAAGAACATAGATAATAATTAAAATCACATTAAAATCAAACATTAAAATCACACATTAAAATCACACATTAAAATCACACATTAAAATCACATTGACCCCCCCTTTTTTTTTACGCTGCTGCTACTCGCTGTTTATTATCTATGCATAGTCACTTTACCCCTACCTACATGGACACTACCAGTCAAAAGTTTGGAAACACCTACTCATTCAAGGGTTTTTCTTTATTTTTACAATTATTTACATTGTAGAATAATAGTGAAGACATCAACACTATGAAATAACAAGGAAGCCCTTCCTGAGTCCTGCATTGATCCCCCCGTTTCCTAAAACACCTAGCACGCGTTGTCTATAAATAGACTAGCCAACCACCTGTCAGGGGAAGTCTTCCCTACATGCTGACTCACAGAGATCAGGGTGGAGAGGTTAACTGGGGTTATTTAACTGTTTTTGTTTTGGACATGCTTTAGGCTCCTCCCATTACCCTCCAGGATCTCTATCAGGCACCTCCAGTAACCTTTGCAGTGGCAGGCAAAAAAAAATGGCTTCTTGCGTACGTTTAGTGCCCTCTATTGGAGAATAGTAATACTACATGTTGTTTGGAGATCTGCAATAAATAGCAAGGCCAATGTTTATTAGGGCATGCAACGAAAAACATCTTCAAACATTTTGCAATAAAAACCTTTTTTTTGGGGTCGAAAATAGTCCCTCCTTGTTTCAGTCTTTTTTCTGTTTGGTGAAACACAACTCAGGACTATCTCACTATCTATGCATAGTCACTTTACCCCTACCTACATGTATATATTACCTCAATTACCTCCACTAACCTGTACCCCCTCACATTGACTCGGTACCGGTACCCCCTGTATATAGCCTTGTTATTGTTATTTTATCGTTGCTCTTTTATTTATTTTACTTTCGTTTATATAGTTAATATTTTCTTAACTCTTATTTTTTCGTAAAAAACTGCATTGTTGGTTAAGGGCTTGTAAGTAAGCATTTCAAGGCAAGGTCGACACCTGTTGTATTTGGTGCATGTGAGTGTAGGAACAATGGTGCCACATCTCAGCATGTCTCTTGTCCAAAGAGGACAGATACTTCAATAGCATCATAATGATATGAAAACAACATCTAAAGTACTTCGCAAAGTTGATCTGTTTCCACTGGCCAAGACCAAATGAAAGGTGAGGTACATGCTATTGCCGTGTCCTGTATCCTCAGTCGCTGGCCTGTGTTTACGGAAGTCAAAGTACATGCTTGTTTTTACTGCTGTTTTATATGTTGCTGTTGTTGAGGTGTTTTAAAACTTTCAGCATCCTAATTGGTCTTCCTGCCTGAAGTGATGGGCTAGAATGCCTGGACACAGGAAGTGATCGGTTACAATGCCTGGACACAGGAAGTGATCGGTTACAATGCCTGGACAGAGGAAGTGATCGGTTACAATGCCTGAACAGAGGAAGTGATCGGTTACAATGCCTGGACAGAGGAAGTGATCGGTTACAATGCCTGGACAGAGGAAGTGATCGGTTACAATGCCTGGACACAGGAAGTGATCGGTTACAATGCCTGGACAGAGGAAGTGATCGGTTACAATGCCTGGACAGAGGAAGTGATCGGTTACAATGCCTGGACAGAGGAAGTGATCGGTTACAATGCCTGGACACAGGAAGTGAATGGTTTACAATGCCTGGACAGAGGAAGTGATCGGTTACAATGCCTGGACACAGGAAGTGATCGGTTACAATGCCTGGACAGAGGAAGTGATCGGTTACAATGCCTGGACAGAGGAAGTGATCGGTTACAATGCCTGGACAGAGGAAGTGATCGGTTACAATGCCTGGACAGAGGAAGTGATCGGTTACAATGCCTGGACACAGGAAGTGAATGGTTTACAATGCCTGGACAGAGGAAGTGATCGGTTACAATGCCTGGACACAGGAAGTGATCGGTTACAATGCCTGGACAGAGGAAGTGATCGGTTACAATGCCTGGACAGAGGAAGTGATCGGTTACAATGCCTGGACAGAGGAAGTGATCGGTTACAATGCCTGGACACAGGAAGTGATCGGTTACAATGCCTGGACAGAGGAAGTGATCGGTTACAATGCCTGGACAGAGGAAGTGATCGGTTACAATGCCTGGACAGAGGAAGTGATCGGTTACAATGCCTGGACACAGGAAGTGAATGGTTTACAATGCCTGGACAGAGGAAGTGATCGGTTACAATGCCTGGACACAGGAAGTGATCGGTTACAATGCCTGGACAGAGGAAGTGATCGGTTACAATGCCTGGACAGAGGAAGTGATCGGTTACAATGCCTGGACAGAGGAAGTGATCGGTTACAATGCCTGGACAGAGGAAGTGATCGGTTACAATGCCTGGACACAGGAAGTGAATGGTTTACAATGCCTGGACAGAGGAAGTGATCGGTTACAATGCCTGGACACAGGAAGTGATCGGTTACAATGCCTGGACAGAGGAAGTGATCGGTTACAATGCCTGGACAGAGGAAGTGATCGGTTACAATGCCTGGACAGAGGAAGTGATCGGTTACAATGCCTGGACACAGGAAGTGATCGGTTACAATGCCTGGACAGAGGAAGTGATCGGTTACAATGCCTGGACAGAGGAAGTGATCGGTTACAATGCCTGGACACAGGAAGTGAATGGTTTACAATGCCTGGACAGAGGAAGTGATTGGTTACAATGCCTGGACACAGGAAGTGATCGGTTACAATGCCTGGACAGAGGAAGTGATCGGTTACAATGCCTGGACAGAGGAAGTGATCGGTTACAATGCCTGGACAGAGGAAGTGATCGGTTACAATGCCTGGACACAGGAAGTGATCGGTTACAATGCCTGGACAGAGGAAGTGATCGGTTACAATGCCTGGACAGAGGAAGTGATCGGTTACAATGCCTGGACACAGGAAGTGATCGGTTACAATGCCTGGACAGAGGAAGTGATCGGTTACAATGCCTGGACAGAGGAAGTGATGGGATATATAGATGGGACTCTGGACAGAGGAAGTGATGGGATATATAGATGGGACTGGACAGAGGAAGTGATGGGATATATAGATGGGACTCTGGACAGAGGAAGTGATGGGATATATAGATGGGACTCTGGACAGAGGTAGTGATGGGATATATAGATGGGACTCTGGACAGAGGAAGTGATGGGATATATAGATGGGACTCTGGACAGAGGCAGTGATGGGATATATACAGTGGGGGAAAAAAGTATTTAGTCAGCCACCAATTGTGCAAATTCTCCCACTTAAAAAGATGAGAGAGGCCTGTAATTTTCATCATAGGTACACGTCAACTATGACAGACAAATTGAGGAAAAAAAATCCAGAAAATCACATTGTAGGATTTTTTATGAATTTATTTGCAAATTATGGTGGAAAATAAGTATTTGGTCACCTACAAACAAGCAAGATTTCTGGCTCTCACAGACCTGTAACTTCTTCTTTAAGAGGCTCCTCTGTCCTCCACTCATTACCTGTATTAATGGCACCCTTTTGAACTTGTTATCAGTATAAAAGATACCTGTCCACAACCTCAAACAGTCACACTCCAAACTCCACTATGGCCAAGACCAAAGAGCTGTCAAAGGACACCAGAAACAAAATTGTAGACCTGCACCAGGCTGGGAAGACTGAATCTGCAATAGGTAAGCAGCTTGGTTTGAAGAAATCAACTGTGGGAGCAATTATTAGGAAATGGAAGACATACAAGACCACTGATAATCTCCCTCGATCTGGGGCTCCACGCAAGATCTCACCCCGTGGGGTCAAAATGATCACAAGAACGGTGAGCAAAAATCCCAGAACCACACGGGGGGACCTAGTGAATGACCTGCAGAGAGCTGGGACCAAAGTAACAAAGCCTACCATCAGTAACACACTACGCCGCCAGGGACTCAAATCCTGCAGTGCCAGACATGTCCCCCTGCTTAAGCCAGTACATGTCCAGGCCCGTCTGAAGTTTGCTAGATTGCATTTGGATGATCCAGAAGAGGATTGGGAGAATGTCATATGGTCAGATGAAACCAAAATAGAACTTTTTGGTAAAAACTCAACTCGTCGTGTTTGGAGGACAAAGAATGCTGAGTTGCATCCAAAGAACACCATACCTACTGTGAAGCATGGGGGTGGAAACATCATGCTTTGGGGCTGTTTTTCTGCAAAGGGAACAGGACAACTGATCCGTGTAAAGGAAAGAATGAATGGGTCCATGTATCGTGAGATTTTGAGTGAAAACCTCCTTCCATCAGCAAGGGCATTGAAGATGAAACGTGGCTGGGTCTTTCAGCATGACAATGATCCCAAACACACCGCCCGGGCAACGAAGGAGTGGCTTCGTAAGAAGCATTTCAAGGTCCTGGAGTGGCCTAGCCAGTCTCCAGATTTCAACACCATAGAAAATCTTTGGAGGGAGTTGAAAGTCTGTGTTGCCCAGCGACAGCCCCAAAACATCACTGCTCTAGAGGAGATCTGCATGGAGGAATGGGCCAAAATACCAGCAACAGTGTGTGAAAACCTTGTGAAGACTTACAGAAAATGTTTGACCTGTGTCATTGCCAACAAAGGGTATATAACAAAGTATTGAGAAACTTTTGTTATTGACCAAATACTTATTTTCCACCATAATTTGCAAATAAATTCATTAAAAATCCTACAATGTGATTTTCTGGATTTTTTTTCTCATTTTGTCTGTCATAGTTGACGTGTACCTATGATGAAAATTACAGGCCTCTCTCATCTTTTTAAGTGGGAGAACTTGCACAATTGGTGGCTGACTAAATACTTTTTTCCCCCACTGTAGCGGAGGCCACAGACTTGTTAGATAGCGTTGTCACCATATTAAACACATAGCCACAGACTTGTTTGACAGGGCTATAAATAGAAACATAATGAAAAATATTTTCTAAATGTTTATATCTTAATTAGCATGAGCAGTGCACTCTTGTACCAGCACGCCATTAAAACATAAACTATATATTTCATGAGATGCAAAACATTACTCAGTGTGAAATTAATTAGCATGATATTGATTGTTGACTACACCGAAAGGTTGGAATGAAGGCCAAACAGTCAGACAAAACAGACTAACACATGGTGTCAGAAGGCAGTTTGTGGAGAAGTGGGCAGTTACCTTCCAGGCTGACTACTAAAAAAATAGGATTATGGAGTGCATTGCAGACACAGGCCAATATCGAACAATTTCACAACATATACCCAATGCACACAAATCTAAGTAAGGAATGAATTAAGAATATATACATTTAAGGACAAGCGATGTCAGAGCGGCATGGACTAAGATACAGTAGAATAGTATAGAATACAGTATATACAGTGGGGAGAACAAGTATTTGATACACTGCCGATTTTGCAGGTTTTCCTACTTACAAAGCATGTAGAGGTCTGTAATTTTTATCATAGGTACACTTCAACTGTGAGAGATGGAATCTAAAACAAAAATCCAGAAAATCACATTGTATGATTTTTAAGTAATTAATTTGCATTTTATTGCATGACATAAGTATTTGATCACCTACCAACCAGTAAGAATTCCGGCTCTCACAGACCTGTTAGTTTTTCTTTAAGAAGCCCTCCTGTTCTCCACTCATTACCTCTATTAACTGCACCTGTTTGAACTCGTTACCTGTATAAAATACACCTGTCCACACACTCAATCAAACAGACTCCAACCTCTCCACAATGGCCAAGACCAGAGAGCTGTGTAAGGACATCAGGGATACAATTGTAGACCTGCACAAGGATGGGATGGGCTACAGGACAATAGGCAAGCAGCTTGGTGAGAAGGCAACAACTGTTGGCGCAATTATTAGAAAATGGAAGAAGTTCAAGATGACGGTCAATCACCCTCGGTCTGGGGCTCCATGCAAGATCTCACCTCGTGGGGCATCAATGATCATGAGGAAGGTGAGGGATCAGCCCAGAACTACACGGCAGGACCTGGTCAATGACTTGAAGAGAGCTGGGACCACAGTCTCAAAGAAAACCATTAGTAACACACTACGCCGTCATGGATTAAAATCCTGCAGCGCACGCAAGGTCCCCCTGCTCAAGCCAGCGCATGTCCAGGCCCGTCTGAAGTTTGCCAATGACCATCTGGATGATCCAGAGGAGGAATGGGAGAAGGTCATGTGGTCTGATGAGACAAAAATAGAGCTTTTTGGTCTAAACTCCACTCGCTGTGTTTGGAGGAAGAAGAAGGATGAGTACAACCCCAAGAACACCATCCCAACCGTGAAGCATGGAGGTGGAAACATCATTCTTTGGGGATGCTTTTCTGCAAAGGGGACAGGACGACTGCACCGTATTGAGGGGAGGATGGATGGGGCCATGTATCGCGAGATCTTGGCCTTTAACCTCCTTCCCTCAGTAAGAGCATTGAAGATGGGTCGTGGCTGGATCTTCAAGCATGACAATGACTCGAAACACACAGCCAGGGCAACTAAGGAGTGGCTCCGTAAGAAGCATCTCAAGGTCCTGGAGTGGCCTAGCCAGTCTCCAGACCTGAACCCAATAGAAAATCTTTGGAGGGAGCTGAAAGTCCATATTGCCCAGCGACAGCCCCGAAACCTGAAGGATCTGGAGAAGGTCTGTACGGAGGAGTGGGCCAAAATCCCTGCTGCAGTGTGTGCAAACCTGGTCAAGACCTACAGGAAACGTATGATCTCTGTAATTGCAAACAAAGGTTTCTGTACCAAATATTAAGTTCTGCTTTTCTGATGTATCAAATACTTATGTCATGCAATAAAATGCAAATTAATTACTTAAAAATCATACAATGTGATTCTCTGGATTTTTGTTTTAGATTCTGTCTCTCACAGTTGAAGTGTACCTATGATAAAAATTACAGACCTCTACATGCTTTGTAAGTAGGAAAACCTGCAAAATCGGCAGTGTATCAAATACTTGTTCTCCCCACTGTACATATGAGATGAGTAATGCAAGATATGTAAACATTATTAAAGTGGCTAGTGTTCCATTTCTTACAGTGGCCAGTGATTTCTAGTCTATGTCTATAGGCAGCAGCCTCTAATGTGCTAGTGATGGCTGTTTAACAGTCTGATGGCCTTGAGATAGAAGCTGTTTTTCAGTCTCTCGGTCCCAGCTCTGATGCACCTGTACTGACCTGGCCTTCTGGATGATAGCGGGGTGAACAGGCCGTGGCTCGGGTGGTTGATGTCTCTCGGTCCCAGCTTTGATGCACCTGTACTGACCTGGCCTTCTGGATGACAGCGGGGTGAACAGGCCGTGGCTCGGGCGGTTGATGTCCTTGACGATCTTCCTGTGTAAATAGGAAGAGGGAGTTCCTGATGAAAATGTTCTGAAAGAGGAAACATGAACTACCTGAGAAAGGAAGGTTGGCTGGAATTAAAAAGCTATACATACATACATACTATACATACAGTGCCTTCGGAAAGTATTCAGATCCCTTGACTTTTTCCACATTTCGTTACGTTACAGCCTTATTCTAAAATTAATTAATTTGTTTTTTTTCCCTCTCATCAATCTACACACAATACCGGATAATGACGAAGCAAAAACAGGTTTTTAGACATTTTTGCTAATTTAGTAAAAATAGAAAACAGAAATATCACATTTACAAACACTACCCGTCAAAAGTTTTAGAACATCTACTCATTCAAGGGTTTTTCTCTATTTTTACTTTTTTCCACATTGTAGAATAATAGTGAAGACATCAAAACTATGAAATAACACATATGGAATCATGTAGTAACCAAAAAAGGGTTAAACAAATCAAAATATATGTTATATTTGAGATTCTTCAGAAGAAATTCCACAAATTAACTTTTAAGAAGGCACACCTGTTAATTGAAATGCATTCCAGATGACTACCTCATGAAGTTGGTTGAGAGAATGCCAAGAGTGTGCAAAGCTGTCATCAAGGCAAAGGGTGGCTATTTGAATAATCTCAAATATAAAAAAATATTTTGATTTGTTTAACACTTTTTTGGTTACTACATGATTCTATATGTGTTATTTAATCGTGTTGATGTCTTCACTATTATTTTACAATGTAGAAAATAGTAAAACTAAAGAAAAACCCTTCAATGAGTAGGTGTTCTAAAACTTTTGACCGGTAGTGTAAGTATTCAGACCCTTTACTCAGTACTTTGTTGAATCACCTTTGACAGCAATTACAGTCTTGAGTCTTCTTGGGTATGACGCTACAAGCTTGGCACACCTGTATTTGGGGAGTTTCTCCATTTCTTCTCTGCAGATCCTCTCAAGCTCTGTCAGGTTAGATGGGGAGCGTTGCTGCACAGCTATTTCCAGGTCTCTCCAGAGATGTTCGATCGGGTTCAACTCTGGGCTCTGCCTGGGCCACTGAAGGACATTCAGAGACTTGTCCCGAACCCACTCCTGCGTTGTCTTGGCTGTGTGCTTAGGGTCGTTGTTCTGTTGGAAGGTGAACATTCGCCCCAGTCTGAGGTCCTCTCTGTACTTTGCTCCGTTCATATTTGCCTCGATCTTGACTAGTCTCCCAGTCCCTGCTGCTGTAAAACATCCCTACAGCATGATGCTGCCACCACCATGCTTAACCGTAGCGATGGTGCCAGGTTTCCACCAGATGTGACGCTTGTCATTCAGGCCAAAGAGTTAAATCTTGGTTTCATCAGGCCAGAGAATCTTGTTTCTCATGGTCTGAGAGACTTTAAGTGCCTTTTGGCAAACTCCAAACGCGCTGTCATGTGCCTTTTACTTAGGAGAGGCTTCCGTCTAGTCACTCTACCATAAAGGCCTGATTGGTGGAGTGCTGCAGAGATGGTTGTCCTTCTGGAAGGTTCTCCCATCTCCACAGAGGAACTCTAGAGCTCTGTCAGAGTGACCATCGGGTTCAATGGGTCTGAATACTTTCCGAAGTATTCCGAAGGCACTGTATATACATACATACATACATACATACATACATACAGTTAAAGTCGGAAGTTTACATACACTTAGGTTGGAGTCATTAAAACTTGTTTTTCAACCACTCCACAAATTTCTTGTTAAAAACTATAGTTTTGGCAAGTCAGTTAGGACATCTACTTTGTGCATGACGCAATTAATTTTTCCAGCAATTGTTTACAGACAGATCATTTCACTTATAATTCACTGTATCACAATTCCAGTGGATCATAGTTTACATACACTAAGTTGACTGCGCCTTTAAACAGCTTGGAATATACCAGAAAATGATGTCATGGCTTTATAAGCTTCTGATAGGCTAATTGACATAATTTGAGTCAATTGGAGGTGTACCTGTGGATGTATTTCAAGGCCTACCTTCAAACTCAGTGCCTCTTTACTTGACATCATGGGAAAATCAAAAGCAATCAGCCAAGACCTCAGAAAAGAAATTGTAGACCTCCACAAGTATAAACACCATGGGACCACGCAGCCGTCATACCGCTCAGGAAGGAGACGTGTTCTGTCTCCTAGAGATGAACGTACTTTGGTGCGAAAAGTGCAAATCAATCCCAGAACAACAGCAAAGGACCTTGTGAAGATGCTGGAGGAAACAGGTACATAACTATCTATATCCACTTTAAAACGAGTCCTATATCGACATAACCTGAAAGGCCGCTCAGCAAGGAAGAAGCCAATGCTCCAAAACCGCCATCAAAAAGTCAGACTACGGATTGCAACTGCACATGGGGACAAAGATCATACTTTTTGGAGAAATTTCCTCTGGTCTGATGAAACGGAAATAGAACTGTTTGGCCATAATGACCATCGTTATGTTTGGAGGAAAAAGGGGAAAGCTTGCAAGCCGAAGAACACCATCCCAACCGTGAAGCACGGGGGTGGCAGCATCATGCTGTGGGGGTGCTTTGCTGCAGGAGGGACTGGTGCACTTCACAAAAGAGATGGCATCATGAGGAAGGGAAATTATGTGGATATATTGAAGCAACATCTCAAGACATCAGTCAGGAAGTTAAAGCTTGGTTGCAAATGGGTCTTCCAAATGGACAATGACCCCAATCTTACTTCCAAAGTTGTGGAAAAATGGCTTAAGGACAACAAAGTCAAGGTATTGAGTGGCCATCACAAAGCCCTGACCTCAATCCTATAGAACATTTGTGGGCAGAACTGAAAAAGCGTGTGCGAGCAAGGAGGCCTACAAACCTGACTCAGTTACACCAGCTCTGTCAGGAGGAATGGGTCAAAATTCACCCAACCTATTGTGGGAAGCTTGTGGAAGACTACCCAATATGTTTGACCCAAGTTAAACAATTTAAAGGCAATGCTACCAAATACTAATTGAGTGTATGTAAACTTCTGACCCACTGGGAATGTGATGAAAGAAATAAAATCTGAAATAAATCATTCTCTCTACTATTATTCTGACATTTCACTTTCTTAAAATAAAGTGGTGATCCTAACTGACCTAAGACAGGGAATTTTTACTAGGATTAAATGTCAGGAATTGTGAAAAACTGAGTTTAAATGTATTTGGCTAAGGTGTATGTAAACTTCCGACTTCAATATGCCTACTTAAGAACTCTGATTCCGGTCATTATTGAGATGATTGTGATATTAAAGTTGCCTGTTATTATGACAGTTTGACATAAATCCCTCAGCAGAGGCTCCTATCATCAGGTCTTCAGTCGTCCCAGATATAACAGCTGCCATAGAGGTCAAGGCTCTTGTCCTTCTAGACCTGTCTGCTGCCTTTGATACCGTGAACCATCAGATCCTCCTCTCCACCCTCTCCGAGCTGGGCATCTCCGGCGCGGCTCACTCCTGGATTGCGTCCTACCTGACCGGTCGCTCCTACCAAGTGGCGTGGCGAGAAGCTGTCTCCGCACCACGTGCTCTCACCACTGGTGTCCCCCAGGGCTCAGTTCTAGGCCCTCTCCTTTTCTCCCTATACACCAAGTCACTTGGCTCTGTCATATCCTCACATGGCCTCTCCTATCATTGCTACGCTGACGATACACAACTAATCTTCTCCTTTCCCCCTTCTGATAACCAGGTGGCGAATCGCATCTCTGCATGTCTGGCCGACATATCAGTATGGATGACGGATCACCACCTCAAGCTGAACCCTGGCAAGACGGAGCTGCTCTTCCTCCCGGGGAAGGACTGCCCGTTCCATGATCTCGCCATCACGGTTGACAACTCCGTTGTGTCCTCCTCCCAGAGTGCGAAGAGCCTTGGCGTGACCCTGGACAACACCCTGTCGTTCTCCGCCAACATCAAGGCGGTGACCCGATCCTGCAGGTTCATGCTCTACAACATTCGGAGAGTACGACCCTGCCTTACACAGGAAGCGGCACAGGTCCTAATCCAGGCACTTGTCATCTCCCGTCTGGATTACTGCAACTCGCTGTTGGCTGGGCTCCCTGCCTGTGCCATTAAACCCCTACAACTCATCCAGAATGCCGCAGCCCGTCTGGTGTTCAACCTTCCCAAGTTCTCTCACGTCACCCCCCTCCTCCGCACACTCCACTGGCTTCCAGTTGAAGCTCGCATCCGTTACAAGACCATGGTGCTTGCCTATGGAGCAGTGAGGGGAACGGCACCTCCGTACCTTCAGGCTCTGATCAGTCCCTACACCCAGGCGAGGGCATTGCGTTCATCCACCTCTGGCCTGCTGGCTCCCCTTCCTCTGCGGAAGCATAGTTCCCGCTCAGCCCAGTCAAAGCTGTTCGCTGCTCTGGCACCCCAATGGTGGAACAAGCTCCCTCACGACGCCAGGACAGCGGAGTCACTCACCACCTTCCGGAGACATTTGAAACCCCACCTCTTTAAGGAACACCTGGGATAGGATAAAGTAATCCTTCTACCCCCCCCCCCCCCCCCCCCAAAAAAAAAGTATAATTGTAAAGTGGTTATCCCACTGGCTATAGGGTGAATGCACCAATTTGTAGTCGCTCTGGATAAGAGCGTCTGCTAAATGACGTAAATGTGCCCTTGAGCAAGGCACTTAACCCTAATTGCTCCTGTAAGTCGCTCTGGATAAGAGCGTCTGCTAAATGACTAAAATGTAAATGTAAAATGTAAGGCCATCAGGTCTTCAGTGGTCCCAGATATAACAGCTGCCATAGAGGTCAAGGCCATCAGGTCTTCAGTCGTCCCAGATATAACAGCTGCCATAGAGGTCAAGCCAATTACCACAACAGCAGTTAAACTGGACAACCTTCTACTCAACACCTTCTGGTCAACTCATTCCCAGGCAGACAGGAACACTTTCCTTTCCCCCCGTTATTTAAATCAATCTTCCAATTGTGCGAATGGATGTGAAGTGTTTCCCTTCTAAACATTGATCATTGGCCTCTGGCCATCTAGTAGATTGGGCTGTCACTTGTCCTTGACTCTTCCAAAGGCTTGGCTAGGACGAGTCCCCTGCTCCCCCAGACCCAATGTGTGGGATTCCCAGTTATATTTATGTTCTCTGTGTGACATGCCTCACCTACTGTCATTATTTACAGGTGCTAGATGTTAGAGTGGGACGGGGTTTTGCCATTAAATGCCCAGTATTTTCCCTGTGTCCGTGTACAGGTTGGCATGCTCTGGGAGGATGAGAGCTGGGACGGTGTGGCCTAATCGCAATTCCATGAACAAGTTTGTGAGTCTAAAAATAAAGCGTTCCTAAAAGAAGCAGGCCATATCCTCTGGTGCACAGCTCAAATGGCAGCAGATCTGCCAACAAAGCAACGAAGCAATGCCAAACTACCTTAGAGATTGCTGTGGAAGCTGAATGTATTTCTGACACTGAACACGGCCATATTGGGCTCGTAACTCATCTGTTGCTTTGGTATGCTTCTTGGAACTCTGGGCATCGACTGGATGGGATGAAATTGGAGTGTCAAGATCAGCTCAGCAGCTGGAGAAGTTCACTGACAGGAGGTAATACCTCTTGGAACATTTTGTACGTTTGTCCAAAGATCTGTAAAGCTTGCTAAAAAAAAACACAACAGCTCCCTATTTGATCCATGTGTTTATCCTTGTACATTTCTGAGATAAATATTACATTTAGCCCTCCATTGACTTCACACTGCATGCTGAAAAGTGAAGACCTCATAACCGATACTGTAAACCACAGAGAGATCCGGTACAAGCCAGCACATTATTTTGACCTTATTAGTCGACCACGAGGTCCCCACATTGCTGACATTGGATTGGCCCCCATAATAGATTGACGGTGAGATCTGAATAAGATCTGAAGGATCCGAGTCCAGCTTGGTTTTTTTGTGGATCCATGCCACAGCATGTGACGTGTCATATCCAGATATAGATGTGACTGGCTGTGACATTTTAATGGATTGAATCATGTTAAAAGTGCTGCAGGTGAACCAAGGCTTTTGGGCGTCTCAGGCAAGCTCCTGTCTGTGATGATTAAACTACATTGCGAGCCTGAGTTGTTGAAAGCACCATTAAAATGTCTTGGATCAAGAGTTAATGTCCGATCCTCCCAAGGACCTGCCAAAATATGTTAAATATGTACAATGACAGTTTTATAATGTCAGTTTACTCAACTGTTTAATGACAGCTTCTACCCCCAAGCCATAAGACTCCTGAACAGCTAATCATGACTACCCGGACTATTTGCATTTACTTATCTATTTTTTACTTAACACTTTTTTTCTTCTCTTAAAACTGCATTGTTGGTTAAGGGCTTGTCAGTAAGCATTTCACTGTAAGGTCTACACCTGTTGTATTCGGCGCATGTGGCAAATAACATTTGATTTGATTTGATTTGACGTCTGGCAGTTAACAGTATCTCAGAGGCCTGCAACTCCTGTTCTGGACAGCCCATCCACATGGTATGCAGGCTCATATTACATCCCAGCACCATGTCCCTCAGATACAAAAACACAGGTCAGATATCATGCCAGATCTTTACACATTAAAATAACTTGAATGTCATAAACTCTTGGTCTGCATGGTGTGAATGTTCTCTCCACCCACAAACATGCCAAGTAAATATCTTCTGTCTAATAACAGTGGCATCGGTGCCAGATTTAGTCTGTGTCGAAATGTTGGCAGATATACCAAACAATAAACCTTGGCTGAAGTGAAGATGAGAGCACAGTCCAAGAAATGAAAAGGCCTTGATGGTCCTTCCAGATGGTCAGTCCAGTCCAGCCCCCTGCTCAACTAGTGCATTAAGCAGCTCCCCGCTATGGGGCTTCTTGTACTGATGTGCTGGGTGGACACTGCTCACAAAACAAACAGGGTGTATTCAGGTGAAATGTTCTGAACATTGCTAATAGAAATGTATTGAATAGAGCTGACATGATTCTCTATTCTATCTGACAGACAGTCGTATCTATTCTTTAAAACACATTTCTGTCTGAACGTTCTGTATGGATTCACCCTATTGAACATTCATTTAGCTGCACCATATTAGACACAAAGAACAACTGTTTGAATGTAGAGGTTTTGAAACATAAAATATGTGATCGACATTGAAAGCTGTGAAATGTCTGACTTTAAAGAAGACCTTGCTCAGATACATGTATTAAAAATCATTTTAACCAACGTCTCTGCTGATGGTGGCTCCTTCACAAGTTGCTAGAGCTGTCTTTTAGAAAGATATTAAAACTGTGATGTGAAGGATTAATTAAAATGGAAATGGAAAGTAATCTGTTACTTTATTGTAATTATCCCCTATTAATTTTATAGCAGTTTTATTAAAAACCAGCTGCTAAACGGTTAACTTCAGAGTGTAGTAGAAGTTTGAGGCAGCTATATTGCTGTCAGAAATATGAGTGGATGAGATGATTGAAGCACTGTACTGATGTTATGTAAGCCTTAAGAATCCCACTGGATGGTTTTAGCCAACTGAAATGGAGACCAATAAAAGCCCCTGCAGCATCTTCAATAGATCAGACTGTAGATAAATAACTACACAGTTGATTGAACACTTTGATGAAGCTGTAATTGAAAGGCTAAATGTTTCTGTTCCAGCTTTTAAATGTTTCTTTAATATGGTTTCACCAGGGTGATAAATCACAAGCATGAGGTGACTGAGGACACAGTTCAGATGTGTTGACAAGTAAAATAGAAAAACATGGGTCAAAATACACACATTAAGTTGTTGATAAAGATTAATGTAACTCAACTAAATAAGGTCAGATTATTATGAAATGTTTTTAGTGGTAGTGGGGTAACATGGACTCCATTACAGTATTTGAGGTCAATGGTAGTAACATTGGAGTCAATCTGATAACTCAAACTTTTGATACTGTCATCATTATTAGTAATGACATCTCTTACTGATGTTAATTCAATTTAATTCAGAGACAAATATGACATTAAAAAGTCATGTAATGGGAGTGTTAGCGCTCCTGGAAGTTGGTGGTGCTAGTGAGACACAGAAATACAGAGGTCTCTCATCCGATCCATTTCCTTTACCAGAGTGGTCCATAATTAACTTTTGCTTGGTTGGCACTTTCAACCAGATATAAGCAGGCTGAGACCCCAGCATCCATTAGTCAGATCCCTTCCTTCTCTGTGGTAAGACTCTCCACCTCCTTAGATGTTTCCATTTGTATATATTTTTTTTTGTGCTCAGCATCTGAGTCAGTAGCTAACTGCACTGTTGGAATTGACTTCTGGATTGACTTATTTACATGTCCCTTGTCAGATTTTACAATATGCAATCAAGTGGCATTCATTTAAAATGTTGTTTTTGGGGGAAAAAAAGGTTTTTGCTTTAAATGTGTTTTACTTCAAACCTGTAGCTTTTATTTAGGGTCAAATGTAGTGCTCCTGCTGTTTGTAAATTGAGGGGGTGGTCTAGAATGTAACTGGGTTTTCAGGGGTTTTATTTGAATTCTTGACAGAATTTGTAGTAAAGTGAGTTGCCAATAGGAAAATGAATGTTACAAGTTGCACCTGTAGTTGAATTGGCCGTAATGATTGTGTTGAATGATGCCATTCAAACTTTTTTTGTGCGTAATCACAACACCCTAATGTTTCCCAGGGTTCTCCAAGAAGTACACATTCATCTGTAGGAGGGGAAAAAGAAGGTGAGACATAGTTTGAGTCTTCATAAGAAAAGTGACAAATGTTCTGTGAGAGATACCACTCACAGCTCTGTTGACTGGGGAAGAAGCACCACAGAGTCAATCATGTTTCTTGTCTCATCTCTTTCCTAGTGATCCGTCACCATGAGTACGGACGCGGAGATGCAAATCTACGGCAAGGCTGCCATATACCTCCGTAAGCCTGAGAAGGAGAGGATGGAGGCACAAACCGCACCGTTTGATTCAAAGAACGCCTGCTATGTGTCAGACACCAAGGAGCTGTACCTTAAGGGTCTGGTCACTGCAAGGGCTGATGGGAAGTGTACTGTAACAGTCACGCATCCTGACGGCACTAAGGAGGTAAGCCTGATTTGTGCAACTACTCCATTTCTTGAAATAAACATCAAAATTATCCAAACATGCCAACAGGCAAAATGAAATCAGTAACAAAAGATAGATTGAGAAGGATTCCTCAAGTTTTTTTTGTAAGCAGAATATAACCTTCAAACACATACATTTTATCGCTGCTAATTACAAATGTATATGGACTAGTTAAGAATCACCATGTATGTGTCAGTGGGTGATAACAAAGTAGTTGGATTAGATGGGGGTATGCAGTTAAAAATATATATTTAAAGATTGAACTCGTATTTAATGAGCAAAAAGCATTCAGTCATGTCCAGTTTGAGCTGTGTATAATCTATATTTCTGACTGTTCCAGGCAGGAAAAGAGTTCAAAGACGCAGACGTCTACCAGATGAACCCCCCTAAGTACGACAAGATTGAGGACATGGCCATGATGACCTACCTGAATGAAGCCTCTGTGTTGTATAACCTCAAAGAGCGTTATGCAGCATGGATGATCTATGTAAGATACCTGCATAAACACACACACACACACACACATGAACATGAGAAACACTCACACATACAGTACTACACATAAATGAATGGTAGAAACCAAAACATACCAATACAGTAGACCTACATTAGTATACCATAGTACACCTACATCCTCACATAAATCCAGGTAAAAGTCAATCTGATTGAGCTAATCCCCTAATTTAGTTGAATCCCTTTCATCCAGACCTACTCTGGGCTCTTCTGTGCCACGGTGAACCCCTACAAGTGGCTTCCTGTGTACGACATGGAGGTTGTCAACGCCTACAGAGGGAAGAAGAGGATGGAGGCTCCACCCCATATCTTCTCCGTCTCTGACAACGCCTTTCAGTTCATGCAGATTGGTACGAGCTCTCATGGATGGATGGATGGATGGATGGATGGATGGATGGATGGATGGATGGATGGATGGATGGATGTGCCCCAGGGTCACTAACACATCTATTCTAAATGTATTTTGGATTCATCTTTCCAAACATGTGGAGCAAGAAATCTAAATGCTGGCTTCCCTAGCTATTTAGACACCAAAGGAGTCTCCAGAGTTATTAACCGACCCTGTGAACAGGGTTTTGGTAACTAGTCATTTTAAATCTTAACAGTGACGTTAGGTCAGTCGGAAGCTTGTGGAGCAGGGCTTTGTAAACAAATAGAGCGTAACGATGTGATCAACGTGACTTCAAAGAGGTCCAGGCGACCTTTTGGTAAAGAACACAGAGATGAGTAATACAACGGTCTCCTGTGATAAAACGAAGGGCGTTATGAAAAACGGCCTCCAAGAGTTTAAGAGTAGAGGCAGCTGCACTTTGATAAATAGTATCACCATAATCAGGAACAGGTAGAAAGGTTGATAAATACTATCACCATAATCAGGAACAGGTAGAAAGGTTGATAAATACTATCACCATAATCAGGAACAGGTAGAAAGGCTGATAAATACTATCACCATAATCAGGAACAGGTAGAAAGGTTGATAAATACTATCACCATAATCAGGAACAGGTAGAAAGGCTGATAAATACTATCACCATAATCAGGAACAGGTAGAAAGGTTGATAAATACTATCACCATAATCAGGAACAGGTAGAAAGGCTGACTGCACAATCTGCTTCCTGCTGACTAGAGAGAGACAAGATCTGTTTCTGTTCAAAAACAAAAAAAAGCACACTTTAAAACGTAGTTTCTTAACAAGCTCATTCGTATGTGTTTTAAATGATGAATCATTTTCAAATAAAAAATAACAAGGTATTTGTATGCAGGGACTCGTTTAATTATAAAACCATCTGATGTGTGAAGATGTAATCCATCTGAAATAATCTTACAAGAACTTGAAAACAACATGTATTTAGTTTTGACAATATTATGCACGAGTTTTAAATCAGTAAGGGCTTCCTTTACAGCTGCAGATCAGACAGTAGCCTTGACACAGCCAGGCCAGCAGTCGGGGCAATTGTGTACATAATAGCACATTTCGCATATAGAAGAAATGTACCATTTTTAACAGATAGCATTTATATAAATGGTGAAAAGAACAGGTCCTAGTATCGACCCTTTAAGTACCTCAAGAAATTCGGACTTAACCCCATCAATTACGATGGCTTGAGTTCTGTCGCTAAGATAATCGTGAAACCATAAGCAGGCGTCAAAGCTCAGGTCAATCGAGGACAACTTGTTCAATAAAATAGCATGATCAACAGTATCAAACTCTTTGGAAAAGGTCCACAAACAAGGCGGCACAATTCAGTTTAGTGTCTAAAGCGTTGACAATATCATTAGCAGCTAATGTGGTTGCTGTGATTAGTGCTGTGCCCTGGCCTAAACCCTGATTGATTTATATTTAAAGTACTATGCTCAGATAAAAAGTGTGAAGTTGCTTGTTTTGATTTGAGAATCTTAGCATGGAAGCCTGGAGATGATACGATAATTATCAAGATAACTACTATCCCTGCCCTTATGGACTGGCAGCACATAAGCTTTTTTTACTTTTGGAATATTTCCTGTGAACAATGTTGGATTGAAGATATGGGTTACTGAGCCAGCAATGCGGGGGACAGTACATTTGAGCAGACCCTGTGGATATCTAGGTATCTATAGAAAGTAAGGCATCAAGGACTTATTTTTCTGTGATTTACTGAAATGCAAAATCTTGACTACCGTTTTCAATCTGCAAAATTCCTGAATCAGCGTTCAGCCCACTCTCAGAGATACAAGGGTTAGATGCTCTTTCAAAAAAGATAGCCAGCTGAAATAAAAAGACGATTAAATGCATCAATGATAGCATTTTTGTCCGTAACGGGGCCAGAGTCTGAATGAATTAGTTGGGTCAGAGAGGAGGAAGTGCAACCCTTTAGAGATTTGACAGTTTTCCAGAATTTAGCCGGGTTCCCATTACAATCAGAAAGAGTAATTTACAAAATAATCAGATTTAGCTTTCTTGGTCAGTCTTACACATTGAGTCCTCAGTTGTCTAAAAGATTACCAATCCGGGCCTAAGCCTGTGTTCCTGGCCTTGACCAAGGCAACAATTCTCTTATGAATGACTTCAGATGAATCAGTTTTGAAGGGGCCATGATTATCTACAATAGTATTGAAGATATTTGGAAAAAAGCTTAAAGACAAATCAGGTTCAGGGTTAGCTGAGATACAGTCAAGGTCACTAAGTTATAGATCATGTAAAAAAAGCTTGTTCACTAACGTTTTTTAAGTGCCTCTTAGTGATTACACGAGGCTTAGATGTACACATTTTCACATCTCTGACACAGACAACTGGGCAACGGTCACAAAAATCCTGTGGGAAAACCCCACCAGCAACATATTCATCTGGCGTTATTGTGAAAATAAGATCAATCAGGGTAGATTTTGCGATGGATCTTTAGGATTTGGCCGTGTAAACTCAGTTATCAGCTGAGACAGGTTTAGCTCAGAGCAAATATCTTTCAGCCCATCTGACACTGGTGACCTCCAGTCAATAAAATCACCCATCATAAATAGTTCAGATTGACCACACTTAGATACCAATTCAGATAAATTGTTAAGAGTACATGAGAGAGCCGAGGGAGGGTGATGAACTCCCATTAGTGTCAGCTGGTTATTATGAACAAGGTCCACGTTAAGAATGAGACAATCAAACTGCTTAGGGACAGAGGTAGCAAGAGATACAGAAACATTTAAATTGTCCTAATTTGATATGGAGTTGTCGTTCCTCACTGTCTTGGCATTACCGTAAGCTTCCAGCAGAGGGTTAGCTGCGTTGATCAGATCCTTAAGAGGCCACTGATGGAGACAAACACAAGTTGCTCAGAATCTGGTAAAGTGGTCAAGTCAGTTTTCTCGATTGCTTGAACACTTTTCTTGAAACAGGATTCACAGGTGGAAAAAAATTCTACACAGCCAAGAAAACTGAAGTGTTAAAAAGCCACAACCTTCCTGCATTTTGCTGGGGTCTACTTCCTTCTTGGATCTCAAAGTCCATAAGTGGTTATGGATGGATTAATGGATGGATTGATGGATGGATTGATGGATGGATGGATTGATGGATGGATTGATGGATAGATTGATGGATGGATTGATGGATGCATGGATGGATGGAAGTTAAAATATGCTTTAGAGAGTTATCTACTGTTTTCTAGTATAGGTTGGAACAGTTTGCTGGTAATATCTGATTTCAGTAACCTTGAATGAAAAATGTTCCTAAATGAAATTCATGATGATGCTATGAATTCAATAATGTACCCAGAATGTTGCTCGAGTATGATAAGCAATATGTTTTTTGGTTACAGACCAGGAGAACCAGTCCGTCCTGATTACGTGAGTTGTGTACTAAAAATCTCACTTGAGAAAGTGTTTCTGCTGCAATATGTTGGGTCACTTGGGTGTGATGAAAATATATGACATAATGAATGGATTAGGCTATGCATAATAATAAGTTGATGAGTGGGAATATTTGTTAATGATTTACTTATGTAAGAAACCAGGTCAACAGTGTATTTTTCAATGCTATTTCTTAGTGAAAACCAATCTGACATTCAAACATGTGACTAAAACCCCTCTATCTCTGTCATATTAACCAGTGGAGAATCCGGTGCAGGAAAGACTGTCAACACCAAGCGTGTCATCCAGTACTTCGCCACCATTGCAGTTTCTGGTGCCAAGAAGGAAGCAGAGCCAGGCAAAATGCAGGTAGGTTTTACCTTTCTAACACATTTCAGTTTGGTGGGCTGTGTTCAAGCGATTGAGAAAAACTAACTTTACCAGTTTATGAGCAACCGTGTAGATTCCCACGGGGGACTAGTATGAAAATGTATGCACTCACTACTGTAAGTCACTCTGGATAAGAGTGTCTGCTAAATGACTAAAATGTAAATGTGTTTGTCTCAATCAGGGGTCTCTTGAGGATCAGATCATTGCAGCTAACCCTCTACTGGAGGCTTACGGTAATGCCAAGACAGTGAGGAACGACAACTCGTCTCGCTTTGTAAGTATGAAGGGCATACTGTGAAAGTTACCTTAGATTGGAAACATTTATTTCAGTAGTTCCCTTTTGTTATATCAATAGATGTCCAACATTCTGTAACAATTAAAGGGTCTATCAAGGTAAAATGATAGATTTATTTAGTTGACCTATTTCTAACCCCCATGCTCTACTATAGGGTAAATTCATCAGGATTCACTTCCAAGGTAGCAAACTGGCTAAAGCTGACATTGAGACCTGTGAGTTGATTTTGATTTTTTCTCAATGCTTTACTAAATTCACACATATTTTTTTGGGGAGATCATAATTATCTAATTATCTAATTTTCTTTCTCTCTCTCTCTCTCTCTCTCTCTCTCTCTCTCTCTCTCTCTCTCTCTCTCTCTCTCTCTCTCTCTCTCTCTCTCTCTCTCTTTGTGTCAATCTCTCTCTCTTTCTCTCTCAGACCTGCTAGAGAAGTCCAGAGTGTCCTTCCAGCTTCCCGATGAGAGAGGCTACCACATCTTCTTCCAGATGATGACCAATCATAAACCTGAGATCGTTGGTATGGCAAAGAGTTTCAGAGGACATGTTTCCCACCCCCATCTGTGAAACTTTTAAAAAATGTCCACAGTCCAGACTATTTATACTATTACAATGAGTACATCCAATGTAACAAGGCATCTAGATATGGATTAGGTCTTTAAGAAAGTAATGCACTGTGATTAGGTTTGCAAATGGAGGGTATTTTACTGGAAACTTTTCCAAGTTTACCAGTAAACTACCAGCATTTTGGTATCTTTCAAGGATTTTATGTAAAACATCCAGTGGCCCTTTTGGGTGTTTCAGATTATCCCAGGGGTCTGTAATTATCTCTGGCCCTCTGTGTGGCCTTATCACAAGTAAAATATGAAACAATTATTAATATAATATGATTTTAAAATAGAAAATAGAATGACAAATCAGTAAAACATTAAACCTAAATATAAACCATGAACTATTCAATTTATTTTGACAATATCTGATTTATTTTACTATGTCAATATGTATTGGTTGTCAATATTTTGGCATCAAACTGGTGGCAGTTGGAATAGTTGGAAGAGACGTATATATTAAGAAATTTTTAACAAGTTATTAAAGTATAAATTACCAAAGTTACGATAGATTGCGATGGGTTTTCTGCTAATTACCAAAATTACTGAAGATTCCAGTAACTTTGATAATTAGTTTTGAAACCCTAATGGTGACGTACTTGAGTCCATCTATTGAGTAAAGGAGGGAGAGATATTGTAAAGGTAGGACAGGACAATTTTAGTCATTTAGCAGACGCTCTTTTCCAGAGCGACTTACAGTTAGTGAGTGCATACATTTTCATACTGGCCCCCCTGGCCCCCCGTGGGAATCGAACCCACAACCCTGGCGTTGCAAGCGCCATGCTCTACCAACTGAGCTACAGGGCACTATGAACATTAATAGTGTGCACAATTCTAAGAGATTTAATTGACAAAACATTCTCCATTGTCCATAGAAATGGCGCTCATCACCACCAACCCCTACGACTTCCCCATGTGCAGCCAGGGTCAGATCACTGTGGCCAGCATCAACGACAAGGAAGAGCTGGATGCCACAGACGTGAGTCAAACAAACGGCTAACCAAACTCTAGATATGGAATGGGTAGAACCACCATACACAATTAATGCACTGTTCAATTCCAACTTGGTAGCAGCTGGGAATTTTCATGTATTTTTTTGTCAGATTCTAAATGCCTTGTTTTAGTTAGGCATGTGCCTCAAGGCATTCTTCATGACTTTACACTTCACCTTGAGGCACACACATGTAAGACATCCACAAGAGAGGGCCACTAAGTGCCCTGTGAAACTGTGTAAAACTCCTTTTGTGCTGTCATCTACTAGTGTTGGCCAAGCGTAATCATGTGGCTCTGAGAAGCCAGTCAAATATATCCATCCCATTTGTACTGGTGAGAGCACAGAACTGTAGTGTACTGTAAGTGAGCAAACTACCGTTCAGTTCATCACTGTTGTACTTCCTGTCAAATACCAGGATGCCATTACAATCCTGGGCTTCAATAATGATGAGAAAAATAGCATCTACAAGCTGACAGGAGCTGTATTGCACCATGGCAACTTGAAATTCAAGCAGAAGCAGCGTGAGGAGCAGGCCGAGCCAGACGGCACAGAGGGTGAGTCCCACTCATAGATATACAATATGTAAAGCATTAGTCCCATTCCCAGTCCCACTCATAGACATACAATATGTAAAGCATTAGTCCCATTTCCAGTCCCACTCATAGATATGCAATATGTTAGACAGACAGCGCCTCATCAAAGTCCGGCAGGAGATCATTTATGGAGACCAAATTCCAACCTCCAGAAATGATTTGAAATTATCAATGTGGGTTCAACGAACCCACAGAAAACACTGCCAAATCCTTTTGTCAGTGTGACATCAGAATCAAGTGATCTTGTGTTCCTGAGTCTGTTGTTGTTGGTTCTCTCTCCAGTGGCTGATAAAATCGGCTACCTGCTGGGCCTGAACTCAGCTGAGATGTTGAAGGCTCTCTGCTACCCCAGAGTGAAGGTCGGCAACGAGTATGTGACCAAGGGACAGACTGTGCCTCAGGTAAGGAGGCCAAACACAGCATCTACCATTTTCTAAGCACCAGAAATATTTAGGTGATTAGTGCATTGCTTGTTTTGAATAGTGATGTATTATCACCTTCTATGGTCAATGTCTCATGTATTCATTTGAGATATTATCATTGCAGGTTAATAACTCAGTCAGTGCTCTGGCCAAGTCCATCTATGAGAGGATGTTCTTGTGGATGGTCATCCGTATCAACGAGATGTTGGACACCAAGAATCCAAGGCAGTTCTATATCGGTGTGCTTGACATTGCTGGGTTTGAGATCTTTGATGTGAGTATGAGACCAGAACAAGACAATTAGTTGTGTTTGAGATTGATTACAGCCCTGTATGATGAAATGATCCCTTTTGAAATTCCATCAACAGTACAACAGCATGGAGCAGCTGTGCATCAACTTCACCAATGAGAAACTGCAACAGTTTTTCAACCACACCATGTTCGTCCTTGAACAAGAGGAGTACAAGAAGGAGGGAATCGTCTGGGCCTTCATTGACTTCGGCATGGACTTGGCTGCCTGCATTGAGCTTATTGAGAAGGTAAACTGTCTGTCAGGATTGTAATGGACCACAACAGCAAAAGCTCATAGAGAGCGCTGTGTGAGATATTACAACAGTGGTACAAGGTATCTGACTGTTGAGAACTCTGTATCCTATTATGTGCCCCTAAATGAAGATACTCTGATAATAGCATGCTTGATAAAGGAATATATGTGATCCTAAATGTAAATATCACTAATTTGATATACATCTCTTTTCGTAAAGCCATTGGGCATCTTCTCCATCCTTGAAGAGGAGTGCATGTTCCCCAAGGCTTCAGACACTTCCTTCAAGAACAAGCTGTATGACCAGCATCTTGGGAAAAACAAGGCGTTTGAGAAGCCCAAGCCTGCTAAAGGCAAGGCAGAGGCCCACTTCTCCCTGGTACACTACGCCGGCACGGTGGACTACAACATCACTGGCTGGCTGGACAAGAACAAGGACCCCCTGAACGACTCAGTTCTTCAGCTGTACGGGAAGTCCTCAGTCAAACTTATGGCTACCCTGTATGTCGCTGCCCCACCTGAGGGTAAGACTGGCATCATATTAAAACTCCTTTAAAGGGTTAATCTGCAGTTGCTACATTTACATTTCTTGAATTTGTTCTGGATTTGGGGACTGTGAAAAGACCCCTGGTGGCATGTCTGGTGGAGTAAGTGTGTGTGTCAGAGCTGTGTGTAAGTTGACTATGCAAACAATTTGGGATTTTCAACATATTAATGTTTCTTATAAAAAGAAGAAGTTATGCAGTCAGTCTCTCCTCAACCCTTAGCCAAGAGGGACTGGCATGCATAGTATTTATATGAGCCCTCTGATTACAATGAAGAGCAAGACGTGCCGCTCTGTTAATGTACTCATACAATAGGTGTTATTTTACACAATCTCATTGGCAGCATTTGCATTAAGATAAGTGTGAAGTTAACCTGATATTCTCTAATTTAGAATCATATATCACTTTTTCCCCATTTTAACAGATACAACCAAGAAAGGAGGCAAGAAGAAGGGTGGTTCCATGCAGACTGTGTCCTCCCAGTTCAGGGTGAGCTTTTAAAATGTGTATATTCAGGCTTTAAAAAGGTGCATTGATTATCAGAAATGATCTCTGAAAAAATGGTTTGTAACCCTCTTACAGGAGAACTTGGGCAAGCTGATGACCAACTTGAGGAGCACTCATCCTCACTTTGTGCGCTGCCTGATCCCCAACGAGACAAAGACTCCAGGTACAAGAAATATTGAGTTAAATATGACATCTTATCAGTACAATATCAGTGACCTTAACGAACCAATCTTTAACCTGTTAATGAGACTTGGTTTGTGTTTCCAGGTCTGATGGAGAACTTCCTGGTTATCCACCAGCTCAGGTGTAATGGTGTTCTAGAAGGTATCAGGATCTGCAGAAAGGGCTTCCCCAGCAGAATCATCTATGCTGACTTCAAGCAGAGGTACACGCACACAAACACAAATCAATTCCTGCATGCACGCACACACACACACAGAATCACACACACACACACAATCACACACGCACACAATCACACACACACACACACACACACACACAAACAGACAGACACACATAAATATTTCCCAACATCAGAATAGCCTTATCGTTAACGTAATATAACCAACCTATTATAACTTGACATTTGTTAAATTTCTACCACATGTTAAACATGTCTCCTCATTCAGGTACAAAGTACTGAATGCCAGTGTCATCCCCGAGGGCCAGTTCATGGACAACAAGAAGGCTTCTGAGAAGCTGCTTGGGTCCATTGATGTGAATCATGAGGATTACAAGTTTGGACACACCAAGGTCAGTCAAATACCCCCAGCAAAAGCTAACAATAAAACACAACCTCAATGATAATATAAATTCTAACCATTCAATGTCTCTCCAGTTGATCTATCCATCTTTTCGTTATTTCTTAAGAATTTGAAAAAATCTCAATTAATTATCATGTGCATTGTGTCAGAGTGGTGTGGCTGCTGTTATCTGTATCAGTGTACATTATTCATCTACAACTGTAAAATAACTTACAACTTATAAACAACCTAACCCATGGTTTGTTTGTAAGCACTGCAATGTTTATGTTGGTGAAATCAATCTAGTGGCGTTGTTCCTCTCTTTTGATTCAACCCTTTCTATCTGTCACCATCTGACAGAGGTTCCATAATTGACCATGTTTACCTGTGTCAGGTGTTCTTCAAAGCCGGTCTGCTGGGTGTCCTTGAGGAGATGAGAGATGAGAAGCTGGCCTCTCTGGTCGGCATGGTCCAGGCTCTCAGCCGTGGATTCCTCATGAGGAGAGAGTTCACCAAGATGATGGAGAGGAGGTGAGGAATAGTAGACATCTTGGCAAAGAATTCTGTCAACCACCTGTATGTAAAGCATTATGATTACATACTGTATATGCTGTGAGTTGTTCACCATGAGAAAGTATGTTATAGCAGCAGTTTGGGATTTAACAAGCTGTTCAATTGTTATTTAAATAAGTGATATTTACCCATTCATTCTAGAAGAATATGAAATGCCTCATGATCTTAGCATTACCTGTCAGTCATTTTACCTAGAGAGCTGTCTATACATTTAAGAGGGATTACAGTTCCCTAGCCCCATTCCTCAGCTGTTTGCAAAAAGTGGTGGTGTCCCCATTTTGTTCTTCGAATCTCAGAATGTAGCTTTAAAGACGTCATCCAGTGATTTTTTAAACTTTTCCTGTTCAACAGAACTGGGAATGCCCTACTCTTTGAAGTTTGCATTTGTGTCTAAAACACAATATTTTCCTTAAAACATATATTTTTACCCTTTAGTGTGTGTACTTTACTGTATTTATACTTGGGATATCGCTTTTCCACAGGAAAAGTTCAAATAACACTGGAGGAGTTCTTTAAGCATGCCACTCACCATGCCACTCACCATGCCACTCACCATGCCACTCACCATGTCACTCACCATGCCACTCACCATGCCACTCACCATGCCACTCACCATGCCACTCACCATGCCACTCACCATGCCACTCACCATGCCACTCACCATGCCACTCACCATGCCACTCACCATGTCACTCACCATGCCACTCACCATGCCACTCACCATGCCACTCACCATGCCACTCACCATGCCACTCACCATGCCACTCACCATGCCACTCCATCCTTTCTGTCGACCAGAGATTCAGTCTTCACCATCCAGTACAACATCCGCTCATTCATGAATGTGAAAACCTGGCCATGGATGAAGGTGTACTTCAAGATCAAGCCCCTGCTGAAGACCGCAGAGACTGAGAAGGAGCTGGCCAACATGAAGGAGAACTATGAGAAGATGCAGACGGACCTGGCCAAGGCTCTGGCCAAGAAGAAGGAGTTGGAGGAGAAGATGGTGGCCATGGTGCAGGAGAAGAATGACCTGGCGCTTCAAGTCGCATCTGTGAGTGAGCGACGACACTCATAAGAGCACATTTACACACACATGAACACAGACACGAACACAATCACACACACATCTGCACATATGAACACACGCACACTGTGGTTATCTCAATTTTTTTTATTGCCCATGGTATATATTTATATTTCATGCATTTAAATGCATTTGCTCTGACCTATTTGACCAAATTAAGTATATATTTTGATACACAAAGTGAGGCCACTGATTTTTTTCTCCTGCTCTGAAACCAGGATTCAGAGAATCTGAACGATGCTGAGGAAAGGTGCGAGGGGCTCATCAAGAGCAAGATCCAGCTGGAGGCCAAACTCAAAGAGACGACCGAGAGGCTGGAGGATGAGGAGGAGATGAATGCTGAGTTGACTGCCAAGAAGAGGAAGCTGGAGGATGAGTGCTCTGAGCTGAAGAAGGACATTGATGACCTGGAGCTCACCCTGGCCAAAGTGGAGAAGGAGAAGCACGCCACTGAAAACAAGGTTTCGTAGACAGTCTAACCAAACAATAATCCAAACAATAATCAACTCAAAACAGAAAAGGAATTCAAGTTTTTTTGTGGGTGCTGTAAAAACTACGACACAAAATATTGTAATTTCATTTGTAGGGTAATCCACACATTCATTACATGTTCTGTTCCCCCCTCCTTTATGACTTCCCCTCAATACACTGGCATGGAGTACAATGCCATCTAGTGATGAATCTATAGTACAGCACTTGTTGACACATTTCTAAGATCAATTAAACTAATTATCCTATTTATGGTGAAGTACCCAAAGACTCATTTTGTTGTTGCCGTTATCAGGTTAAAAACCTGACAGAGGAGATGGCGTCTGTGGATGAGAGTGTTGCCAAGCTGACCAAGGAGAAGAAAGCCCTCCAAGAGGCCCACCAGCAGACACTGGACGACCTGCAGGCAGAGGAAGACAAAGTCAACACTCTGACCAAGGCCAAGACCAAGCTGGAACAGCAAGTGGACGACGTGAGTGGAGTTTGACATTTTGGCCATGATAGTATGTAAGATGATATTATCTTCAATTGTTTAGATTTGACCAATATATGTGTATTTTTTATTTTGTAGCTTGAGGGTTCTCTGGAGCAAGAGAAGAAGCTCCGTATGGACCTTGAGAGAGCCAAGAGAAAGCTGGAGGGAGATCTGAAACTGGCCCAGGAGTCCATAATGGACCTGGAGAATGACAAGCAGCAGTCTGATGAGAAAATCAAGAAGTAAACACAAATCAATTACCACAGTATTACCTGCCATCTTGATCAAAATAATGGTTGTTATTGGCTCATTCTTGTAATTATGAATTTGTATGTGATTCTTAAAAGCAAAGTGAATGGTAATATAGGCTCCCTTTACACTATCTAACCAAATCGAACTTTGCAATCAATGTGTTTGTGTTTGTTAGGAAGGAGTTTGAGACCACCCAGCTCCTCAGCAAGATTGAGGATGAGCAGTCTCTGGGAGCTCAGCTGCAGAAGAAGATCAAGGAACTCCAGGTACAGTACAGGATCTAACCTCCAGTACAGGAAAGCACACACCTGAATCATTTCCTGAAAAAAACGGACACATTTCTTCTGGTAGCACACATTCTATCTGGTTGCTTCTGACGGCTCAGTAAGATGGAAGATGGTGCTTCATGATGGTGCTTCTTTCTATGGAAAGATGGTGCTTCTTACCGGTGTTAGTTCCGCCCTTGGGACACTGTCTAATGAATATAGTAAATATGTTAGTGTAACTGGCTATGTATTAACACATTTATGCTAAATATACTGTACATACTATTATTATGTAGTGAGGTTCAATTGTTTCAACTGTATTGTAGTGTTCATCCCCCCTGCTCCTGCCCCCTGTTCTAGGCCCGTATTGAGGAGCTGGAGGAGGAAATTGAGGCTGAGCGTGCTGCCAGGGCTAAGGTTGAAAAGCAGAGGGCCGATCTCTCCAGGGAACTTGAGGAGATCAGCGAGAGGCTGGAGGAGGCCGGAGGCGCCACTGCTGCTCAGATTGAGATGAACAAGAAGCGCGAGGCTGAGTTCCAGAAGCTGCGTCGTGATCTTGAAGAGTCCACCCTGCAGCACGAGGCCACAGCCGCCGCTCTGCGCAAGAAGCAGGCCGACAGTGTGGCTGAGCTCGGGGAGCAGATCGACAACCTGCAGCGCGTCAAGCAGAAGCTGGAGAAGGAGAAGAGTGAGTACAAGATGGAGATTGATGACCTCTCCAGCAACATGGAGGCTGTCGCCAAGGCTAAGGTGAGTAGTGATGTTTTGGTCAAGCAGTGTTGAGGAGGGTCAGCTACATTACCATTCAAGTAAACTGAAGTTGACAGGAGTCCCATATGTTTCACTAACAGGGCAATCTGGAGAAGATGTGCCGTACTCTTGAGGACCAGCTGAGCGAGATCAAGACTAAGAATGATGAGAATGCTCGCCAGGTCAACGACATCAGCGGACAGAGGGCCAGACTCCTGACAGAAAATGGTACCATCAACAATGAACAACAAATCAATGTAGCACACTTCAGTAGTAAACAATAACATGTGTTTGGGCTGTAAATCCAGTCCACATAGTTTCTTCCCTACGATACCTCAAATACATTTTCAATCTTAGAGAACAGAGACCCCATTAACAAGAGGTCACTCTTTCCCTGCAGGTGAGTTTGGCCGCCAGCTGGAGGAGAAGGAAGCCCTGGTGTCTCAGCTGACCAGAGGCAAACAGGCCTTCACCCAGCAGGTGGAGGAGCTGAAGAGGGCGATTGAGGAGGAGGTCAAGGTAAAGGACCCAAAATGGAAACCACCCACCACAATTTAGATCTCTATGTACATATAGACGGTGACTACGCCACCCTCAGAGACTTCTACTGCCATTTGTTTTACTCTCTATCTAATCTCTCTTTGTCTTTGTCTTTGTCTTTCTTTCTTTCTCAGGCTAAAAATGCACTGGCCCACGGTGTCCAGTCTGCCCGCCATGACTGTGACCTCCTGAGAGAGCAGTTTGAGGAGGAGCAGGAGGCCAAGGCAGAGCTGCAGCGCGGCATGTCTAAGGCCAACAGTGAGGTGGCTCAGTGGAGGACTAAGTATGAAACTGATGCCATCCAGCGCACAGAGGAGCTGGAGGAGGCCAAGTGAGTTGCACGCAGTAGCAAAAACTCAAATAAATGGTGTGGATGGTGAGGGTGATAGGAGGCTCTGAGAAAATGTTATGTCAATATGTAGTGCAACATTTGTCTCACAACAAATTGCTCACCATAACACCACCTTCTGTTGTCCAACAGGAAGAAACTGGCCCAGCGTCTGCAGGAGGCTGAGGAGACCATTGAGGCGACCAACTCAAAGTGCGCCTCCCTGGAGAAGACCAAGCAGAGACTGCAGGGAGAGGTGGAGGACCTCATGATTGACGTTGAGAGAGCCAACGCAATGGCCGCCAACCTCGACAAGAAGCAGAGGAACTTTGACAAGGTGAACATTTATAAACCTCACTCTAGGTGATATTTTCTGTCTGCTATTTGATCAGTTGTAGTATAATTGTAGCATATTTCTGATTCAGAACTCTCCATCAATGAGTTCTAATGAAAATCCCATGTATTTCCCTAGGTTCTGGCAGAGTGGAAGCAGAAGTATGAGGAGGGTCAGGCTGAGCTGGAAGGAGCTCAGAAGGAGGCTCGCTCTATGAGCACTGAACTCTTCAAGATGAAGAACTCCTACGAGGAGGCTCTGGATCATCTGGAGACTCTGAAGAGAGAGAACAAGAACCTGCAACGTGAGCATTTGACAGCAGTTATATTTGACTGATGTTTGACTAGTGTTTGAAAATGGAATTAACTGTAATCATCAACATTATATCAAAATTACTATTAAACCATCTCATGTAAAGTATAAAATATACTTTTTGGGAACATGTCATTGGTATTCCTTTGAACCACCCAAGGATGTGGGGGGCAATTAGATTAGCAAGACAGTATGAAGTGCTGTTAATGAATTAACTGTTATTATGATTCAATATAAACTTCAGTGCACTGGTGATATCCGCTGAAAATCTCCCAAGTCTAAACAGCTCCTATGTTTGTGTGTGCAGAGGAGATCTCTGACCTGACTGAGCAGATCGGAGAGACTGGCAAGAGCATCCATGAGCTGGAGAAGGCCAAGAAGACCGTGGAGACAGAGAAGTCTGAGATCCAGACCGCTCTGGAGGAGGCTGAGGTACAAACTACAGCTGTTTGATAGGAAAAGCAGTGTTACACAAGCCAATGCCAGCTACAGTCTAACGCTCCCCTTTATTGGTGTTTATTGTAGTCATTTATACAGTATGTAATTCCTTGTGTTATACACATCCAAATGTATTGAGCACAAGCGACCTTTCGCTAAGCCCCGCTCTAACATTGTGGGCAACCAATCGCAGTTCTCCAATGGATAGCAAATGTTTCAAAGACATTGCCAGTGATGGCAGTAGGAAAAACAGACAGTTGTCTTTTTTTTTTTTTTTGGTTTAATTGGCTATATAATTGTACAGCTCACCAGGGTTACTTGCTACTTGTTTCCTGAAATGCAGAGCCTGTTCATGGAGTATATTTCGAATCCGATATTATACTTTTGTTACATTGTTTGCTAGCTCAGCTGGTTAGCTAGCTCTGTCTCATAGACCACCAAACGTTGCTAGCTAGCCATGTAAGTTGTTTCCTCTAAATATATACTCATGTACATTGGCTAGCTAAGTTAGTCATGTTATGAATACAACTCCCATCTGCTTTCAACATCAGGATACGATTTGAGCCCACTAGTTAGCTCCAAAAGTTGGCTAGCTAAGTTAGTCATGTTATGAATACAACTCCCATCTGCTTTCAACATCAGGATACGATTTGAGCCCACTAGTTAGCTCCAAAAGTTGGCTAGCTAAATTAGTCATGTTATGAATACAACTCCCATCTGCTTTCAACATCAGGATACGATTTAAGCCCACTAGTTAGCTCCAAAAGTTGGCTAGCTAAGTTAGTCATGTTATGAATACAACTCCCATCTGCTTTCAAACATCAGGATACGATTGAGCCCACTAGTTAGCTCCAAAAGTTGGCTAGCTAAGTAAGTCATGTTATGAATACAACTCCCATCTGCTTTCAACATCAGGATACGATTTGAGCCCACTAGTTAGCTCCAAAAGTAGTTATACCTTTGACTGCATGCTAAGTGAATTCAGAGCCATTCAGTGGCTAGCCACACTACAAAAATACATTTACCAGGATCCCCATGAAGCAGCTCTAATGACAGTACCACAACATACCTGAGGAGAAGTGGTTCATTTAATTGTGTATTAAAAACACAGTTTGAGATCATTGTTTTCTCCACTAGTTAGAATGGGGAATTGGACTTCCCAGGAAAATGTTGTCCGTGGTTGCAACAGTAACCAAGGGGGACGGGGCTTAGTGAAGGGTCAATTCACCTGACTGCTTCTCTTTGTCCAGGGCACACTGGAGCACGAGGAATCCAAGATTCTGCGTGTGCAGCTGGAGCTGAACCAGATCAAGGGTGAGGTGGACAGGAAGATCGCTGAGAAGGACGAGGAGATGGAGCAGATCAAGAGGAACAGCCAGAGGGTGGTTGACTCCATGCAGAGCACCCTGGACTCTGAGGTCAGGAGCAGGAATGACGCCCTGAGGGTGAAGAAGAAGATGGAGGGAGACCTGAACGAGATGGAGATCCAGCTGAGCCACGCCAACAGGCAGGCCGCTGAGGCCCAGAAACAGCTGAGGAACGTCCAGGGACAGCTCAAGGTAAAGGGACTGGGACATCAGGCTCAAAAACCTGATCATGGGGAGGGATTTGTTTGTGAATCAGTAGAAAAGAATAGAACAGAGGAATGGAATAGTGGACTAATATACTGTAGATATTGTGGAAATGTTTACCAATGAACATGCCTATCACCAATCCTATCACCCCTACTTCCACAAGTCTAATGATACTATGTAATTGTGATCCCCAGGATGCCCAATTGCACCTTGATGACGCTGTCCGCCTCTCAGAGGATATGAAGGAGCAGGCAGCCATGGTGGAGCGCAGAAACGGTCTGATGGTGTCTGAAATTGAGGAGCTGAGAGTTGCTCTGGAGCAGACAGAGAGAGGCCGCAAAGTGGCTGAGACTGAGCTGGTTGACGCCAGCGAGCGCGTCGGACTGCTGCACTCCCAGGTACGGGTCAAAAGACATTTCTAATTAAACTCAACCAAGCATACCGTTTACACACACATAGAATTTAACAGTGCTTGCTTTTAGATTTTCATAATTTCTGCCTTGTGACTTGTAAGTTCTCTTGAGAGTCAAATAAATGGCCTTGTTTCCTCCTTCAGAACACCAGCCTTCTGAACACCAAGAAGAAGCTGGAGACTGACCTGGTTCAGGTGCAGGGAGAGGTGGACGACATCGTCCAGGAAGCCAGGAACGCAGAGGAGAAGGCCAAGAAGGCCATCACTGACGTGAGTCCTTGAATTACATCAACTAGATTTGTCCCCAAGGGCCAATGGTAGCTGGGCTGGTTAACCTCACCAAAGATCTCAAGGGGGCTTTATGAGTGGTGCCTGTTGGTGCGTAAATTAAACTAAGTACCATTCCAGGCGGCCATGATGGCTGAGGAGCTGAAGAAGGAGCAGGACACCAGCTCTCACCTGGAGAGGATGAAGAAGAACCTGGAGGTCACAGTCAAGGACCTGCAGCACCGCCTGGATGAGGCTGAGAATCTGGCCATGAAGGGAGGCAAGAAGCAGCTCCAGAAACTGGAGTCCAGGGTGAGTTAACAGCAGGGTGGATTGAAAGACAGACTGCTGGAAATGCATGTGATCATATAAAAATACACAGGAGACTGGTTTAATGACTTTTTCTCTCAATAACCCACCTACATAAGGAAAAGTAGTTGTTTTCATTATAGACCCTCTAATTAAAATTGTAAAAGTATATAGGAAGAGACAACAATTGTGCCTCCTTGACTAGCAGAAGAATATACTTCTGTTTTTACAAAGATTTGTTACGTCTGATTTCACCACCTCACATAAATGCCTACCTTTATTTCTTCCACAAAGGTGCGCGAGCTCGAGACTGAGGTGGAGGCCGAGCAGAGAAGAGGTGTAGACGCAGTCAAGGGAGTCCGCAAGTATGAGCGCAGAGTCAAGGAGCTCACTTACCAGGTAAGAACATGTGCCTTCTTCACACACTAAAGCACACTGGTTTGTGTATTAAACTATGGGGTATTGATTCTTTGATCTTCTCCCACAGACTGAGGAGGATAAGAAGAACGTTGGCAGACTTCAGGACCTGGTAGATAAGCTGCAGTTGAAAGTGAAGGCCTACAAGAGGCAGGCTGAGGAAGCGGTGAGTCACAGACTTAGTCAAATACTCTGAAAGCTTACGTTCCCTAGTAGACATTACAAAACGTCATGTCCAGACAGTTTAGTTGAAGTGTTGCTACTGCACATCAGTCAACAATGACTCAGTTGATAGTGCAAGTAATTGCTGAAGAAATGTATGCACAGTGACTCCTCTGCCTATGTGTTACCAATTTAAAAGAGAGGGGGTTGAATATTATTTAGCTTTGTGCTGGGGGCTGGTCTAGTGGTAGTGCTGCCGCCCCTATATCACATATGTCCCTGGAGGCAGCAGTTTGATCCCCTGTTCCACCACTGACTTTCTCTGCTATATCATCTATCTCCCTATATACATTGCTATCCTAAATATGTCAATAACATTTTTCGTAATATCTTTTAAAAAATTACATGAATTTGCTATCTGAAGCTTCAAACTTTGAATACTGATGTTATGCTCTCCTCTGTTTATCTCACCCAGGAGGAAGCAGCCAATAGCCATATGTCTAAGTTCAGGAAGGTTCAGCATGAGCTGGAGGAGGCTGAGGAGCGTGCTGACATCGCTGAGACTCAGGTCAACAAGCTCAGAGCCAAGACCCGCGACACTGGAAAGGTACAGAACTGCTGCTAAACGTACACTTGACTCAAATATGACCACATCAACACCACCTATGATTCATTCTTCACAGTAGTCAATACTGACATTTTACACTCACTCTAAGGTATTTAAGATCTCTGAAAAACACATTTCAGGACAGGGTTAATATAAAATCTAAATAAAAGATTAATCCAAATTTAGTTGGTTCAAAATCAAAATCAAAGCTGAGCGCTGAGTCTTAAATGCTTTATCCATTATATTATTTCCAGGTGTTCATATATTTATCATGTTCATTAATAATACTGATCCATTATATTCTATCCAAGTCTATCCATATATTTATCATGTTCATTATTAATACTGATCCATTATATTCTATCCAAGTCTATCCATATATTTATCATGTTCATTATTAATACTGATCCATTATATTCTATCCAAGTCTATCCATATATTTATCATGTTCATTATTAATACTGATCCATTATATTCTATCCAAGTCTATCCATATATTTATCATGTTCATTATTAATACTGATCCATTATATTCTATCCAAGTCTGTCCATATATTTATCATGTTCATTATTAATACTGATCCATTATATTCTATCCAAGTCTATCCATATATTTATCATGTTCATTATTAATACTGATCCATTATATTCTGTATTTCTTCTTACAGGGAAAAGAAGCTGCTGAATAAACAAGACCAAAGTCTGATCAATTTCCTTTGATGCATAAAATATGATTTTCATGGTGAAATGTTGAGCATTGATTAAAAAATGTTGACCTACATAAACTTTCTTTGTGACTGTGTTATGTGAATTATTTAACAAACTATTTTAGTGTCTCTGTGCGTCTCCCAAAAGGTTGTAAGTCTTTTGGAATTTAAGTAACGGCCAGAGTCCCGGTCTGCATAGTCAGAGATATTTATTCATTGAGAATTCTGCCATCACAATTTCAGAGTCCATGTTTTATACTCATACGTCATACAAAAAGAAATCCCTTCCCTCTGTAGGCGGGCTGTAGTTTTCCACTCTAAAACTGCTCTACTGACCTTCAGTTCACACACACACACATATACACACATGCATACACACATACATACACACACACACACACATATCCTACTCCCTGCTTTACTCAGTTATTGCCGTTCTCACAATATTCTGCACCATGTTTTCATAACAGTTTCTCCCCTCCCTAAATTGGGAGGCCTCTTTATCTTAGTTTCTCAGTTGTCTTTGTTGTCTGGCCTAACTCTTACTCACATTGCTAAATAGTGGCTCAATGCCATAGCCTTTACTGGTCCTACACTCACACATTTCTAACACATTATACACAGTTTCAGGGTGTAATAATTAGTCATTAATAATTAATCTATCAATTCCACCCTTTGACTAAATATTACACACATACAAAATATATGTTGTTATAGAAATGAATCACACTCATTGAAGTATATAAGTTGGTTTGCATATTAAAACATTACAGGTTCATCAGGGTTACCCCATGATTAAAAGCATAACGTTACTTTTTAGCAATGGTAACTAGTACATCATACTTAAAACGAGACTTTAATACACAAAAGATAATTACAATAACTTTTAAACTAGAGATTTATAGTTCTAGGAAAACATCCAGTCTCAAACTATCTGGATCGTCGTCGTCCTCCACCAAGCCTGGTAGGTCATATCCTTAATTCCTTAGGTCGGAGTCCGGGATTGGGCCGTATCTCACCATCTGTTGGGAAACCGCCTTGCTCACCAACCCTCAGACACAGGGAATAAGACAACATCCACAAAGAACAAGTATACCCATAGAAGCTATAACTTCACCCAGAATAGTTACAACAATAGTTTTCCATTTACCAAATATGTTATCAAACTAACCGTTTATGGAGCTATCAATACCAGAGTTCTCAGCCAGTTCGTTTGCCAGCGTGGTGAGTCCCTGAAGCGCTTTGGTCACGAACCCGTCCGGTGCTGTATTGTTGGGGATGAAAGTACAGCACATAGATCCAAACAGAACACAAACTCCGCCCCGCTCAGCCAAAAGCATATCTAAAGCTATTCTATTCTGCCATGTCATTAAGCTAGTTGCCGCTGTCTGCTCAGCTAATCCCTTTATTGCATCACGAGTGTGGTTTATAAATCTTTATAATTTATCCAATCTACGTTTTTATTAATTGTTGACCACCAGAAAATACTTGATTCAAACCCAGCTGCGATCTGATTCCTAGCTTTGAATTGTTCTGGAACCCCTCAAGGTACTCCTATCCCATCAATATATATATCCTTTCATCAAAGGATCCCGGGAGGAGGTTCTACTTTCTACGTGACAACTCACCAGTCTCTGACACGTTTGATTGTTTGCGTATGTAGGTGAGTTCACAATCAGTTATCACCACACAACCATCAGATGTCAGCACGGGCCTGGTTTTGGGTCCTAAAATCCTCTGGCTGCAACAAAGAGGAGAGATTAGTCATGGTCTCTTTTAGTTGTGATATTCTCTGTGTGGGAGCAGGAGCTAAGATGCCTTACCCTGTATTCTATCTTATTAGTCCTAGAAAAACAATAAGACTCCCCTGTGACTTCAAACGGAGGCAACCCAGGTCGGGATGACTTTGTTATCGGGGGATACAGATAGTGCAAGTTACTACAAGACTCTTTCACCACATTCCCAGGTGGCTTGCATGGAACCTGACAGAGAGTTAAAGCCTGTCAAGGGGAACGGAGTAGTTGTTAACCTTGGTTTGGCTGTCCTACAGGCATAACAGTCCTCTTTAGACCGTATACTGAATCCATTCAAACCACAGGTTAAAATCTATTTACTCTGTCTCCATCTGTACTACTTCCTTCAGGTCTATAGTTTGCACTGTCTCACTACCTCCCTCAGAGAGGTTTACTCTATAGGGTGCCCCAGTTGAAGAGGATATCTCACTTGTCAGGTCTGTAATCTGTTTTAGCATAATTCAGACTTTCAGACAGTACCTACCCTTATATGGGTCGCACTGCCATTTCTGATAATTCCCTACTTTCACAATACTACACCTGTCCCTAAACTGTGTATGGAGATTGGTGATGTCCTTCCCTAAAGTCCCTAGTACTTCCCCTTTCCCTACGTCTAGCTGTCTCCTATGCCTTTTCAACTTGTGTTAGGTTAACTACCACTTCTGGCTGAAACAGGAGGGTCCGTGTGTGTTAGGAATATGGCCCCCACAATCAGACAGCTACCTACCGTCGGGAGACCTGTGAATCCCCACCCTCGCCCTGAGAACATGTCAGACGCCAGTGGCCAACCCATTGCTTCACCTTCTATCGAACTCACACAGGGATGATCAGACAGGGTAAGGGAATCTTCGTTAAGGAGCCAACCCCCGAGCCCTAGTGGTGATCGGTTCTTTCTCCTAACTCTGTGTTTGTTCGTCAGGTGTAGCTGGGTTTACCTTTTTGCAGTGAGTGACATGCACCCAGATGGATCTCTCAGCTATTCTGCTGGCAAAGGCAGTGTAGTATCGAGTAAATGCTGGCAATTATTGCTGATAAACAAAGGAGTCCGCTCATACTGAACCTTTGATCATAAGTTTTATTCATATCACAAGATTTCAGCATGAGGTTACAGGTGTCATGACACCCGGAGAACGGCGTCCCAGATTGCAATGGCCGCTCTAACCTCTTCGTCGTTTTTACCCAGTATATATAATCTTCCCAAGATATGGGTGGCTCCCTCTACTGTCCAATCCCCTGTCTACAACACACAGACTTCTCTGTCCTATCCGGGGTGTCACATTAAAACCATTCCCTCTGACACTAAAATAAACATCCTCTCCGGTTCCACTTAAAAACATTAACAACGTCATAATCTTAATACACTACATTCCCCCCTTCGAGACGAACTAAAAGTCTCGAAAACAAACAGAATAGGATTATGACAAGTAACAATTTATCTTATTGCGTATCTTTAACATTAAACCAAAAACATTTTTCTCTAGAGTGTAAATACCTTTCTATGAAATATGAACAAATGTTTATGAAGTGTGAATACATTACTATGAAATATGAACAAATCTTTATGGAGTGTGAGAGCGAAAAACCTGTCTGGCAGCCTTCGTTCCAAATATCCATCCATCAATCAAGACAGTAAAATTCTCTCACGGTCCCTCTGCCCCAGGCAACCACCTAGGTACTCCCGATGAATTCATAAATCTTTATCAATGCATTTGAAACTATGACGCAATTAAATACACATGTAAGCCCCTGCAAACAAAATACTATCCAAAATGTCCACTCTAAGGCTGGTCGACCCATCGGACCCTACAGTGAATCTCTATCCCTGCCTAGTCTCCCTGTCCCTAAGCATTCCCAAAATAAACAAAAACATCTAAGATCCCCACATGTATTCAATAACATCCAATATCATTCTACAAAAATTAATACCTAAGAATATGACACAAATTATGTATTACACATGCAAATATGTCTATATTTCATTGCAGACACTGGAATGTAGTCCACTACACTTCATCTCCTCCGTAGTCTCCTCTTCCAATGCATCGTTGATGATGGAATCGGAATCTTTCCACACCTTCCTTGTTCCATCTCCTCCAGTCATTCTCCTTTCATATTGTCTCTTCATATTGTCCTTGTTTGAGTATTTCAATCTCTACATATTCCCCCAAATGCTTCTGGAAGAAAAGAAAAGACCAAACAGTATCTTTTGCAAAACAACATTTTCAAATTAAAACATCAATATCAACTAAGAATATAAAAAAATGATATAAAATGATATATGAATCACATCATCCTATTTCCCCCCTTTGATTCATAACATCATACTAAAATCACACTAATATTGAAAAAAAAAAAAAATGAAAAATGATCAAATAATCAAAAAGGATATTTATCATCAATACTCCATCCAGTCCCACTTGTCCATCTTCATCCAGATCAGGAACAGTCAACAACGGCATCTGAGCGTTGTCTCCAGGCATCACAACTCCAACCTATCTCAATATCATAGCTTTCTCAAAGGTCAGTAACAAATTACAAACATCACACACAGTGCTATCAAAACTGCTATTAAATCGTAAACCATCACTGCTCCCACTGGGCCTAACTGATCTTGCAACCAAGACTTCGCTGACCATCGAGCTCCTTCAGATCTACCAAATGCATCCCTTATATTCTTCAATGCATCTATAACTGTCTGAAATCAAAGTATAGCTAATATTATCAATATGATCTGCCAAAAATTTTACACCATACCATGGAAAAAGTCCCCCCTTCTCTCTTAGACTTATCCTCCAATGATAGGCTTCAAGACTATGAAATGTCGCCATGTCCCTTTTCACCCTACTTCCAAACCTAGATTCAGATTTATCTGTGTCCGGTGCTACCCCTCTTTTAATGATAGAAACCTCATATGGAAGCTTCAACGTTGACATGTAACATTTACATTTACGTCATTTAGCAGACGCTCTTATCCAGAGCGACTTACAAATTGGTGCATTCACCCTATAGCCAGTGGGATAACCACATTACAATCTTTTTTTTTTTTTTTTTTTTTTGGGGGCGGGGGGGGGGTAGAAGGATTACTTTATCCTATCCCAGGTATTCCTTAAAGAGGTGGGGTTTCAAATGTCTCCGGAAGGTGGTGAGTGACTCCGCTGTCCTGGCGTCGTGAGGGAGCTTGTTCCACCATTGGGGTGCCAGAGCAGCGAACAGTTTTGACTGGGCTGAGCGGGAACTATGCTTCCGCAGAGAAAGGGGAGCCAGCAGGCCAGAGGTGGATGAACGCAATGCCCTCGTTTGGGTGTAGGGACTGATCAGAGCCTGAAGGTACGGAGGTGCCGTTCCCCTCACAGCTCCATAGGCAAGCACCACAATGTAACAACATCCTGTCCATCCATAGGGTAAGAATATATATGCTTTATCACCACAAACCCTCCAAATATCTCTAAAATTCCCAATAGTCACATTGTCAGGCAAAAGCTAATCTTTTAACCATCAAAGTCCTGCTCTTCTTACTAACTGGAACATAAAAAGTAACATTATATTTCTCATTACTACCCTTAAGGTCATGCTTACCCAAAGTTATCATATAATCATCACAATCTGATATTCCCATAAACATACCCCTTACATCATATGTTTTATTAGAACAAAAACAACTTTTAGCCCTCAATGGTTTCACCTCCAATGCATCAGGGTTCGCTGTTACCTGATTTTCCTTCCCATCTAACAAATTCACATAGGGTAATTCATTTAACCAAGAACACTTAAACCTAGGCTTAAACAAATGTTTTGACAATGACATTATTTTATCTGTTCTGGAATTCTCAACAGACATGGACCCTCAAGATTCCTCACTGATCTTACAGAATGAGCTAGCTGCTGGAACCAAAGATTCCTACCTGCCCATCCATCTTTAATTTTCACAACAGAAGAATCAAACCCATATGCCTTCCATTTAGTTTCTCTCTTCCCTAACGAGCGGTACTGATCAGATACCTCTCCTTGTCTGTCATTAAAATCAAAGAACTCATCCTGTACCTCCATGATAGTATCCTTCACTATTTCAGATGAATCTTCTCTACCACCATCTGTTCTCCTATTTTAACCCTATCCTTACTACCATTGACAGCACTCTCCATCCGTATCATTTCAGAAAAGTTGTTGTTTGTGTCTGTGTCATACTTCCTACATTTGCTATTGCCGTCGTACCATTAATCCCTTTCAAAGTTACCATTAAAGTAGTTGATTTAGTTGATGTAATACCCTTAACTACTTCTAGTGGGAAAGCTACCGATATCCTCTGTGTATTATTTACTGTTGGAGTGGCTACTGTAATATACTTATCCTGAACTCCTTCGGTGACTGTGGAAGCTTCAACAGATTTCAAATCTTCCATTATAAGCGTCACTTTACGAATTACATAGCCTTTTAACCAATAATTCTTAACCGGAACAAATTTTAATGCTTGCACTAGATAAGTACACATATATTCTCCCTGATCTTTCTCTGTAACATTACGCAAAATAAATGAACAATCACTCATAACCCTCTTCCACTTCATATCGTTGTACAACCTATACCTCCTTTGACTAGGTGCAACAGCTTCTACTTCTGGTCCTGATAACAATACTTCTTCTCCATAATTATCTCTCCATGTGGGAGGAACGTCCCCATCCTAACCCTAATAACAGTCTTTTTCCCCCTAAAATTGGTGCTGGAGCTATTGGTTCCCTTATAATCAAATGCGATATATTTATGGCTTTAATAACTATCAATGTTGAAAGAGTTGAATTGCTTCTCACTGTTGTTATAATAGGCTGAAGTGTTGATGTCCTTATTGTTACTTCATCCATTCTCCCTAAGACTTTTAACTCCTTACTTGTATTTCCCTCTATCACCACTAGTTCTCTCTCTCTTCCTACTAACTAACATTGAAACTTAGCTTACTCTCCTAGTTTTTCTTAACTTTTTAATCTAATCTTTTCTCCTAACCTTTAAACCTTTTCCACTGATTTATTCACAAAATCCTTTACCACCACATTTTTAGAATATGTGATTGGGAAGTCCCCACCTGCTTCTGACTTCTTTACACACAGACTTGGCAAACGACTAAACATCCCTTAGCCTAGCCTGAAATCTCTTGGTGTAGGAATGTAACCCAGAATAACAGTCACCCCTTTTAACTTTATTTTTCAGACAGATTGTCTAATAGGCAGTCTTATAGATTATCATCCTTCCTATGATATTATCTTTTTAAGCAAATATGATTCCCAAAAACCCTACTTTTTTTTTAAATCCTCTACCAGACAGTCGTCTAGTGTACATCTTATTGTACAGTTCAATTTACACAATGCATCTCTTTCCAACAATGCAATAGGTATATGTTCTAATATTAGTATGTCTATTTTAATTTCTCTTTGATTTTTTATAGCAGAGCTCAATTGGTTCCTTAAGAGTAATTAGCTGTTTTACTACCTCAAATCCCTATCCTAATTAGTTAATTTTACATAGTGAGATGTTTAACCTCTTTAGGCTCAACACAGATAAAAGCTTTTCCACTATTCACCATCACTTCTCATAGTCCTTTTTATTTTCACTTCAATTGTTAGATATTTTTCTTCCTAATTGGTGCTACCAGCTGACACCCCCCTTCTGATCTTCTAGGCAATCTAGAATCCTTGCTCCTTTAAGGGTTCACCTGGAGAACAGGTGATCTTCACTTGCTCCTTTATCTTCCTCAGAAATTTCCTCTGTTGTTTCCTCCTGGCCCATTGCACTCACAGGTAAAGTAACCAACCTGTCCACAATTATAACACTCTTCTGAAAGTTGCTGGAAGTGTAGCTGAAACCTTCCTCCTCCTTCTAAGCCTTCTCGTCCTCTTCCTCTCCAATTCTGTGTCTGTCCAGAAACTGGCTGTGGATATGAAACACCTGGTACCGCCCTTGGTGGCTGGTACAATTGCGGTTGGCCTTGTTCAGTTGAAGCTGTAGCAGTGATTGTTGATTTGGTTCACTCTGATTCTTCATAACCAAAGCTTGTTTCTTCTCCTTCTTCTTCTCCACCAGTTGTATTTGATTGAGTTTTCGGAGAGTTTCTTCATCCTGTTCTTTCTTGTTGTTGACATATCAGGATTCTTCAACAGCTTATATTCAAAAAAAAATTTAATCAATCAATAAAAATATGAATATTAAGAAATTATACTAAAAAAATTTATTAAAAAAAAAATTTAAAAAAAAAAAAAAAATCAATTAAAAAATCAATAAAAAAATTATGAATAATCAAAAACAATTTTTTATTTCTATATCCTATTTTACCAATTTATCAATTGGTGGCTATCTTACCACATCCCATCCGGAAAGTAAATGCAAGTAGTCAACTTCAGACTACAATACCCATAAACCCCCTTGCTTTATAAGCACCCAATTATTTTAATTTTACAGAATAATGTCAGTACTCGATTTCCAACAGAACTGTAATCAAACCCACTCATGCACAGAAACTCCAAAATGCAATTTTTAATGAATCAGTATTTGCCAAGCCTCTGTGAAATTGTCATAACATCAAACATCCTGTAGGGGAAGATTTTGTAAACAGAACAGCACCAAAACCTTCCTACTCGATCCTCTGTTGCGTCACAATCTGTCACGTGATGTATACGTCAGCACCTCCTCTCTTTCTCTCTCCTCTCGTCCTATCGTTCCTCTCATATGACGAAAGAGCATAGAAACAGACAAGAATTTTGAGTTTATACACTCACTGAGTTATTTCCAGCATTCAATATTCCTCCACTCACATTCGCTCTAAGTATTAACTCAGGAATAAATAGCTCAATAACATTTTTATTTATTTTAATCCGTCATTTTATTTATATTTTAAATCCGTCAACATCTCTCTCTCATTTATCAATTCAATAGGTCTCAAGAAAACAGTTTTATCTTCAAACAACAGACAACGTAACAGCTAGAATACACCATTAGACTCTAAATGTCTAATTCTTTGTTCCTCCATCTGTGTCTGTTTCTCCCTGCAGCACAGTCTAACAGAAGTATGACCGATTTACCCAAAATCCCCTGTGTTGTAGTTTTAGTAAAATCCCTCATGTTGTAGTTTTAGTGCCGTAAAATCAAACGTGTCATAATCTAGTGCCGTAAAATCACACGCGTCGTAATCTAGTGCAGTAAAATCAAACGTGTTGTAGTTTAGTAAAATCACACGCATGTGCATTACATTTAACCATACGATTTCACCGTGGAAGGGAGATTCTTAGCTCTCTCCCCAACCCAAACAGACAGTTAACAGTCCTGCTGTAACTTTATTCTCTCCTCATAGTCAAACAACATTTAACAGAGCTCACAACGCATAGAACCTGAATTCTACACACACAAACATAATTTAAGAGGCTTTATTCCATCGCAATGGCCCTCTAAGGTCACACGTTAGCATGTAGCATGTAACACAATTAGCATTAGCATTTAGCCTTAGCATATATGTACCATGTGGCGTGCAACATGTAAAAATGTAACCTGCATTGCCCTTTTCTTTGTCTTATTCTCTACCGTTTATGATGCCGTGAGTTCAATGGATATCTACTGAGAGGTTCTCCCAAGCAGATATCCCGTCGGATAAAAGATGAGCAGTAACCACAATCAAATAAATTCCACAAACCCGAGTTCTTAGAACCCACCTAATACACATCTAACGCGCAAAAGGATTTTCAGCCCATCCTGGATGGCCCCCCTGGGGTCTTTACAAGATTGCAATGCCCTAATGTATACGTATATCTGCCTTTAATATCTGCCTTGTATATCTGCCTTCAATATCTGCCTTCAATATCTGCCTTAATAACTACCATCGATTGCTCTAAAATTCCAAGCCTACTCTCCCCCCTTTTGCGCTGTTTACCAGTGCAACATTTTTTATAATGATTAGCCAGACCCCCAGTTCTCAGCAATAAAGCAACATACCCACATCGGTCCTAACGGTACATCTCTCCAGGGCACACTCAAATAGCATGCAAACTAACAAACTCCCAAAGCGGTGAGAAAAAAACTCACCCTTATCTGGCCATGACTTCAGAACGAGTTAGCTTGGCGGCAATGAATGGAACAAAGAAGAGATGCAGTCCCTCCCTTTTCGTGACGCCATTTGTAGTATCGAGTAAATGCTGGCAATTATTGCTGATAAACAAAGGAGTCCGCTCATACTGAACCTTTGATCATACGTTTTATTCATATCACAAGATTTCAGCATGAGGTTACAGGTGTCATGACACCCGGAGAACGGCGTCCCAGATTGCAATGGCCGCTCTAACCTCTTCGTCGTTTTTACCCAGTATATATAATCTTCCCAAGATATGGGTGGCTCCCTCTACTGTCCAATCCCCTGTCTACAACACACAGACTTCTCTGTCCTATCCGGGGTGTCACATTAAAACCATTCCCTCTGACACTAAAATAAACATCCTCTCCGGTTCCACTTAAAAACATTAACAACGTCATAATCTTAATACACTACAGCAGTACTTGGTAGGGCCCTTCCCGCCAGGCCTGCTTCAGTCTCCTGGTTAGATAGAGTGGATCACCTTCTCCTTTAATTCACCTGTGGGGCACAAAACCTCTGACATACAGGTGTGGTTAATAAACTATCATACATGTTTTTTTTTTTTTTTTAAGTATTTTGTCCTCTCCTTCGTATATATTTAATATTTAATCCAACCATCCCCCTTTTTGACACATGATTTGGCCATGTGTCAATATTACCACCTACCTAAACAATCACTTTAGTTAATATTGGTAATTCATTATCCAATTGCCATCCCTCCACTCTCTCTTCTTTTATTTAATGGTTCAAATCAAATATATTATTACCAAATTATAATCTTCTTCACAATTTTCACAGTACTATAAATTACCCTCAACTTAGTAAAATAAACTATCTTAAAGTCCTCCTCTCATGCCTTTAGAATTTACTAGTGTGGATGTTTAATTAACACCAGAAGGTTAAAACAGAGTTCAGAGGCAATTGAAATTCCATCCCATAGTATACTGTCATGTGTCTGATATTAACAGTGTGCTGTTGTGTTAGTTGTCGAACAAAGGACAGAGAAGAGCAGCCATATCTTGTCACCAGATGGCCTAGTCTTGCAGGAGTGCAATAACAGGACAACACCCACGCCCAAGGCCACAATCACCAGATCCTCCTCACGAGTTCCCTGGACACACACAAACATTTCATTTGCACGCACACTCATTCTCAACTCCCCACGAGTTCTTTGACACACAAACATTTCACTGTGCACGCACACTCAAACTCCACTCCCCTGTCTACTGGTCGGGTGCCAAGGGCAGAGGACTCTGCCGTGCACCAATGGGGCATCTGCTCTGGACAGAGCAGACCCGCCTCCTACGCCTCGGGAACCAATCAAGGGACTAGAAGAAGGACCCCTTCCTTTATGTTACATTGTATAAAGTAATGCTGTAAACTCTGTTTAATCATCTTTCTCAACTGTCTCCATAAGAGGCAATTGATTGGGTCCATGCATGTAGCTTAAAACAGTACAAGATATCTCTGTGTTTAATAAACTGCCTTTTGCTTAAACCTAATTCCACTCTGTCCAGCGTCGTTGGTTTGTACTTCCTCTCCTAATTATGTGTTCACCAACAATACCAAACATTACCATTATTCTAAATATTTAATAAATGTTACTTATCCCAAGTGTTCATTAATCCTCATGACATTCATTCTCATAAGAAATCATATATACCCCAAACTTAGCCAAAACCTAAAAAAACTCCATATAATTCACTGTGTGCTCCTCTAAGACCTATCACCATTGACCTGCTGAAAACCCCCCAAAATTGAAACAACAAGGCTTTATAAACATCATACTAGGTGTGTTGTTTTTTATTTGAAAACCCCAATTAAAAAACAACAACCAAACAGCCAGGTCATGAGGACTCCTGATTTCTCTCTTCCCCTTCTGCCTACAGTTTCTTAACTGGTGCCCTTTCCTTGCACAGTAACTACACGGTTCCTCACATTCTCTAGCAAAATGTCCCATTTTGTCACAATTGTAACACTTCCACTCACTCCTGTCTCCACTATTACCATTTCCTTCTTGTCTGTCTTTGCTACCGTAACCTCTCTTCTCTCCTAGGTATTGACTAATAGTCTCACTGTCTCTAATTCAACACAAAACCCCATCATCCAATGTACTCCCAGCAGAACTGAAAAAAAACTAAACAGACTGTGATTTCCAGGACACTGCACCTTTGTTTCTGGCCTCACTATCTCCCCGGGAATTGGCCCTCCCTCAAGGTCCCTCCCAATCTGCTCTTGGTAAACTGCAAACCTTCTATTGCTTCTGGTTTCATAGGGTATTGCTTCTGATATGGCCTGTGATTAGATTTGGGTATCACCTGTACTGGAATTACCCCTTTTATTAATCCTACGTCTGCTGGACCCCGGGACCACAAATGCTCTGGAACTTCTTTTAAGTCTGACTCCTGTTGTTCTGTCAACAGGTATTCCTCTCCTCAGCATCTGCTATTCTCATCTAAATGTACTATCTGTGGATGGGCTGTGTTGATCGCCACTCACAATATTGACCCAATCAGTGATCCTCTTACCCTTGGATACCCACTGGCCCATGTCTTTCCAGTCCTCTGCTGGCTCCTTTGCTAGGGACACATGTGGGCTCCATATTTCCCTGAACAGTCTCTGACTTTGGGGCCCTAGTTCCACCTCCACTACTGCGTGGGTGTTGTCATAGTGAAACCATTTCAAGGCTATAGTCCTTTCTGTGGTTTTAAATAATGCTTTCTCATAGATTGCATCTGGACCTGGGTGTTTGTTATACCAGAGAGTACAGTGTAGGTCATCGGGGGACATTTTAGTGGGGCCTGGTACTACATCATCAGCAAGTTCCATCAAGGTTCGGGGAATATCAGTTATTCCCCCCCTAAACAAATCTTGCCTATACCAATAACATGGCTCCCCTTCCCCACAGACCACCATATTGTCTCTGACTATGTGTACTTTCATTCCCCTCTCAGCGGAAATGACAGCCACATTCAATTTAGTCATTACATCACGTCCTAGTAAATTTACCCGACACAGCTTAGATATCAGGATGGGTATGGTTGCCTCTCATCCTGATTGGTCATGTTTTAGGGTTATTGGGGCTGATAACCTTTCAATAAATTGATGACCAGAGGCAGATCGCACTATGATTTTCTCCCCATCAATCCTGACTCCATCTGGCTTGTCTGTTGCACAGGTTGCTGTCCTGCAGGCTCCCGTATCACAAAGGAATTTAATTTTCTTACCCATTACTGTCAATGTCAAATAAGGTTTCTGTTCCTGTTGAAGTGCTAAGTCAATAGTAGCCAATTCAAACACCTCACAATTTGGATCAAAGGGTTCCTTAGTCTTCCCCCCACTAGAGTCTACTATTTCTCCCTCAAGGACTAGTCACGCCTTATCTTCCTCTTCCTCACGCTCAAAGCTGGGGGATGGACTTCTCTCTCTCTCTTCTCTCTTTTCTCTCTTTTCTCTCCTGTCTGACTTTCTCTGCCCTTGTCCTGTACTCCTCTACCTCTGGCTCTTCCTCACCTTCATCTTCCCTTCCTCCTCCAGCCCCTTCTTCCTCATAGGGAGGTGGGGCCGGTGGGGGGGGGGCAACATTATTCCCCTGCACTCTCCTTCTCCTCCCTACGTATTCATCATCTGGATTTTCTCTCCATGCCTGGTCTGCCAAGTTTGGATATAACCTTTCTGCCCTCTGCTCTGGGGGAGGCACGGAGACCTCAACCTTCACTTCTCTTTCCCTCTCACTCACTTCTCTTTTCTTCCTGCCTTCTTTCTTGGCTCTGTCCTGTCTGTTATTCTGCTCATGATGGATTGCATGTCTCTCTGAGGCTATTACACAATTCAGTTATTTCCCCAACATACTCTCCGTGATCGGCCCATGGCAAAAGTGTCCTCTGGGCATCCCCTGAAACCCACTGCCCTCTAACGGCAGCCCAAACATTACTATTCCTGTTTTGGGGTGGGTCATTCCTTCTACCGCTCTGGCCACGTCCTCTGTGTTCATGGCCTGTCTGCTAAATGGCATATTATTATTATTACTGTATACATCTAAGGTTGCTGGGGCCCCTTTCATTCCCCACCAATAGATTAGGTAAGGCTATCAGTGGGTACTGGCCCCCTCCTTATCTCTCTCTCTCTCACTGCTTATTTCTCCTTTACACACCTTATGTATCTGTTTAAGCATGGATTCGAGTTTATCTGCGTCTAGACGTCCCTCAAAACCATACCTCTCCCTCCACCTGGTTACATAATGGAGATTTCTTCTATCCCTGGATTCCATTTTAATTACATCAAGTATTTCTCGTCCCCAGTAAATTCTGGGACCTCTTGTGAGGATTTGCCCCCCCATGGTTGGTACTGTTAAAAATCCCTTAGCCACCTCTTCTATATAACAAGTCAATTTAACAAGTAATTCAAAATAGCTTTACACAACAACACCTTGAATCACCCCTTCCTGTATATGTAATCTTGACTAGTCCCCCAGAATTATCTCATACTTTTACAGAGGGATTGATCCCCACAATGTAATCTTGATAATTCCTGACAGTCTCATACAACAGGAATGGGTTCTCCCTCCTCTATACAACCACCTGGAACCACCCCTCCCTGTATATGTAGTCTTGACTAGTCCCCCAGAATTATCTCATACTTTTACAGAGGGATTGATCCCCACAATGTAATCTTGATAATTCCTGACAGTCTCATACAACAGGAATGGGTTCTCCCTCCTCTATACAACCACCTGGAATTATTCATGTGACTTTTGAGCAAACATTAGGTCTCACACGTATACAACCTTACATGATTATTGGTGTTGTATTGGTAACCTGGAGTTTATAAGGCTCCAGAACGGATAGAGTTACAGCAAAATCTACAGTTGTTTGTGACTTTTGACTTTACTAATATTCTATTTCTCACACATGCTACTTTAATTCCTTCTGGTGTACTTTTTGTATTTGTTTAACCCGGATTATTTGTTGACTGTTCAATAATCTCTTACAGGTTACATCCCATAGGTGTACTTTTAATAGTTCCTTCTATTTCAACACCGGGTAGTTTCTTTTGGTAATGGCCTATTACCGTGAATCATTACGGACCCACCACCAGGTTGACTAGTGCCCCAGAATTATCTCCTACTCTACGGAGGAGTCTATCCTCACAATGTAATCTTGATAATTCCTGACAGTCAACCCCACATTTCACTTAAAATTGCTACGCATTGATCAATTTGCTACTTTTCAATATTTTAGCAAGTCCTCAAATCAATTTCACCAAGTTAATGAATAAAGACTACTGACCTTATCCTTGCAGCCGAGATTCAATGTAGGTTTGGATTCCGTCACCGTCTCTGTCATTAATCAGGTGTCCTCTGGCCTGTTTTAACCCTTAATGTCAAAGGGCAGGACTTTCTATTTACGAATGTATCATTTGAAATTTGGACGTGTCCATATAGGCCAATTCCCGCAACTGTAAAGGGTTACAACTATATTTTGAATGTTATGGATGGTCAGTACTTGCATTCATAGGTCAGTCTATACATTTGGGAGTGTTTACCAAAAAAAGTGGCCACTTTGTTGGGGTGACAGCTTTGTTGTTGTTTAAATCCCAGAATGCAATATTTTTCATGGTATGAAAAAGCTATATGCTGAGTAATAAGTCCACAGTCACAAAGGAAGTTTATGTAGGTCAACGTGTTTTTAATCAATGCTCAACATTTCACCATGAAAATCATATTTTATGCATCAAAGGAAATTGATCAGACTTTGGTCTTGTTCATTCAGCAGCTTCTTTTCCCTGTAAGAAGAAATACAGAATATAATGGATCAGTATTAATAATGAACATGATAAATATATGGACAGACTTGGATAGAATATAATGGATCAGTATTAATAATGAACATGATAAATATATGAACAGACTTGGAAATAATATAATGGATCAGTATTAATAATGAACATGATAAATATATGGACAGACTTGGATAGAATATAATGGATCAGTATTAATAATGAACATGATAAATATATGGATAGACTTGGATAGAATATAATGGATCAGTATTAATAATGAACATGATAAATATATGGATAGACTTGGATAGAATATAATGTGTCACGCTCTGGCTCCGGGACTCTGTATGTTGAGCCAGGGTGTGTTCGTTTCTTTGTGTTCTGTTTCTAGGTTGGGTTGTTCTAGGTTGTTGTATTTCTTTGTTTGAGTGACTCCCAATCAGAGGTAACGAGTGTCAGCTGTTGGCTCGTTGTCTCTGATTGGGAGCCATATTTAAACTGTCTGTTTTCACCTTGTGTTTGTGGGTTTTTGTTCCTAGTCAGTCATTGTCACTGTGGACTTCACGAATCGTTATTTGTTTTGTTGTTTCGTGTTTCGCTTTAATTAAATAAAGCATCATGTTCGTGCAACATGCTGCGCTTTGGTCTACTCCTTTCCAAGACGATCGTGACATAATGGATCAGTATTAATAATGAACATGATAAATATATGGATAGACTTGGATAGAATATAATGGATCAGTATTACTAATGAACATGATAAATATATGGACAGACTTGGATAGAATATAATGGATCAGTATTAATAATGAACATGATAAATATATGGACAGACTTGGATAGAATATAATGGATCAGTATTAATAATGAACATGATAAATATATGGATAGACTTGGATAGAATATAATGGATCAGTATTAATAATGAACATGATAAATATATGGATAGACTTGGACAGAATATAATGGATCAGTATTAATAATGAACATGATAAATATATGGATAGACTTGGATAGAATATAATGGATCAGTATTAATAATGAACATGATAAATATATGGATAGACTTGGATAGAATATAATGGATCAGTATTAATAATGAACATGATAAATATATGGATAGACTTGGATAGAATATAATGGATCAGTATTAATAATGAACATGATAAATATATGGATAGACTTGGATAGAATATAATGGATCAGTATTAATAATGAACATGATAAATATATGGACAGACTTGGATAGAATATAATGGATCAGTATTATTAATGAACATGATAAATATATGGATAGACTTGGATAAAATATAATGGATCAGTATTAATAATGAACATGATAAATATATGGATAGACTTGGATAGAATATAATGGATCAGTATTAATAATGAACATGATAAATATATGGATAGACTTGGATAGAATATATTGGATCAGTATTAATAATGAACATGATAAATATATGGATAGACTTGGATAGAATATAATGGATCAGTATTAATAATGAACATGATAAATATATGGACAGACTTGGATAGAATATAATGGATCAGTATTAATAATGAACATGATAAATATATGGATAGACTTGGATAGAATATAATGGATCAGTATTAATAATGAACATGATAAATATATGGAAACTTGATGTGGTCATATTTGAACATGAGTCAGGTGTACGTTTAGCAGCAGTCCTGTACCTTTCCAGTGTCGCGGGTCTTGGCTCTGAGCTTGTTGACCTGAGTCTCAGCGATGTCAGCACGCTCCTCAGCCTCCTCCAGCTCATGCTGAACCTTCCTGAACTTAGACATGTGCTGGTTGGCTGCTTCCTCCTGGGTGAGATAAACAGAGGAGAGCATAACATCAGTATTCAAAGTTTGAAGCTTCAGATAGCAAATTCATGTACTTTTTAAAAAGATATTCCGAATTTTTTTATTGACATATTTAGGATAGCAATGTATATAGGGAGATAGATGATATAGCAGAGAAAGTGAGTGGTGGAACAGAGGGATCAAACTGCTGCCTCCAGGGACATATGTGATATAGGGGCGGCAGCACTACCACTAGACCAGCCCCCGGCACAAAGCTAAATAATATTCAACCCCCTCTCTTTTAAATTGGTAACACATAGGCAGAGGAGTCACTGTGCATACATTTCTTCAGCAATTACTTGCACTATCAACTGAGTCATTGTTGACTGATGTGCAGTAGCAACACTTCAACTAAACTGTCTGGACATGAAGTTTTGTAATGTCTACTAGGGAACGTAAGCTTTCAGAGTATTTGACTAAGTCTGTGACTCACCGCTTCCTCAGCCTGCCTCTTGTAGGCCTTCACTTTCAACTGCAGCTTATCTACCAGGTCCTGAAGTCTGCCAACGTTCTTCTTATCCTCCTCAGTCTGTGGGAGAAGATCAAAGAATCAATACCCCATAGTTTAATACACAAACCAGTGTGCTTTAGTGTGTGAAGAAGGCACATGTTCTTACCTGGTAAGTGAGCTCCTTGACTCTGCGCTCGTACTTGCGGACTCCCTTGACTGCGTCTACACCTCTTCTCTGCTCGGCCTCCACCTCAGTCTCGAGCTCGCGCACCTTTGTGGAAGAAATAAAGTTAGGCATTTATGTGAGGTGGTGAAATCAGACGTAACAAATCTTTGTAAAAACAGAAGTATATTCTTCTGCTAGTCAAGGAGGTACAATTGTTGTCTGTTCCTATATATTTTTACCATTTTAATTAGAGGGGTCTATAATGAAAACAACTACTTTTCCTTATGTAGGTGGGTTATTGAGAGAGATCGTCTTAAAACAATGCCCCTGTGTAGGGAATCTTATGCCCTCTGCCTATAACAGAACACAGTTTATGTCACACAAAAAAATTGCAGCGCTTTCCATGCCTTACTGCTTAAACACCTAGACTTTAGCTTTTAAGAGTCAATTACTCAAAAATGTAATAATAAAACGTATACAATGTATTTTAACACACTAATCTTCAGGGGGCACTTATTAAAAATGTATTTTCCAAAAAATTGCCAGTATGCCATATTCAAATCTTACCAAAAGTAGCTTTTTTTTGTCAGAAAATATACATTTTCCTTAAGGGGGCATTTCCCCCGAAATACCTTATTTTTTATATGATCACATGCATTTCCAGCAATCTGTCTTTCAATACACCCTGCTGTTAACTCACCCTGGATTCCAGTTTCTGGAGCTGCTTCTTGCCTCCCTTCATGGCCAGATTCTCAGCCTCATCCAGGCGGTGCTGCAGGTCCTTGACTGTGACCTCCAGGTTCTTCTTCATCCTCTCCAGGTGAGCGCTGGTGTCCTGCTCCTTCTTCAGCTCCTCAGCCATCATGGCCGCCTGGAATGGTACTTAGTTTAATTTATGCACCAACTGGCACCACTCATAAAGCCCCCTTGAGATCTTTGGTGTGGTTAACCAGCCCAGCTACCATTGGCTCTTGGGGACAAATCTAGTTGATGTAATTCAAGGACTCACGTCAGTGATGGCCTTCTTGGCCTTCTCCTCTGCGTTCCTGGCTTCCTGGACGATGTCGTCTACCTCTCCCTGCACCTGCACCAGTTCAGTCTCCAGCTTCTTCTTGGTGTTCAGAAGGCTGGTGTTCTGAAGGAGGAAACAAGGCCATTTATTTGACTCAGAAATTACGAAAATCTAAAAGCAAGCACTGTTAAATTCTATGTGTGTGTAAATGGTATGCTTGGTTGAGTTTCATTAGAAATGGCTTTTGACCCGTACCTGGGAGTGCAGCAGTCCGACGCGCTCGCTGGCGTCTACCAGCTCAGTCTCAGCCACTTTGCGGCCTCTCTCTGTCTGCTCCAGAGCAACTCTCAGCTCCTCAATTTCAGACACCATCAGACCGTTTCTGCGCTCCACCATGGCTGCCTGCTCCTTCATATCCTCTGAGAGGCGGACAGCGTCATCAAGGTGCAATTGGGCATCCTGGGGTTCACAATGACATAGAATCATTAGACGTGTGGAAGTAGGGGTGATAGGATTGGTGATCATTGGTAAACATTTCCACAATATCTACAGTATATTAGTCCACTATTCCATTCCTCTGTTCTATTGTTTTCTACTGATTCACAAACAAATCCCTCCCCATGATCAAGTTTTTGAGCCTGATGTCCCAGTCCCTTTACCTTGAGCTGTCCCTGGACGTTCCTCAGCTGTTTCTGGGCCTCAGCGGCCTGCCTGTTGGCGTGGCTCAGCTGGATCTCCATCTCGTTCAGGTCTCCCTCCATCTTCTTCTTCACCCTCAGGGCGTCATTCCTGCTCCTGACCTCAGAGTCCAGGGTGCTCTGCATGGAGTCAACCACCCTCTGGCTGTTCCTCTTGATCTGCTCCATCTCCTCGTCCTTCTCAGCGATCTTCCTGTCCACCTCACCCTTGATCTGGTTCAGCTCCAGCTGCACACGCAGAATCTTGGATTCCTCGTGCTCCAGTGTGCCCTGGACAAAGAGAAGCAGTCAGGTGAATTGTGCTCAATACATTTGGATGTGTATAACACAAGGAATTACATACTGTATAAATGACTACAATAAACACCAATAAAGGGGAGCATTAGACTGTAGCTGGTATTGGCTAGTGTAACACTGCTTTTCCTATCAAACAGCTGTAGTTTGTACCTCAGCCTCCTCCAGAGCGGTCTGGATCTCAGACTTCTCTGTCTCCACGGTCTTCTTGGCCTTCTCCAGCTCATGGATGCTCTTGCCAGTCTCTCCGATCTGCTCAGTCAGGTCAGAGATCTCTTCTGCACACACAAACACAGGAGCAGATTATACTTCAGAGATTTTCACAGTGGATATCGCCAATGCACTGAAGTTTATATTGAATCATAATAACAGTTAATTAATTAACAGCATTTCATACTGTCTTCCAAATCGAATTGCCCCCCACATTCTTGGGCTATTCAAAGGAATACCAATTACAAGTTCCAAAAAATAACATTTTATACTTTACATGAAAATTCTGAGATGGTTTAATAGTAATTTTGATATAATGTTGATGATTACAGTTAATTCCATTTTCAAACACTAGTCAAACATCAGTCAAATAGAACTGCTGTCAAATGCTCACGTTGCAGGTTCTTGTTCTCTCTCTTCAGAGTCTCCAGATGATCCAGAGCCTCCTCGTAGGAGTTCTTCATCTTGAAGAGTTCAGTGCTCATAGAGCGAGCCTCCTTCTGAGCTCCTTCCAGCTCAGCCTGACCCTCCTCATACTTCTGCTTCCACTCTGCCAGAACCTAGGGAAATACATGGGATTTTCATTAGAACTCATTGATGGAGAGTTTTGATTCAGAAATATGCTACAATTATACTACAACTGATCAAATAGCAGACAGAAAATATCACCTTGAGTGACGTTTATAAATGTTCACCTTGTCAAAGTTCCTCTGCTTCTTGTCGAGGTTGGCGGCCATTGCGTTGGCTCTCTCAACGTCAATCATGAGGTCCTCCACCTCTCCCTGCAGTCTCTGCTTGGTCTTCTCCAGGGAGGCGCACTTTGAGTTGGTCGCCTCAATGGTCTCCTCAGCCTCCTGCAGACGCTGGGCCAGTTTCTTCCTGTTGGACAACAGAAGGTGGTGTTATGGTGAGCAATTTGTTGTGAAACAAATGTTGCACTACATATTGACATAACATTTTCTCAGAGCCCCCTATCACCCTCACCATCCACACCATTTATTTGAGTTTTTGCTACTGCGTGCAACTCACTTGGCCTCCTCCAGCTCCTCTGTGCGCTGGATGGCATCAGTTTCATACTTAGTCCTCCACTGAGCCACCTCACTGTTGGCCTTAGACATGCCGCGCTGCAGCTCTGCCTTGGCCTCCTGCTCCTCCTCAAACTGCTCTCTCAGGAGGTCACAGTCATGACGGGCAGACTGGACACCGTGGGCCAGTGCATTTTTAGCCTGAGAAAGAAAGCAAGAAAGACAAAGACAAAGAGAGATTAGATAGAGAGTAAATCAAATGGCAGTAGAAGTCTCTGAGGGTGGCGTAGTCACCGTCTATATGTATATAGAGCTCTAAATTGTGGTGGGTGGTTTCCATTTTGGGTCCCTTACCTTGACCTCCTCCTCAATCTGCCTCTTCAGTTCCTCCACCTGCTGGGTGAAGGCCTGTTTTCCTCTGTTAAGCTGAGACACCAGGGCTTCCTTCTCCTCCAGCTGACGGCCAAACTCACCTGCAGGGAAAGAGTAACCTCTTGTTAATGGGGTCTCTGTTCTCTAAGATTGAAAATGTATTTGAGGTATCGTAGGGCAGAAACTATGTGGACTGAATTTACAGCCCAAACACATGTTACTGTTTACTACTGAGGTGAACTACATTGGTTTGGTTTGTTGTTCATTGTTGATGGTACCATTTTCTGTCAGGAGTCTGGCCCTCTGTCCGCTGATGTCGTTGACCTGGCGAACATTCTCATCATTCTTAGTCTTGATCTCGCTCAGCTGGTCCTCAAGAGTACGGCACATCTTCTCCAGATTGCCCTGTTAGTGAAACATATGGGACTCCTGTCAACTTCAGTTTACTTGAATGGTAATGTAGCTGACCCTCCTCAACACTGCTTGACCAAAACATCACTACTCACCTTAGCCTTGGCGACAGCCTCCATGTTGCTGGAGAGGTCATCAATCTCCATCTTGTACTCACTCTTCTCCTTCTCCAGCTTCTGCTTGACGCGCTGCAGGTTGTCGATCTGCTCCCCGAGCTCAGCCACACTGTCGGCCTGCTTCTTGCGCAGAGCGGCGGCTGTGGCCTCGTGCTGCAGGGTGGACTCTTCAAGATCACGACGCAGCTTCTGGAACTCAGCCTCGCGCTTCTTGTTCATCTCAATCTGAGCAGCAGTGGCGCCTCCGGCCTCCTCCAGCCTCTCGCTGATCTCCTCAAGTTCCCTGGAGAGATCGGCCCTCTGCTTCTCAACCTTAGCCCTGGCAGCACGCTCAGCCTCAATTTCCTCCTCCAGCTCCTCAATACGGGCCTAGAAGAGGTGGCAGGATCAGGGGGGATGAACACTACAATACAGTTGAAACAATTGAACCTCACTACATAATAATAGTATGTACAGTATATTTAGCATAAATGTGTTAATACATAGCCAGTTACACTAACATATTTACTATATTCATTAGACAGTGTCCCAAGGGCGGAACCAAACTATCAACGGTAAGAAGCACCATCTTTCCATAGAAAGAAGCACCATCATGAAGCACCATCTTTCATCTTTCATGTGTGCTACCAGAAGAAATGTGTCCGTATTTTTCAGGAAATGATTCAGGTGTGTGCTTTCCTGTACTGGAGGTTAGATCCTGTACTGTACCTGGAGTTCCTTGATCTTCTTCTGCAGCTGAGCTCCCAGAGACTGCTCATCCTCAATCTTGCTGAGGAGCTGGGTGGTCTCAAACTCCTTCCTAACAAACACAAACACGTTGATTGCAAAGTTTGATTTGGTTAGATAGTGTAAAGGGAGCCTATATTACCATTCACTTTGCTTTTAAGAATCACATACAAATTCATAATTACAAGAATGAGCCAATAACAACCATTATTTTGATCAAGATGGCAGGTAATACTGTGGTAATTGATTTGTGTTTACTTCTTGATTTTCTCATCAGACTGCTGCTTGTCATTCTCCAGGTCCATTATGGACTCCTGGGCCAGTTTCAGATCTCCCTCCAGCTTTCTCTTGGCTCTCTCAAGGTCCATACGGAGCTTCTTCTCTTGCTCCAGAGAACCCTCAAGCTACAAGATAAAAATACACATATATTGGTCAACTCTAAACAATTGAAGATAATATCATCTTACATACTACCATGGCCAAAATGTCAAACTCCACTCACGTCGTCCACTTGCTGTTCCAGCTTGGTCTTGGCCTTGGTCAGAGTGTTGACTTTGTCCTCCTCTGCCTGCAGGTCGTCCAGTGTCTGCTGGTGGGCCTCTTGGAGGGCTTTCTTCTCCTTGGTCAGCTTGGCAACACTCTCATCCACAGACGCCATCTCTTCTGTCAGGTTTTTAACCTGAAAACGGCAACAACAAAATTAGTCTTTGGTCACTTCACCATGAAGGGGAGATTTAGTTTAATTAATATTAGAAATGTGTCAACAAGTGCTGTACTATAGATTCAACACTAGATGGCACTGTACTCCACGCCAGTGTATTGAGGGGAAGTCATAAAGGAGGGGGGAACAGAACATGTAATGAATGGGTGGATTACCCCACAAATGAAATTACACTATTTTGTGTCTTAATCTTTACAGCACCCACAAAAAAACTTGAATTCCATTTCTGTTTTGAGTTGATTATTGTTTGGATTATTGTTTGGTTAGACTGTCTACGAAACCTTGTTTTCAGTGGCGTGCTTCTCCTTCTCCACTTTGGCCAGGGTGAGCTCCAGGTCATCAATGTCCTTCTTCAGCTCAGAGCACTCATCCTCCAGCTTCCTCTTCTTGGCAGTCAACTCAGCATTCATCTCCTCCTCATCCTCCAGCCTCTCAGTCGTCTCTTTGAGTTTGGCCTCCAGCTGGATCTTGCTCTTGATGAGCCCCTCGCACCTTTCCTCAGCATCGTTCAGATTCTCTGAATCCTGGTTTCAGAGCAGGAAAGAATATAATTGGCCTCTCTTTGTGTATGAAAATATAGACTTAATTTTGTCAAATAGGTCAGAGCAAATTAATTTAAATGTATGAAATATAAATATATACCATGGGCAACAAACATTTCTGAGTTAGCCACAGTGTGCGTGTGTTCATATGTGCAGATGTTTATGTGAATGGTCTCTTATGAGGGTCGTTGCTCACTCACAGATGCGACTTGAAGCGCCAGGTCATTCTTCTCCTGCACCATGGACACCATCTTCTCCTCCAACTCCTTCTTCTTGGCCAGAGCCTTGGCCAGGTCCGTCTGCATCTTCTCATAGTTCTCCTTCATGTTGGCCAGCTCCTTCTCAGTCTCTGCGGTCTTCAGCAGGGGCTTGATCTTGAAGTACACCTTCATCCATGGCCAGGTTTTCACATTCATGAATGAGCGGATGTTGTACTGGATGGTGAAGACTGAATCTCTGGTCGACAGAAAGGATGGAGTGGCATGGTGAGTGGCATGGTGAGTGGCATGGTGAGTGGCATGGTGAGTGGCATGGTGAGTGGCATGGTGAGTGACATGGTGAGTGGCATGGTGAGTGGCATGGTGAGTGGCATGGTGAGTGGCATGGTGAGTGGCATGGTGAGTGACATGGTGAGTGGCATGGTGAGTGACATGGTCAGTGGCATGGTGAGTGACATGGTGAGTGGCATGGTGAGTGACATGGTGAGTGGCATGGTGAGTGGCATGGTGAGTGACATGGTGAGTGGCATGGTGAGTGACATGGTGAGTGGCATGGTGAGTGGCATGGTGAGTGGCATGGTGAGTGGCATGGTGAGTGGCATGGTGAGTGGCATGCTTAAAGAACTCCTAAAAATATATGTTTTAAAGAAAATAGTGTGAACTGCAGACTTCAAGGAAACTTCAAGGAGTTGGTCTGATGGTGGCTTTGTGATGTCATCGGCCTCCCCCCTTGCTTGAGGAACAATAGAGGAGCAATAGAGAACAAAAGAGGAAAGCCCCACCCCTCACTTGTGCCATGCCATGAGGATACCTGGAGCACCTAATGAGATGTGCCTTTTGTTAAGTAAATCAGGTGTTTAATGAGGTGAAAAGGAGACTAGGGTAGGACTTTAAAGCTACGTTCTGGGATTCAAAGAATAACAAAACGGGGACCCCCGCCACTTTTTGCATACAGCTGAGGAATTGGGCTAGGGAAATGTAACCCCACTTACATTTATAGACAGCTCTCTAGATGAAAGGACTGACAGGTAATGCTAAGATCAGGAGGAGTCATATTCTTCAAGAATGAATGGGTAAATATCACTAATTTAAATAACAATTGAACAGCTTGCTAAATCCCAAACTGCTGCTATAACACACTTTCTCATAGTGAACAACTCACAGCATACACAGTCTGTAATCATAATGCTTTACATACAGGTGGTTGACAGAATTCTTTGCCAAGTTGTCTACTATTCCTCACCTCCTCTCCATCATCTTGGTGAACTCTCTCCTCATGAGGAATCCACGGCTGAGAGCCTGGACCATGCCGACCAGAGAGGCCAGCTTCTCATCTCTCATCTCCTCAAGGACACCCAGCAGACCAGCTTTGAAGAACACCTGAGACAGGTAAACATGGTCAATTATGGAACCTCTGTCAGATGGTTACAGATAGAAAGGGTTGAATCGAAAGAGAGGAACAACGCCACTAGATTGATTTCACCAACATATAAATTGCAATGCTTACAAACAAACCATGGGATAGGTTGTTTATCAGTTGTAAGTTATTTTACAGTTGTAGATGAATAATTTACACTGATACAGATAACTGCAGCCATACCACTCTGACACAATGCACATGATAATTAATTGAGATCAATGTTTTTTCAAATCTTTAAGAAATAATAAAAAGATGAATGTATCAACTGGAGAGACATTCAATGGTTAGAATTTATATTATCATTGAGGTTGTGTTTTATTGCTAGCTTTTTCTGGGGATATTTGACTGACCTTGGTGTGTCCAAACTTGTAATCCTCATGATTCACATCAATGGACCCAAGCAGCTTCTCAGAAGCCTTCTTGTTGTCCATGAACTGGCCCTCTGGGATGACACTGGCATTCAGTACTTTGTACCTGAATGAGGAGACTTGTTTAACATGTGGTAGAAATTTAGTAAATGTCAAGTTATAATAGGTTGGTTGTATTACGTTAACGATAAGCCTCCTGTCGCTCAGTTGGTAGAGCAACGCCAGGGTTGTGGGTTCGTTTCCCACGTGGGGCCAATATGAAAAATGTATGCACTCACTAACTGTAAGTCGCTCTGGATAAGAGCGTTTGCTAAATGATTAAAATGTAAATGTAAACGGATGCTGGGAAAACCCTTAGCGCAGAACTTTCTGTGTGTGTGTGGTGCGTGTGTGTGCGTGCATTTGTGTTTGTGTGTGTGTACCTCTGCTTGAAGTCAGCATAGATGATTCTGCTGGGGAAGCCCTTTCTGCAGATCCTGATACCTTCTAGAACACCATTACACCTGAGCTGGTGGATAACCAGGAAGTTCTCCATCAGACCTGGAAACACAAACCAAGTCTCATTAACAGGTTAAAGATTGGTTCGTTAAGGTTACTGATACTGTACTGATAATATGTCATATTTAACTCAATAGTTCTTGTACCTGGAGTCTTTGACTCGTTGGGAATCAGGCAGCGCACAAAGTGAGGATGAGTGCTCCTCAAGTTGGTCATCAGCTTTCCCAAGTTCTCCTGTAAGAGGGTTACAAACCATTTTCTCAGAGATCATTTCTGATAATCAATGCACCTTTTGAAAGCCTGAATATACACATTTTAAAAGCTCACCCTGAACTGGGAGGACACAGTCTGCATGGAACCACCCTTCTTCTTGCCCCCTTTCTTGGTTGTATCTGTTAAAATGGGGAAAAGTGATATATCATTATAAATTAGACAATCTCAGGTTAACTTCACACTTAATGCAAATGCTGCCAATGAGATGGTGTAAAATAACACCTATTGTATGAGTACATTAACAGAGCGGCACATCTTGCTCTTCATTGTAATCAGAGGGCTGATAAAAATACTATGCATGCCAGTCTCTCTTGGCTAAGAGTTGAGGAGAGACTGACTGCATCACTTCTTATTTTTATAAGAACCATGAATGTGTTGAAAATCCCAAATTGTTTGCATAGTCAACTTACACACAGCTCTGACACACACACTTACTCAACCAGACATGCCACCAGGGGTCTTTTCACAGTCCCCAAATCCAAAACATATTCAAGAAAGTGTACAGGATTATATAGAGCCATTATTACATGGAACTCCATTCCATCTCATATTGCTCAAATAAACAGCAAACCTAGTTTCAAAAAACAGATTAAGCAACAGCTCACGACACAACACCTCTCCCCTATTTGACCTAGATAGTTTGTGTGTATGTATTGATATGTAGGCTACGTGTGTCTTTTAAAAAAAAAGTATGTAGTTCTGTCCTTGAGCTGTTCTTGTCTATTAATGTTCTGTATTGTTTCATGTTTTGTGTGGACCCCAGGAAGAGCAGTTGCTGCTTTTGCAACAGCTAATTGGGATCCTAATAAAATACCAAATACAAAAACCCAGTGAAAAACCCAGAGAAATTGTGATACATTTAAAGACTTTAAAGCAGCAATCAGCAGTTGAAGCAATACAAATCATGCTCCCTGCCCCTGTTTCTATAAAAAGCTGAGAGATGGGGCTGGAGAAATGTAACCACTCAAATTCATAGGCAGAGCTATGTACACAAGGACTGACCATCCATGATATCAACATGATAGTTTTAACCTTGTTTTGAGGCTATAAATTGCTTGTTTACCTTAACTTGGTTCACAAACATTGGAGTAAAACAAGCTTCTATTTTGGGTTCTGAAGTGGTACGACAGTTGAACTGAGCTGATGTTCTTCAAGAAAGTTATTTTCTTCAAGAATGAATGTCGTCCAAAAATGTAAATGTAGCAACTGCAGATTAACCCTTTAAAGGAGTTGTAGCACTTATTTTAATGTGATGCTAGTCTTACCCTCAGGTGGGGCAGCGACATACAGGGTAGCCATAAGTTTGACTGAGGACTTCCCGTACAGCTGAAGAACTGAGTCGTTCAGGGGGTCCTTGTTCTTGTCCAGCCAGCCAGTGATGTTGTAGTCCACCGTGCCGGCGTAGTGCACCAGGGAGAAGTGGGCCTCTGCCTTGCCTTTAGCAGGCTTGGGCTTTTCAAACGCCTTGTTTTTCCCAAGATGCTGGTCATACAGCTTGTTCTTGAAGGAAGTGTCTGAAGCCTTGGGGAACATGCACTCCTCTTCAAGGATGGAGAAGATGCCCAATGGCTTTACGAAAAGAGATGTATATCAAATTAGTGATATTTACATTTAGGATCACATGTATTCCTTTAGCAAGCATGCTATTATCAGAGTATCTTCATTTAGGGGCACATAATAGGATACAGAGTTCTCAACAGTCAGATACGTTCTACCACTGTGATAATATCTCACACAGCGCTCTCTATGAACTTTTGCTGTTGTGGTCCATTACAATCCTGACAGACAGTTTACCTTCTCAATAAGCTCAATGCAGGCAGCCAAGTCCATGCCGAAGTCAATGAAGGCCCAGACGATTCCCTCCTTCTTGTACTCCTCTTGCTCCAGGACGAACATGGTGTGGTTGAAAAACTGTTGCAGTTTCTCATTGGTGAAGTTGATGCACAGCTGCTCCATGCTGTTGTACTGTTGATGGAATTTCAAAAGGGATCATTTCATCATACAGGGCTGTAATCCCTCTCAATCACAACTAATTGTCTTGTTCTGGTCTCATACTCACATCAAAGATCTCAAACCCAGCAATATCAAGCACACCGATATAGAACTGCCTTGGATTCTTGGTGTCCAACATCTCGTTGATACGGATGACCATCCACAAGAACATCCTCTCATAGATGGACTTGGCCAGAGCCGAGACTGAGTTATTAACCTGCAATGATAATACCTCAAATGAATACATGAGACATTGACCATGTATAGTGAGAAGGTGAGAAGACATCACTATTCAAAACAAGCAATGCACTAATCACCTAAATATTTCTGGTGCTCAGAAAATGGTAGATGCTGTGTTTGGCCGCCTTACCTGAGGCACAGTCTGTCCCTTGGTCACATACTCATTGCCGACCTTCACTCTGGGGTAGCAGAGGGCCTTCAACATCTCAGCTGAGTTCAGGCCCAGCAGGTAGCCGATTTTATCAGCCACTGGAGAGAGAACCAGCAACAACAGACTCAGGGACACAAGATCACTTGATTCTGATGTCACACTGACAAAAGGGTTTGGCCAAGTTTGTTATGGGTTAGGTTTTGATTTGAACCCACATTGATAATTTCAAATCATTTCTGGAGGTTGGAATTCGGTCTCCATAAATGATCTCCTGCCGGACTTTGATGAGGCGCTGTCTGTCTTACATATTGTATATCTATGATTGGACTGGAAATGGGACTAATGCTTTACATATTGTATATCTATGAGTGGGACTGGGAATGGGACTAATGCTTTACATATTGTATATCTATGAGTGGGACTGGGAATGGGACTAATGCTTTACATATTGTATATCTATGAGTGGGACTGGGAATGGGACTAATGCTTTACATATTGTATATCTATGAGTGGGACTGGGAATGGGACTAATGCTTTACATATTGTATATCTATGAGTGGGACTGGGAATGGGACTAATGCTTTATATATTGTATATCTATGATTGGGACTGGGAATGGGACTAATGCTTTACATATTGTATATCTATGAGTGGGACTGGGAATGGGACTAATGCTTTACATATTGTATATCTATGATTGGGACTGGGAATGGGACTAATGCTTTACATATTGTATATCTATGAGTGGGAATGGGACTAATGCTTTACATATTGTATATCTATGAGTGGGACTGGGAATGGGACTAATGCTTTACATATTGTATATCTATGAGTGGGACTCACCCTCTGTGCCGTCTGGCTCGGCCTGCTCCTCACGCTGCTTCTGCTTGAATTTCAAGTTGCCATGGTGCAATACAGCTCCTGTCAGCTTGTAGATGCTAATCTTCTCATCATTATTGAAGCCCAGGATTGTAATGGCATCCTGGTATTTGACAGGAAGTACAACAGTGATGAACTGAACGGTAGTTTGCTCACTTACAGTACACTACAGTTCTGTACTCTCACCAGAACAAATCGGATGGATATATTTGACCTCCTTCTCAGATCCACATGATTATGCTTGGCCAACGCTAGTAGATGACAGCACAAAAGGAGTTTTCCACAGTTTCACAGGGCACTTAGTGGCACTCTCTTGTGGATGTCTTACATGTGTGTGCCTCAAGGTGAAGTGTGAAGTCATGAAGAATGCCTTGAGGCTCATGCCTAACTAACACAAGGCATTTAGAATCTGACAAAAAAATACATGAAAATTCCCAGCTGCTACCAAGTTGGAATTGAACAGTGCATTCATTGTGTATGGTGGTTCTACCCATTCCATATCTAGAGTTTGGTTAGCCCTTTGTTTGACTCACGTCTGTGGCATCCAGCTCTTCCTTGTCGTTGATGCTGGCCACGGTGATCTGACCCTGGCTGCACATGGGGAAGTCGTAGGGGTTGGTGGTGATGAGCGCCATTTCTATGGACAACGGAGAATGTCTTGTCAGTTAAATCTCTTAGAATTGTGCTGTCCTACCTTTACAGTATCTCTCCTTCCTTTACTCAATAGATGGACTCAACTATATCACTGTTAAGGTTTCAAAGCTATCGGTAATTGATCAAAGTTACCGGAATGTTCAGTAATTTTGGTAATAATAGAAAATCTATGGCAATCTATCGTAACTCTACTTTGCCATACCAACAATCTCAGGTTTGTGATTGGTCATCATCTGGAAGAAGATGTGGTAGCCTCTCTCATCGGGAAGCTGGAAAGACACTCTGGACTTCTCTAGCAGGTCTGAGAGAGAAAGAGAGAGAGATTGACAAAAATAGAGAGAGAGAGAGAGAGAGCGAGAGAGTGAGAGAGAGAGAGAGAGAGAGAGAGAGAGAGAGAGAGAGAGAGAGAGAGAGAGAGAGAGAGAGAGAGAGAGAGAGAGAGAGAGAGAGAGAGAGAGAGAGAGAGAGAGAGAGAGAGAGAGAGAGAGAGAGAGAATTAGAGAATTATGATCTCCCAAAAAAAATCTGTGTGAATTTAGTAAAGCATTGAGAAAAAATCCAAATCAACTCACAGGTCTCAATGTCAGCTTTAGCCAGTTTGCTACCTTGGAAGTGAATCCTGATGAATTTACCCTATAGTAGAGCATGGGGGTTAGAAATAGGTCAACTAAATACATCTAACATTTAACTTTGATAGACCCCTTTAAATGTTACAGAATGTTGGACATATATTGATATAACAAAAGGGAACTACTGAAATAAATGTTTCCAATCTAAGTTCACTTTCACAGTATGCCCTTCATACTTACAAAGCGAGACGAGTTGTCGTTCCTCACTGTCTTGGCATTACCGTAAGCCTCCAGCAGAGGGTTAGCTGCAATGATCTGATCCTCAAGAGACCCCTGATTGAGACAAACACAAGTTGCTCAGAAACTGATCAAGTTAGTTTTTCTCAATCGCTTGAACACAGCCCACCAAACTTAAAACCTACCTGCATTTTGCCTGGCTCTGCTTCCTTCTTGGGACCAGAAACTGCAATGGTGGCGAAGTACTGGATGACACGCTTGGTGTTGACAGTCTTTCCTGCACCGGATTCTCCACTGGTTAATATGACAGAGAAAGAGGGGTTTTAGTTTTAGCTTTCACTAAGAAATAGCATTGAAAAATACACTGTTGACCTGGTTTCTTACATAAGTAAATAATTAACAAATATTCCCACTCATCAACTTATTATTACGCATAGCCTAATCCATTCATTATGTCATATATTTTCATCACACCCAAGTGACCCAACATATTGCAGTAGAAACACTTTCTCAAGTGAGATTTTTAGTACACAACTCACGTAATCAGGACGGACTGGTTCTCCTGGTCTGTAACCAAAAAACATATTGCTTATCATACTCGAGCAACATTCTGGGTACATTATTGATTTCATTTAGGAACATTTTTCATTCAAGGTTACTGAAATCAGATATTACCAGCAAACTGTTCCAACCTAGACTAGAAAACAGTAGATAACTCTCTAAAGAATATTTTAACTTCCATCCATCCATGCATCCATCAATCCATCCATCAATCTATCCATTAATCCATCCATCAATCCATCAATCCATAAATCCATCCATCAATCCATCCATCAACCATCCATCAATCCATCCATCCATTAATCCATCCATAACCACTTATGGACTTTGAGATCCAAGAAGGAAGTTGACCCCAGCAAAATGTAGGAAGGTTGTGGCTTTTTAACACATTCCAGTTTTCTTGGCTGTGTAATCTTTTTCTCCACCTGTGAATCCTGTTTCAAGAAAAGTGTTCAAGCAATCGAGAAAACTAACTTGACCACTTTACCAGATTCTGAGCAACTTGTGTTTGTCTCCATCAGTGGCCTCTTAAGAATCTGATCAACGCAGCTAACCCTCTGCTGGAAGCTTACGGTAATGCCAAGACAGTGAGGAACGACAACTCCATATTAACATAGGACAATTTAAATGTTTCTGTATCTCTTGCTACCTCTGTCCCTAAGCAGTTTGATTGTCTCGTTCTTAACGTGGACCTTGGTCATAATAACCAGCTGACACTAATGGGAGTTCATCACCCTCCCTCGGCTCTCTCATGTGCTCTTAACAATTTATCTGAATTGGTATCTAAGTGTGGTCAATCTGAACTATTTATGATGGGTGATTTTATTGACTGGAGGATGCCAGTGTCAGATACACTGAAATATATTTGCTCTGAGCTAAACCTGTCTCAGCTGATAACTGAGCTTACACGGCCAAATCCTAAAGATCCATCGAAATCTACCCTGATTTATCTTATTTTCACAATAACGCCAGATAAATATGTTGCTGGTGGGGTTTTCCCACAGGATTTTTGTGACCATTTCCCAGTTTTTTCTGTGTCAGTAATGTGAAAATCTATAAATCTAAGCCTCGTGTAATCATTAAGAAATACTTAAAAAACGTTAGTGAACAAGCTTTTTTTACATTATCTATAATTGAGTGACATTGACTGTATCTCAGCTATCCCTGAACCTGATTTGTCTTTAAGCTTTTTTCCAAATATCTTCAATACTATTGTAGATAATCATTGCCCCTTCAAAACTGATTTATCTGAAGTCATTCATAAGAGAATTGTTGCCTTAGTCAAGGCCAGGAACACAGGCTTAGGCCCGGATTGGTAATCTTTTAGACAACTGAGGACTCAATGTGTAAGACTGACCAAGAAAGCTAAATCTGATTATTTTGTAAATACTCTTTCTGATTGTAATGGGAACCCGGCTAAATTCTGGAAAACTGTCAAATCTCTGATGGGTTGCACTTCCTCCTCTCTGACCCAACAAATTCATTCAGACTCTGGCCCCATTACGGACAAAAATGCTATCATTGATGAATTTAATCGTCTTTTTATTTCAGCTGGCTATAATTTGAAAGAGCATCTAACCCTTATATCTCTGAGAGTGGGCTGAATGCTGATTCAGGAATTTTGCAGATTGAAAATGGTAGTCAACATTTTGTATTTCAGTAATTCACAGAAAAATAAGTCCTTGATGCCTTACTTGCTATAGATACCTAGATATCCACAGGGGCTGACCAATTGGAGCCGGGTCTGCTCAAGTGTGCTGCCCCCCGCATTGCTGGCTCAGTAACCTATAGTTTTATATTGTAATTGATTTTGACGTATTTTATTAAATTGTATATGCAGGGCTCACTTGTAAAAGAGACACTGGTCTCAATGGTGACTCCCTGATTAAATAAAGGTACATAAAACATCCACTTATGGACATCCATCCATCCATCCATCCATCCATCCATCCATCCATCCATCCATCCATCCATCCATCCATCCATCCATCCATCCATCCATCCATCCATCCATCCATCCATCCATCCATCCATCCATCCATCCATCCATCCATCCATCCATCCATCCATCCATCCATCCATCCATCCATCCATCCATCCATCCATCCATCCATCCATCCATCCATCCATCCATCCATCCATCCATCCATCCATCCATCCATCCATCCATCCATCCATCCATCCATCCATCCATCCATCCATCCATCCATCCATCCATCCATCCATCCATCCATCCATCCATCCATCCATCCATCCATCCATCCATGAGAGCTCGTACCAATCTGCATGAACTGAAAGGCGTTGTCAGAGACGGAGAAGATATGGGGTGGAGCCTCCATCCTCTTCTTCCCTCTGTAGGCGTTGACAACCTCCATGTCGTACACAGGAAGCCACTTGTAGGGGTTCACCGTGGCACAGAAGAGCCCAGAGTAGGTCTGGATGAAAGGGATTCAATTAAATTAGGGGATTAGCTCAATCAGATTGACTTTTACCTGGATTTATGTGAGGATGTAGGTGTACTATGGTATACTAATGTAGGTCTACTGTATTGGTATGTTTTGGTTTCTACCATTCATTTATGTGTAGTACTGTATGTGTGTGTGTTTCTCATGTTCATGTATGTGTGTGTGTGTGTTTATGCAGGTATCTTACATAGATCATCCATGCTGCATAACGCTCTTTGAGGTTATACAACACAGAGGCTTCATTCAGGTAGGTCATCATGGCCATGTCCTCAATCTTGTCGTACTTAGGGGGGTTCATCTGGTAGACGTCTCCGTCTTTGAACTCTTTTCCTGCCTGAAACCGTCAAAAATATACATGACTGAATACTTTTTGATCATTAAATACGAGTTCAATCTTTAAATATATATTTTTAACTGCATACCCCCATCTAATCCAACTACTTTGTTATCACCCACTGACACATACATGGTGATTCTTAACTAGTCCATATAAATTTGTAATTAGCAGCGATAAAATGTATGTGTTTGAAGGTTATATTCTGCTTACAAAAAAAACAGAGGAATCCTTCTCAATCTATCTTTTGTTACTGATTTCATTTAGCCTGTTGGCATGTTTGGATAATTTTGATGTTTATTTCAAGAAATTGAGTAATTGCACCAATCAGGCTTACCTCCTTAGTGCCGTCAGGATGCGTGACTGTTACAGTACACTTCCCATCAGCCCTTGCAGTGACCAGACCCTTAAGGTACAGCTCCTTGGGGTCTGCCACATAGCAGGCGTTCTTTGAATCAAACGGTGCGGTTTGTGCCTCCATCCTCTCCTTCTCAGGCTTACGGAGGTATATGGCAGCCTTGCCGTAGATTTGCATCTCCGCGTCCGTACTCATGGTGACGGATCACTAGGAAAGAGATGAGACAAGAAACATGATTGATTCTGTGGTGCTTCCTCCCCAGTCAACAGAGCTGTGAGTGGTATCTCTCACAGAACATTTGTCACTTTTCTTATGAAGACTCAAACTATGTCTCACCTTCTTTTTCCCCTTCTACAGATGAATTTGTACTTCTTGGAGAACCCTGGGAAACATTAGGGTGTTGTGAATACGCACAAAAACCGTTTGAATGGCATCATTCAACACAATCATTACGGCCAATTCAACTACAGGTGCAACTTGTAACATTCATTTTCCTATTGGCAACTCACTTTACTACACATTCTGTCAAGAATTCAAATAAAACCCCTGAAAACCCAGTTACATTCTAGACCACCCCCTCAATTTACAAACAGCAGGAGCACTACATTTGACCCTAAATAAAAGCTACAGGTTTGAAGTAAAACACATTTAAAGCAAAAACCTTTTTTCCCCCCCAAAACAACATTTTAAATGAATGCCACTTGATTGCATATTGTAAAATCTGACAAGGGACATGTAAATAAGTCAATCCAGAAGTCAATTCCAACAGTGCAGTTAGCTACTGACTCAGATGCTGAGCACAAAAAAAATGATACAAATGGAAACATCAAGGAGGCGGAGAGTCTTACCACAGAGAAGGAAGGTATCTGACTAATGGATGCTGGGGTCTCAACCTGCTTATATCTGGTTGAAAGTGCCAACCAAGCAAAAGTTAATTATGGACCACTCTGGTAAAGGAAATGGATCGGATGAGAGACCTCTGTATTTCTGTGTCTCACTAGCACCACCAACTTCCAGGAGCGCAAACACTCCCATTACATGACTTTTTAATGTCATATTTGTCTCTGAATTAAATTGAATTAACATCAGTAAGAGATGTCATTACCAATAATGATGACAGTATCAAAAGTTTGAGTTATCAGATTGACTCCAATGTTACTACCATTGACCTCAAATACTGTAATGGAGTCCATGTTACCCCACTACCACTAAAAACATTACATAATAATCTGACATTATTTAGTTTAGTTACATTAATCTTTATCAACAACTTAATATGTGTATTTTGACCCATGTTTTTCTATTTTGCTTGTCAACACATCTGAACTGTGTCCTCAGTCACCTCATGCTTGTGATTTATCACCCTGGTGACACCATATTAAATAAATATTTAAAAGCTGGAACAGAAATATTTAGGCTTTCAATTACAGCTTCATCAAAGTGTTCAATCAACTGTGTAGTTATTTATCTCCAGTCTGATCTATTGAAGATGCTGCAGGAGGTTTTACTGGTCTCACATTTCAGTTGGCTAAAACCATCCAGTGGGATTCTTAAGGCTTACATAACATCATTACAGTGCTTCAATCATCTCATCCACTCATATTTCTGACAGCAATATAGCTGCCTCAAACTTCTATTACACTCTGAAGTTAACCGTTTAGCAGCTGGTTTTTAATAAAACTGCTATAAAGTGAATAGGGGATAATTACAATAAAGTAACAGATTACTTTCCATTTCCATTTTAATTAATCCTTCACATTACAGTTTTAATATCTTTCTAAAAGACAGCTCTAGCAACTTGTGAAGGAGCCACCATCAGCAGAGACGTTGGTTAAAATGATTTTTAATACATGTATCTGAGCAAGGTCTTCTTTAAAGTCAGACATTTCACGGCCTTCAATGTCGATCACATCTTTTCTGTTTCAAAACCTCTACATTCAAACAGTTGTTCTTTGTGTCTGATGTGGTGCAGCTAAATGAATGTTCAATAGGGTGAATCTATACAGAACGTTCAGACAGAAATGTGTTTTAAAGAATAGATACGACTGTCAGGTAGAATAGAGAATCATATCAGCTCTATTGAATACATTTCTATTAGCAACGTTCAGAACATTTCACCTGAATAGATAAGGAAGTCTCGAGGTTTTGCTCGCCTGAGGTAGAGTATCTTATGATAAGCTGTAGACCACACTATTTACCAAGAGAGTTTTCATCTATATTTTTCATAGCTGTCTATTTACCACCACAAACAAATGCTGGCATTAAGATTGCACTGAATGAGTTGTACAAGGCCATTAATCAACAGGAAAACGCTCATCCAGATGCAGCGCTCCTAGTAGCCGGGGACTTTAATGCAGGGAAACTTAAATCCGTTCTACCCCATTTCTACCAGCATGTTAAATGTGCAACCAGAGGGGAAAAAACTCTAGACCACCTTTACTCCACACACAGAGACGCATACAAAGCTCTCCCTCGCCCTCCATTTTGCAAATCTGACCATAACTCTATCCTCCTGATTCCTGCTTATAAGCAAAAACTGAAGCAGGAAGCACCAGTGATTCGGCTAATAAAAAAGTGGTCAGATGACGCAGATGCTAAGCTACAGGACTGTTTTGCTAGCACAGACTGGAACATGTTCCGGGATTCTTCAGACAGCATTGAGGAGTACACCACATCAGTCACTGGCTTCATCAATAAGTGCATCGATGATGTCGTCCCCACAGTGACCGTACGTACATACCCCAACCAGAAGCCATGGATTACAGGAAACATCCGCACTGAGCTAAAGGGTAGAGCTGCCGCTTTCAAGGAACGGGACTCTAACCCGGACGCTTATAAGAAATCCCGCTATGACCTCCGACGAACCATCAAACAGGCAAAGAGTCAATACAGGTCTAAGATTGAATCATACTACACTGGCTCTGACGCTCTTCGGATGTGGCAGGGCCTGAAAACTATTACAGACTACAAAGGGAAGCACAGCCGCGAGATGCCCAGTGACACAAGCCTACCAGACGAGCTAAACCACTTCTATGCTCGCTTCGAGGCAAGCAACACTGAAGCATGCATGAGAGCACCAGCTGTTCCGGACGACTATGTGATCACGCTCTCCGTAGCCGATGTGAGTAAGACTTTTAAGCAGGTCAACATTCACAAGGCCGCAGGGCCAGACGGATTACCAGGACGTGTACTCCGAGCATGTGCTGACCAACTGGCAAGTGTCTTCACTGACATTTTCAACATGTCCCTGACTGAGTCTGTAATACCAACATGTTTCAAGCAGACCACCATAGTCCCCGTGCCCAAGAACTCTAAGATAACCTGCCTAAATGACTACCGACCCGTAGCACTGACGTCTGTAGCCATGAAGTGCTTTGAAAGACTGGTCATGGCTCACATCAACAGCATAATCCCAGAAACCCTAGACCCACTCCAATTTGCATACCGCCCCAACAAATCCACAGATGATGCAATCTCTATCGCACTCCACACTGCCCTTTCCCACCTGGACAAGAGGAACACCTACGTGAGAATGCTATTCATTGACTACAGCTCAGCATTCAACACCATAGTGCCCTCTAAGCTCATCACTAAGCTAAGGATCCTGGGACTAAACACCTCCCTCTGCAACTGGATCCTGGACTTCCTGACGGGCCGCCCCCAGGTGGTAAGGGTAGGTAACAACACATCTGCCACACTGATCCTCAACACGGGGGCCCCTCAGGGGTGCGTGCTCAGTCCCCTCCTGTACTCTCTGTTCACCCATGACTGCATGGCCAGGCACGACTCCAACACCATCATTAAGTTTGCCGACGACACAACAGTGGTAGGCCTGATCACCGACAACGATGAGACAGCCTATAGGGAGGAGGTCAGAGATCTGGCCGTGTGGTGCCAGGACAACAACCTCTCCCTCAACGTGACCAAGACAAAGGAGATGATTGTGGACTACAGGAAAAAAAAGAGGACTGAGCACGCCCCCATTCTCATCGACGGGGCTGTAGTGGAACAGGTTGAGAGCTTCAAGTTCCTTGGTGTCCACATCACCAACGAACTATCATGGTCCAAACACACCAAGACAGTCGTGAAGAGGGCACGACAAAGCCTATTCCCCCTCAGGAGACTAAAAAGATTTGGCATGGGTCCTCAGATCCTCAAAAAATTATACAGCTGCACCATCGAGAGCATCCTGACTGGTTGCATCACCGCCTGGTATGGCAACTGCTTGGCCTCTGACCGCAAGGCACTACAGAGGGTAGTGCGTACGGCCCAGTACATCACTGGGGCAAAGCTCCCTGCCATCCAGGACCTCTATACCAGGCGGTGTCAGAGGAAGGCCCTCAAAATTGTCAAAGACTCCAGCCACCCTAGTCATAGACTGTTCTCTCTGCTACCGCACGGCAAGCGGTACCGGAGTGCCAAGTCTAGGTCCAAAAGACTTCTCAACAGCTTCTACCCCCAAGCCATAAGACTCCTGAACAGCTAATCATGGCTACCCGGACTATTTGCACTGGCCCCCCACCCCATCCTTTTTACGCTGCTGCTACTCTGTTAAGTATTTATGCATAGTCACTTTAACTCTACCCACATGTACATATTACCTCAACTACCTCAACTAGCCGGTGCCCCCGCACATTGACTATGCAACGGTACCCCCCTGTATATATAGCCTCCCTACTGTCACTTTATTTTACTGTATATATAGCCTCCCTACTGTCACTTTATTTTACTTCTGCTCTTTTTTCCTCAACACTTTTTTGTTGTTGTTTTATTCTTACTTTTTTGTTTAAAATAAATGCACTGTTGGTTAAGGGCTGTAAGTAAGCATTTCACTGTAATGTCTGCACCTGTTGTATTCGGCGCATGTGACCAATAAAATTTGATTTGATTTGATTTGAATACACCCTGCTTGTTTTGTGAGCAGTGTCCACCCAGCACAACAAGAAGCCCCATAGCGGGGAGCTGCTTAATGCACTAGTTGAGCAGGGGGCTGGACTGGACTGACCATCTGGACGGACCATCAAGGCCTTTTCATTTCTTGGACTGTGCTCTCATCTTCACTTCAGCCAAGGTTTATTGTTTGGTATATCTGCCAACATTTCGACACAGACTAAATCTGGCACCGATGCCACTGTTATTAGAGAGAAGATATTAACTTGGCATGTTTGTGGGTGGAGAGAACATTCACACCATGCAGACTAAGAATTTATGACATTCAAGTTATTTTAATGTGTAAAGATCTGGCATGATATCTGACCTGTGTTTTTGTATCTGAGGGACATAGTGCTGGGATGTAATATGAGCCTGCATACCATGTGGATGGGCTGTCCAGAACAGGAGTTGCAGGCCTCTGAGATACTGTTAACTGCCAGACGTCATAAAACAGTTGAGTGAACTGACATGATGAAACTGTCATTGTACATATTTAACATATTTTGGCAGGTCCTTGGGAGGATCGGACATTAACTCTTGATCCAAGACATTTTAATGGTGCTTTCAACAACTCAGGCTCGCAATGTAGTTTAATCATCACAGACAGGAGTTTGCCTGAGACGCCCAAGAGCCTTGGCTCACGGCAGCACTTTTAACATGATTCAATCCATTAAACTGTCACAGCCAGTCACAATATATGACACGTCACACGCTGTGGCATGGATCCACAAAACAACCGAGCTGGACTCGGTTCATTCACATCTTATTTTCCAGGTCACATATCAATTCAGTTCAATTCAATTCAAAGGGCTTTATTGGCATGGGAAACACATGTTAACATTGCCAAAGCAAGTGAAGTAGATATTAAACAAAAGTGAAATAAACAATAAATATTAACAGTAAACATTACACTCAGAAGTTCCAAAAGAATGGAGACATTTCAATTGTCATATTATGTCTATATACAGTGTTGTAACAATGTGCAAATAGTTAAAATACAAATGGGAAAATAAATAAACATAAATATGGGTTGTATTTACAATGGTGTTGTTCTTCACTGGTTGCCCTTTTCTTGTGGCAACAGGTCACAAATCTTGCTGCTGTGATGGCACACTGTGGTATTTTACCCAATAGATATGGGAGTTTATCAAAATTAGGTTTGTTTTCAAATTATTTGTGGGTCTGTGTAATCTGAGTGAAATATGTGTCTCTAATATCTCATGGTAAATCTATTATGGGGGCCAATGTCATCAATGTCATCACTGTGAGGACAAGGTCAAAATAATGTGCTGGCTTGTACCGGATCTCTCTGTGGTTCACAGTAGAGGATATGAGGTCTTCACTTTTCAGCATGCAGTGTGAAGTCAATGGAGGGCTAAATGTAATATGAATCTCATACATTTACAAGGATAAACACCCGGATCAAATAGAGAGCTGTTGTGTTTTTTTAGCAAGCTTTACAGATCTTTGGACAAACATACAAAATGTCACAAGAAGTAGTCCAAATTATTACCCCGTCAGTGAACTTCTCGATGGCCAATGGCCATGTTCTGAAACTGTGTGTCAGAAATACATGCAGCTTAAAGTCGTTTCGGAATGTGACCCTCTGACATAGAAATATCAAATTATCAAACCACAGCTACTGAGCTGATCTTCAAACTCCAATTTCATCCCATCCAGTCGATGGCAGAGTTACAAGAAGCATACCAAAGCAACAGATGAGTTACGAGCCCAATATGGCCGTGTTCAGTGTCAGAAATACATCCAGCTTCCACAGCAATCTCTAAGGTAGTTTGCCATTGCTTCGTTGCTTTGTTGGCAGATCTGCTCCCATCTGAGGATATGTCCTGCTTCTTTTTGGACCGCTTTAGACTCACAAACTTGTTAATGGAATTGCGATTAGGCCACACCGTCCCAGCTCTCATCCTCCCAGAGCATGCCGACCTGTACACGGACACAGGGAAAATACTGGGCATTTAATGGCAAAACCCCGTCCCACTCTAACATCTAGCACCTGTAAATAATGACAGTAGGTGAGGCATGTCACACAGAGAACATAAATATAACTGGGAATCCCACACATTGGGTCTGGGGGAGCAGGGGACTCGTCCTAGCCAAGCCTTTGGAAGAGTCAAGGACAAGTGACAGCCCAATCTACTAGATGGCTCGAGGCCAATGATCAATGTTTAGAAGGGAAACACTTCACATCCATTCGCACAATTGGAAGATTGATTTAAATAACGGGGGAAAAGGAAAGTGTTCCTGTCTGCCTGGGAATGAGTTGACCAGAAGGTGTTGAGTAGAAGGTTGTCCAGTTTATCTGCTGTTGTGGTAATTGCCTTGACCTCTATGGCAGCTGTTATATCTGGGACGACTGAAGACCTGATGGCCTTGACCTCTATGCACTGTAAAAAAAAGTACTCTTTGGATCGACATAAAAAATTGGTGTCAACTGGTGTCAAGTAAATGAGTTTGGTTTTCTCAGTAGACAAAAGCTATGTTTGTTGAAACCTAATATATGATCCAATGCCATCAGGGGGGTCAGGTAGCCTAGCAGTTGGAGTGTTGGGCCAGTTACTGAAGGGTCGCTGGTTCAAATACCCAACCGACAAGGTGAAACACCTGGGCGGCAGGTGGCTTAGTGGGTAAGAGTGTTGTGCCAGTAAGCGAAAGGTCGCTGGTTCAAATCCCCGAGCCGACTAGGTGAAAAATCAGTCGATGTGCCCTTAAGCAAGGCACTTTACCCTAATTGCTCATGTAAGTCGCTCTGGATTAGAGCGTCTGCTAAATGACTGAAATGAAATGTAAAAACAACTGTCAAAGTGACCTTGAGCAAGGCACTAATTTGCTCCAGGGGTGCTGTACCTTTAAAACAACACATTTCACTGCACCTATCTGGTGTATGTGAAAATAAAACATATTTTATTATTAACCAACCTATATTTCAAGTTGCAACCTATTTATTTCAACACTCAACTTACTTTTCCCCTTTGGTTAAACCTGATAAATAACTTTTCCCCTTTGGTTAAACCTAATAAATATGTTTCCCCTTTGGTTAAACCTAATAAATATGTTTCCCCTTTGGTTAAAGCTAATAAATATGTTTCCCCTTTGGTTAAAACTAATAAATATGTTTCCCCTTTGGTTAAACCTAATAAATATGTTGCCCCTTTGGTTAAACCTAATAAATAACTTAAATACAAACAAGGATGAGTATAAAAAACATTAGGAACACCTGCTATTTCCATGACATAGACTGCCCAGGTGAATCCAGGTGAAAGCTATGATCCCTTATTGATGTCACTTGTTAAATCCACTTCAATCAGTGTAGATGAAGGGGAGGAGACAGGTTAAAGAAGGATTTGTAAGCGTGGAGACAATTGAGACATGGATTGTGTATGTGTGCCATTCAGAGGGTAAATAGGCAAGACAAATTAAGTGCCTTTGAACGGGGTGTGGTTCTAGGTGCCAGGCACACCGATTTGTGTCAAGAACTGCAACACTGCTGGGTTTTTCACGCTTAACAGTTTCCCGTGTGTATCAAGAATGGTGCTCCACCCAAAGGACATCCAGCCATCCCTGTGTAACATATTCGACACCTTGCAGTCCACAAATTGAGGCTGTTCTGAGGGCAAAAGAGGGTGCAACTCAATATTATGAAGGTGTTTCTAATGTTTGGTATACTCCGTGTATATACAACCCATTTTTTCATGTTGTAGCAAGTAGATTTTTCACTTTGGAATTACCTATCCAAACGCGGCGCGCAATTGGCCCAGCATCGTCCAGGGTAGGGGAGGGAATGGCCGGCATGGATTGGTAGAGCATGGCGTTTGCAACGCCAGGGTTGTGGGTTCGCTTCACACTGGGGGCCAGTATGAAAAAATAAATAATGTATGTACTCACTAACTGTAAGTCGCTCTGGATAAGAGCGTCTGCTAAATAACTAAAATGTAAATGTAAAATGTATTCAACTGGGTTACAAGCAATTCAATCAATTTCCTGTTAATGAAGATATTAAGTTGGTTCCATAACATGAAATAATGCCTCCAAAAACTTTGTGTGGAAGTAAAATAACCCCATAACATCGAAGACCCACCACCATGTTTTACAGTAGGGACATTCTGTATTTCTGGAAATGTGTCAGTTTAAGATAGAGATATCTGTTTTGTCACGAACGTCAGGGTAAGGAGTAGACCAAGGCGCAGCGTTGCAGGCAAACATACTCATTTATTAGCGAAACGTGATCAAAACAACAAAAGACGGTAACGTGACAGTACACGGTTAAACACAACCAACACGAAACAAGAACCCACAAAACACAAAGGAAAACCGACAGTTTAAATATGGCTCCCAATCAGAGACAACCAGCAAACAGCTGACACTCGTTGCCTCTGATTGGGAGTCACTCAGGCCAACATAGAAAATGACAAACTAGAACCCCCCAACATAGAAATATAACACATAGAATAAACACACCCTGGCTCAACAAATAGAGTCCCAGAGCCAGGGTGTGACAGTACCCCCCCCTAAAGGCGCGGACTGAGACCGCGCCTCAATAACAGCTAAACAGGGGAGGGCTGGGTGGGCATACCTCCTCGGCGGCGGTTCTGGCTCCGGCCTTGCCCACCACCCTCCAATCAACCCCCCATAGCGCCCCTGGTCCGGTCTAGCCCCGCTGGCCGGAGCCGGACTGACGACACGTACCCCTGGCTTGGTGCGTGGAGCAGGAACGGACCGGACCGGGCTGACGATACACACCCCTGGCTTGGTGCGTGGAGCAGGAATGGACCGGACCGGGCTGACGATGCGCACCCCTGGCTTGTTGCGTGGAGTAGCAACTGGCCGGACCGGGCTGACGACTCGCACCCCTGGCTTTGTGCGTGGAGCCGGAACGGGCCTCACCGGACTGACGACTCGCACCCCTGGCTTGGTGCGTGGAGCCGGAACGGGCCTCACCGGACTGACGACTCGCACCCCTGGCTTGGTGCGTGGAGCCAGAACGGGCCTCACCGGACTGACGACTCGCTCCCCTGGCTTGGTGCGAGTAGCAGGAACGGGCTGGACCAGGCTGACGACTCGCACCCCTGGCTTGGTGCGAGTAGCAGGAACGTTCTGGACCAGGCTGACGACTCGCACCCCTGGCTTGGTGCGAGTGGCAGGAACAGGCTGGACCAGGCTGACGACTCGCACCCCTGGCTTGGTGCGAGTGGCAGGAACAAGCCGGGCCGGGCTGGCGACGCACACCGTAGGCTTGGTGCGAGTGGCAGGAACAGGCCGGGCCGGGCTGGCGACGCGCACCGTAGGTTTGGTGCGAGTGGCAGGAACAGGCCGGGCCGGGCTGGCGACGCACACCGTAGGTTTGGTGCGTGGAACAGGGACAGGCCGGGCTGGGCTGGCGACGCACCCCGTAGGCTTGGTGCGTGGAGCAGGGACAGGCCGGGCTGGGCTGGCGACGCACCCCGTAGGCTTGGTGCGTGGAGCAGGAACAGGCCGGGCTGGGCTGGCGACGCACACCGTAGGCTTGGTGCGTGGAGCAGGGACAGGCCGAACCGAGCTGTGGAGACGGATAGGAGACCTGGAGTGAAGAGCGGCCACCACCCGTCCTGGCTGAATGCCTACCCTCACACACTCTGTGTGTGGCATCCGCACAGGACGTACAGGGCTGTGTACCCGTACTGGCATAACAGCACGTGACACTGGAGCAGGATATCCGGGACCGCGGAGAGGCATTGGAGACCACGAGCGTTGAGCCGGCACACTCCGTCCTGGCTGCATACCCACCTTCGCACGACACGTGCGGGGTGCTCGCACAGGACGTACAGGACTATGCCGGACCACTCGTGGCACAGTACGCCGCTCCGCATACCGCGGAACCTGCCCCGTCCCATGCTGCCATGCCTGAGCACGGGAAGTTGGTTCCGCTCTCCATCCAGGCTCCGCCAACCTGCCTTCTGGCCCCCCAAACCCGGTGGCCTCCTCTCCAAATCGCCCTGTGGCAGCCTCCTGCTGCCCAGCCGCCCATGCTGTGTGCCCCCCCCTAAATTTTTTTTGGGGTTGCCTCTCGTCCTTCCGACGATGACACTGCTGACGCCGCTGCTCCTCTCTTGCCAGGGCCTTAATCCTACCCCAAGGTCCCTTGCCCCCGAGCATGTCCTCCCAGGACCACGATTTGCCCACCTGGGCCATCGCCAACCTCTCCATCTCTTTACCTGGCGCTTCCTCCCATGTCCAGTCTGCCTGCTCCTGGACACGCTGCTTGGTCCTTTTATGGTGAGTTCTTCTGTCACGATCGTCGTAGGAGTGAGTAGACCAAGGCGCAGCGTGTGAAACAAACATGACTTTAATTAGTTAAAGTACAAAACAAAACACGACTCGTGAAGTCCACGGTGACACTGACCGAATAAGGAACAGGAACGGACCGGACCGGGCTGACGATGCGCACCCCTGAATTGGTGCGTGGAGTAGCAACAGCCCTGTCCGGCTCGTTCCTGCTCTCCACACCAAGTCTGTGGTGCGCGTCGCCAGCCCAGTCCGGCCCATTCCTGCTCCACGCACCAAACCAGGGGTGCGTATCGTCAGCCCGGTCCGGCCAGTTGCTACTCCACGCACCAAGCCAGGGGTGCGCATCGTTAGCCCGGTCCGGTCCATTCCTGCTCCACGCACCAAGCCAGGGGTGTGTATCGTCAGCCCGGTCAGGCCAGTTGCTACTCCACGCACCAAGTCAGGGGTGCGCATCGTCAGCCCGGTCCGGTCCGTTCCTGTTCCTTATTCGGTCAGTGTCACCGTGGACTTCACGAGTCGTGTTTTGTTTTGTACTTTAACTAATTAAAGTCATGTTTGTTTCACACGCTGCGCCTTGGTCTACTCACTCCTACGACGATCGTGACATGTTTGTCTGCATGGGCTGCTCTCAATCCACTGCTTACGCCTATGGCGCCCTTCCGCATCAATGGGCTATAGTAGGAAAGTCCAAATTCAATATTTGATCAAATATTTTTTACATATATTTTTGTATACCTAAATCAAATAGCTAAATGATCCATGGTATGACCATCTTAAAACAATTCCATATGTTAGCTTAGTAGAACCCCCTACTCAGCTGATATGTTAATGTCACGATCGTTATTGGAAGACACGGACCAAGGCTCAGCGTGATAAGCGTACATTTTATTAGTACTAAACACGAACCAAAACAACAAACAAACGATACGTGAAGTCCTAGGTTAATACAAAACAAACCTTACGGAACAAGATCCCACAACCTACCTGGTGCCAAAAGGCTGCCTAAGTATGGTCCCCAATCAGAGACAACGAGCTACAGCTGTCTCTGATTGGGAACCACCCTGGCCAACATAGAAACTAAACGATCTAGAACAAAACATAGAAAAACTAAACATAGAACATCCACACCCTGGCTCAACAATTAAGAGTCCCCAGAGCCAGGGCGTGACAGTTAATTAACATCAATCCAGGTGTTCTGAGAGCTGGCCTGTGTCTGCAATGTAGTCAACCTGGAAGGTAACTGCCCCACTTCTCCAAAAACTGCCTTCTGACACCATGTGTCTAGTCTGTTTAGACTGACTGTTTGGCCTTCATTTCAACCACTGTGGATATATTTATATCCCTCTCATACAAGTCTGAAACCTCTGCTATGTGTTTGATATGCTGACAAAGCTATCTAGCCTCTAAGTCATTTGAAGCCTCTGGTAAATGTGTATGATTGTAACGCTACCGTATACAAGAAAGGCTTTTTTCATGTTATTGCTTGCGTAGCAGATGGGGGATCTGTGAAACTCACCCCTCAGCCTGAAGTGTCTCCACTTGCGCTGCCTAATAGAAGCATTAGCATTAGCATTAGCATTAGCATTAGCATTAAAAATACATTTCAATTAACTTCCTACATCCCTGAGGGACAATCATTTCTGCCAGGGATAGGATACAATTAAAAGGCGATAAATATACACTTAACAGAACAGTCAAAAGCACGTTAATGGAATTGGATGATATTTGATGAAACCTGTTAAAAGTCATAACAATAATAACTTTATTTATATACGGCTTTTCACACAAGTAACAAAGTGCATGACATCATAAAATAATAAAATAAAATACTTGTCTGAACAAAGAAACAAAACCAAGAAGGATGAATGAAAAAAGAACATAGATAATAATTAAAATCACACATTAAAATCACACATTAAAATCACACATTAAAATCACATTGATCCCCCCCCTTTTTTTTTTTACGCTGCTGCTACTCGCTGTTTATTATCTATGCATAGTCACTTTACCACTACCTACATGTACACTACCAGTCAAAAGTTTGGAAACACCTACACATTCAAGGGTTTTTCTTTATTTTTTACAATTATTTACATTGTAGAATAATAGTGAAGACATCAACACTATGAAATAACAAGGAAGCCCCTCCTGAGTCCTGCATTGATCCCCCGTTTCCTAAAACACTAGCACACGTTGTCTATAAATAGACTAGCCAACCACCTGTCAGGGGAACCCTTCCCTACATGCTGACTCACAGAGATCAGGGTGGAGAGGTTAACTGGGGTTATTTAACTGTTTGTTTTGGACATGCTTTAGGCTCCTCCCATTTCCCTCCAGGATCTCTATCAGGCACCTCCAGTAACCTTTGCAGTGGCAGGCAAAAAAAATGGCTTCTTGCGTTCGTTTAGTGCCCTCTATTGGAGAATAGTAATACTACATGTTGTTTGGAGATCTGCAATAAATAGCAAGGCCAATGTTTATTAGGGCATGCAACGAAAAACATCTTCAAACATTTTGCAATAAAAACCTTTTTTTTGGGGTCGAAAATAGTCCCTCCTTGTTTCAGTCTTTTTTTCTGTTTGGTGAAACACAACTCAGGACTATCTCACTATCAATGCATAGTCACTTTACCCCTACCTACAAGTACATATTACCTCAATTACCTCTTCTAAACTGTACCCCCTCACATTGACTCGGTACCGGTATCCCCTGTATATAGCCTTGTTATTGTTATTTTATTGTTGCTCTTTTATTTATTTTACTTTCGTTTATATAGTTAATATTTTCTTAACTCTTATTTTTTCGTAAAACTGCATTGTTGGTTAAGGGCTTGTAAGTAAGCATTTCAAGGCAAGGTCGACACCTGTTGTATTTGGTGCATGTGAGTGTAGGAACAATGGTGCCACATCTCAGCATGTCTCTTGTCCAAAGAGGACATATACTTCAATAGCATCATAATGACATGAAAACAACATCTAAAGTACTTCGCAAAGTTGATCTGTTTCCACTGGCCAAGACCAAATGAAAGGTGAGGTACATGCTATTGCTGTGTCCTGTATCCTCAGTCGCTGGCCTGTGTTTACGGAGGTCAAAGTACATGCTTGTTTTTACTGTTGTTTTATATGTTGCTGTTGTTGAGGTGTTTTAACACTTTCAGCATCCTAATTGGTCTTCCTGCCTGAAGTGATGGGCTAGAATGCCTGGACAGAGGAAGTGATCGGTTACAATGCCTGGACACAGGAAGTGATCGGTTACAATGCCTGGACAGAGGAAGTGATCGGTTACAATGCCTGGACAGAGGAAGTGATCGGTTACAATGCCTGGACAGAGGAAGTGATCGGTTATAATGCCTGGACAGAGGAAGTGATCGGTTACAATGCCTGGACACAGGAAGTGATCGGTTACAATGCCTGGACAGAGGAAGTGATCGGTTACAATGCCTGGACACAGGAAGTGATCGGTTACAATGCCTGGACAGAGGAAGTGATCGGTTACAATGCCTGGACAGTGGAAGTGATGGGATATATAGATGGGACTCTGGACAGAGGAAGTGATGGGATATATAGATGGGACTCTGGACAGAGGCAGTGATGGGATATATAGATGGGACTCTGGACAGAGGAAGTGATGGGATATATAGATGGGACTCTGGACAGAGGAAATGATGGGATATATAGATGGGACTCTGGACAGAGGAAGTGATGGGATATATAGATGGGACTCTGGACAGAGGAAGTGATGGGATATATAGATGGGACTCTGGACAGAGGAAGTGATGGGATAGCTAGATGGGACTCTGAACAGAGGTAGTGATGGGATATATAGATGGGACTCTGGATAGAGGAAGTGATGGGATATATAGATGGGACTCTGGACAGAGGAAGTGATGGGATATATAGATGGGACTCTGGACAGAGGCAGTGATGGGATATATAGATGGGACTCTGGATAGAGGAAGTGATGGGATATATAGATGGGACTTTGGACAGAGGAAGTGATGGGATAGATAGATGGGACTCTGGACAGAGGAAGTGATGGGATACCTAGATGGGACTTTGGATAGAGGCCAGTCAGCTGCATCTTCTAGGCTAGGTCCTTCAAGCTTCACCAGTTCTGTGATTCTCTCTCATTATGTCTGAGCAGTAAGAGGATCCCGCTGGAATTGGAGAACGCTTACAGAAATATGGAAACAATGTTGACATGAGCCAAGGCGCTGGGGTATCTCAGCCAAACTCCTGTCTGTGGTGCTAAAACTACTTGGCGACCACAGGCTGAGTCGTCTACAGCACCTTTAGAATGTATTGGATCAAGAGTTACTGTCTGATCCTCTCAAGGCCCAGCCAAAATACCTCAAATATGTAAAATGGCAGTTTTATAATGACAGCTTACTCAACATTAAGTCTGCATGGCACGAATGTTCTCTCCATCCACAAACACGCTTTAGTGAATAAATTCAGTCTAATAACTCTGAGATCGCTGCCAGAATTACACTGTGTGGAAATGTCAGCCCTTCCACATTAAACAGACGTTTGGAACGTAAAATGTGTGCCCCTCCAGTGAGTGTGATATGTTACGTTACAAATTGAATAATGGTATGGTTATGTAGCTCTTTCCTGGTTACCTAAGGGAAATTCCACCCCTATTCATTATCTCATGCCAGTGTCTACGTATGTGAAAAAGGCATGTTTAGTGGTTAAGGGCGGCAGGTAGCTTAGTGGTTAAGAGCGTTGTGCCAGTAACCGAAAGGTTGCTGGTTCTAATCCCCAAGCCGACTAGGTGAAAAATCTGTTGAGGTGCCCTTGAGCAAGGCACTTAACCCTAATTGCTCCTGTAAGTCGCTCTGGATAAGAGCGTCTGCTAAATGACTAAAATGTAAATGTAATGTTTCTATGAAAAAAAGGTCCTAACAAATTACTCTCTGTGACATCACAGGGTAGGATTTGAAGTATGAAAAATTGTGATTTTCAAAACCTACAACAAGTTTCTAACCAGAGGGATCTTCTCGCTTCCCACGTCAACGTGAATCTCATAGCGTTTGAAAATCACTGTTTTTAACTTTTGATGATGTCATCGGGCAGAACTTTTTAACTTTATATATTTTTTCTTCTACAAAATGTAGAAATGTGCAGTTTTCACATTTGTAGACACTGGCATTGTGCTGGAGATAATGAAAATGAGGTTGAAAAGTGGCGGAGTTGCCCTTTAAGACAGAAACTAAAGTAGGGAGGTTGGTCGGGAAGGATGGATGGGTGGATACTGCGACCCTCTAGTAATCCAAAGGTTGCATGTTCGAGTCGCGTCGGGGACAACTGTAGCATTTTAGCTACTCTTCCCTTAACCCCTTCCTAACCTTTGTCGTTCTCCTGTTCTTTGTCGATACGACACAACAAGCCACCTGGTCTCAGAATAAGAAATGTAATACTACATGTCCTTCAAGACGTGTGATACATTAGGTCATCCAATTCGTATGATATTGTACGACAGGGTAAGACGTATCATACGATATGTCCTCCAATTCGTATGATTTCGTACGACAGGGTAAGACGTATCATACGATATGTCCTCCAATTCGTATGATATTGTACGACAGGGTAAGACGTATCATACGATATGTCCTCCAATTCGTATGATATCGAACGGCAGGGTAAGACGTATCATACGATATGTCCTCCAATTCGTATGATATCGTACGGCAGGGTAAGACGTATCATACGATATGTCCTCCAATTCGTATGATATCGTACGGCAGGGTAAGACGTATCATACGATATGTCCTCCAATTCGTATGATATCGTACGGCAGGGTAAGACGTATCATACGATATGTCCTCCAATTCGTATGATATCGTACGACAGGGTAAGACGTATCATACGATATGTCCTCCAATTCGTATGATATCGTACGACAGGGTAAGACGTATCATACGATATGTCCTCCAATTCGTATGATATCGTACGACAGGGTAAGACGTATCATACGATATGTCCTCCAATTCATGTGATATTGTAAGACTGCTATTCCATTCATAATGTAATGTATCATACTACATTTATATCCCAAATCTTACTAATTGCCCTGATGCTAGGTTGGGAAATGTTTTCAGATATACACCAAACAATAAACCTTGGCTCCAGTGAAGACGAGAGCACAGTCCAAGAAATTAAAACGCTCTCTCTAGAGAGACTACAACAATCATTTTTCTAACTTTGGTCACCCAACTTCAAGTATTCCATGAGATATATACCCTGGTCTCTGAGAACTCCCACAACTCGAAAAATTCTGTTTAAAACAATTTAGTGTGTTGTTGTTGTTGGTGCCCTGCTCTGCCCTCGACTGGTTCAGGTCATATCTTTGTGGCAGACATTTCTCAGTGAGCATGGGTGGTCCAGTATTGTCCCCAGCACCTATTCACTATGGTGTCCCTCAGGGGTCAATTCTGGGCCCCATCCTTTTCACCCTGTATATGCTTCACCCTGGTGACATCAACCGCAATCATAACATTCAGTTTCACTGCCAGGCGGATGACACGCAGCTCTATTTACCAATCAGACCCAGTGACCAAGCTAGCATAGCTTCCCTTCACGAGTGTCTTGCTGACATCAAATGTTGGGTGTCTGACAATTTTCTCCAGCTCAATGATGAGAAATCAGAGGTTGATTTTATTCGGTCCCCACCTTGCTAGAACTCAGATTGTAGATAACCTTGGTCACTTGTCCACAAATGTAAAGCCTGCGGCCAGAAACCTTGGTGTCTTCTTTGACCCTTGACCCTAAAGCTTGAGCTGCATGTTAAAATAGGTTGTCCAATCCTGCCTTTATCATCTAAGAAATATAGCTAAAGTCAAGTCTTTTATTTCAGTCACTGATCTGGAAAAACGTATACATGCTTTTATTTCCTCACGCCCAGATTACTTCTGCCAGATGACTTTTATGACGTTTTTGAGCTGAAGACCATTGCGCTACGTTTCAAAAAGCCTACAAAAGTAAAAAAACTGCACTGCTATTTCCTGGAAAATTACGTGTCACATTCATAGGGTATAAGCCAATAGTAACTCACTTCCTGAAATCATGCTTTTGACACAGATGATGAAGCTAGTCATTTGTTGATCTAACTTCATCAGTCTTCCAGCAACAATAATTTTTCTAACTTTAGTCACCTTACTTTGAACTGGTTTCATCCAAATATCATCCAATTCGATAAACAACATGATTTTGACTGTTCAGGGCCTTTAAGTGTTTATTGCCTTTTAACTGTATCATATGATGCCGGATGTTCATTTAAGTTTATAGTTAATGCTAATGCTAATGCTTCTATTTGACAGCTCAAGTGGAGACACTTCAGGCTGAGGAGTGAGTTTCACAGATCCCCCATCTACTACACAAGCAATAACATGAAAAAAGCATTTCATGTATTTGGTAACGTTAGACTTATCCACATTTACCAGAGGGTTCAAATTGCAATGAGTTAGAGGTTAGATAGCGTTGTCACCATATTAAACACATAGCGGAGGCCACAGACTTGTTAGATAGCGTTGTCACCATATTAAACACATAGCGGAGGCCACAGACTTGTTTGACAGGGCTATAAATAGAAACATAATGAAAAATATTTTCAAAATGTTTATATCTTAATTAGCATGAGCAGTGCACTCTTGTACCAGCACGCCATTAAAACAGAAACTATATATTTCATGAGATGCAAAATATTACTCAGTGTCAAATTAATTAGCATGATATTGATTGTTGACTACACCGAAAGGTTGGAATGAAGGCCGAACAGTCAGACAAAACAGACTAGACACATGGTGTCAGAAGGCAGTTTGTGGAGAAGTGGGCAGTTACCTTCCAGGCTGACTACAAAAAAATAGGATTATGGAGTGCATTGCAGACACAGGCCAATATCTAACAATTTCACAACATATACCCAATGCACACGAATCTAAGTAAGGAATGAATTAAGAATATATACATTTATGGACAAGCGATGTCAGAGCGGCATGGACTAAGATACAGTAGAATAGTATAGAATACAGTATATACAGTGGGGAGAACAAGTATTTGATACACTGCCGATTTTGCAGGTTTTCCTACTTACAAAGCATGTAGAGGTCTATAATTTTTATCATAGGCAATACGCTTGACCTCATCTTTACTAGATGCTGTTCTTCTACGAATCTCACTGCAACTCCCCTCCATGTCTCCGACCACTACTTTGTATCCTTTTCTCTCTCGCTCTCCTCCAACACTACTCACTCTGCCCCTACACAGATGGTAATGCGCCGTCGCAACCTTCGCTCTCTCTCTCCCGCTACTCTCTCCTCTTCCATCCTATCATCTCTTCCCTCTGCTCAATCCTTCTCCCTCCAATCTCCTGATTCTGCCTCCTCAACCCTCCTCTCCTCCCTTTCTGCATCCTTTGACTCTCTATGTCCCCTATCCTCCCAGCCGGCTCGGTCCTCCCCTCCAGCTCCGTGGCTTGATGACTCATTGCGAGCTCACAGAACAGAGCTCCGGGCAGCTGAGCGGAAATGGAAGAAAACTAGACTCCCTGCGGACCTGGCATCTTTTCACTCCCTCCTCTCTACATTTTCTTCATCTGTTTCTGCTGCTAAGGCCACTTTCTACCACTCTAAATTCCAAGCATCTGCCTCTAACCCTAGGAAGCTCTTTGCCACATTCTCCTCCCTGCTGACTTCGTCAACCATTTTGAAAAGAAGGTTGACGACATCCGATCCTCGTTTGTTAAGTCAAATGACACTGCTGGTCCTGCTCACACTGCCCTACCCTATGCTTTGACTTCTTTCTCCCCTCTCTCTCCAGATAAAATCTTGCGACTTGTGATGGCAGGCCGCCCAACAACCTGCCCGCTTGACCCTATCCCCTCCTCTCTTCTCCAGACCATCTCCGGTGACCTTCTCCCTTACCTCACCTCGCTGATCAACTCATCCTTGACCGCTGGCTATGTCCCTTCCATCTTCAAGAGAGCGAGAGTTGCACCCCTTCTCAAAAAACCAACACTCGATCCCTCTGATGTCAACAACTACAGACCAGTATCCCTTCTTTCTTTTCTCTCCAAAACTATTGAGCGTGCCGTCTTTAGCTAACTCTCTTGCTATCTCTCTCAGAATGACCTTCTTGATCCAAACCAGTCAGGTTTCAAGACTGGTCATTCAACTGAGACTGCTCTTCTCTGTGTCACGGAGGCTCTCCGCACTGCTAAAGCTAACTCTCTCTCCTCTGCTCTTATCCTTCTAGACCTATCCGCTGCCTTTGATACTGTGAACCATCAGATCCTCCTCTCCACCCTCTCCGAGTTGGGCATCTCCGGCGCTGCTCACGCTTGGATTGCGTCCTACCTGACAGGTCGCTCCTACCAAGTGGCGTGGCGAGAAGCTGTCTCCGCACCATGTGCTCTCACCACTGGTGTCCCCCAGGGCTCAGTTCTAGGCCCTCTCCTATTCTCCCTATACACCAAGTCACTTGGCTCTGTCATATCCTCACATGGCCTCTCCTATCATTGCTACGCTGACGACACACAACTAATCTTCTCCTTTCCCCCTTCTGATAACCAGGTGGCGAATCGCATCTCTGCATGTCTGGCAGACATATCAGTATGGATGACGGATCACCACCTCAAGCTGAACCTTGGCAAGACGGAGCTGCTCTTCCTCCCGGGGAAGGACTGCCTGTTCCATGATCTCGCCATCACGGTTGACAACTCCGTTGTGTCCTCCTCCCAGAGTGCGAAGAGCCTTGGCGTGACACTGGACAACACCCTGTCATTCTCCGCTAACATCAAGGCGGTGACCCGATCCTGTAGGTTCATGCTCTACAACATTCGGAGAGTTTGACCCTGCCTTACACAGGAAGCGGCACAGGTCCTAATCCAGGCACTTGTCATCTCCCGTCTGGATTACTGCAACTCGCTGTTGGCTGGGCTCCCTGCCTGTGCCATTAAACCCCTACAACTCATCCAGAATGCCGCAGCCCGTCTGGTGTTCAACCTTCCCAAGTTCTCTCACATCACCCCGCTCCTCCGCACACTCCACTGGCTTCCAGTTGAAGCTCGCATCTGCTACAAGACCATGGTGCTTGCCTACGGAGCTGTGAGGGGAACGGCACCTCCGTACCTTCAGGCTCTGATCAGTCCCTACACCCAAACGAGGTCATTGCGTTCATCCACCTCTGGCCTGCTGGCTCCCCTACCTCTGCGGAAGCATAGTTCCCGCTCAGCCCAGTCAAAACTGTTCGCTGCTCTGGCACCCCAATGGTGGAACAAGCTCCCTCACGACGCCAGGACAGCGGAGTCACTCACCACCTTCCGGAGACATTTGAAACCCCACCTCTTTAAGGAATACCTGGGATAGGATAAAGTAATCCTTCTACCCCCCCTTACCCCAACCCAAACCCCAACTCCCCCCCCCAAAATAAAAATAAATAAAATAAAAACATTGTGAAGTGGTGATCCCACTGGCTATAAGGTGAATGCACCTATTTGTAAGTCGCTCTGGATAAGAGCGTCTGCTAAATGACGTAAATGTAATGTAAATGTATCAAATACTTGTTCTCCCCACTGTACATATGAGATGAGTAATGCAAGATATGTAAACATTATTAAAGTGGCTAGTGTTCCATTTCTTACAGTGGCCAGTGATTTCTAGTCTATGTCTATAGGCAGCAGCCTCTAATGTGCTAGTGATGGCTGTTCAACAGTCTGATGGCCTTGAGATAGAAGCTGTTTTTCAGTCTCTCGGTCCCAGCTTTGATCCACCTGTACTGACCTGGCCTTCTGGATGATAGCGGGGTGAACAGGCCGTGGCTCGGGCGGTTCATGTCCTTGACGATCTTCCTGTGTAAATAGGAAGAGGGAGTTCCTGATGAAAATGTTCTGAAAGAGGAAACATGAACTACCTGAGAAAGGAAGTTTGGCTGGAATTAAAAAGCTATACATACATACTATACATACAGTGCCTTCGGAAAGTATTCAGATCCCTTGACTTTTTCCACATTTCGTTACGTTACAGCCTTATTTTAAAATTAATTAATTTGTTTTTTTCCCCTCTCATCAATCTACACACAATACCGGATAATGACGAAGCAAAAACAGGTTTTTAGAAATTTTTGCTAATTAAGTAAAAATTGAAAACAGAAATATCACATTTACAAACACTACCCGTCAAAAGTTTTAGAACATCTACTCATTCAAGGGTTTTTATCTATTTTTACTTTTTTCCACATTGTAGAATAATAGTGAAGACATTAAAACTATGAAATAACACATATGGAATCATGTAGTAACCAAAAAAGGGTTAAACAAATCAAAATATATGTTATATTTGAGATTCTTTAGAAGAAATTCCACAAATTAACTTTTAAGAAGGCACACCTGTTAATTGAAATGCATTCCAGATGACTACCTCATGAAGTTGGTTGAGAGAATGCCAAGAGTGTGCAAAGCTGTCATCAAGGCAAAGGGTGGCTATTTGAATAATCTCAAATATAACAAATATTTTGATTTGTTTAACACTTTTTTGGTTACTAAATGATTCTATATGTGTTATTTAATCGTTTTGATGTCTTCACTATTATTTTACAATGTAGAAAATAGTAAAAATAAAGAAAAACCCTTGAATGAGTAGGTGTTCTAAAACCTTTGACCGGTAGTGTAAGTATTCAGACCCTTTACTCAGTACTTTGTTGAAGCACCTTTGACAGCAATTACAGTCTTGAGTCTTCTTGGGTATGACGCTACAAGCTTGGCACACCTGTATTTGGGGAGTTTCTCAATTTCTTCTCTGCAGATCCTCTCAAGCTCTGTTAGGTTAGATGGGGAGCGTTGCTGCACAGCTATTTCCAGGTCTCTCCAGAGATGTTCGATCGGGTTCAACTCCGGGCTCTGCCTGGGCCACTGAAGGACATTCAGAGACTTGTCCCGAACCCACTCCGGCGTTGTCTTGGCTGTGTGATTAGGGTCGTTGTTCTGTTGGAAGGTGAACCTTCGCCCCAGTCTGAGGTCCTCTCTGTACTTTGCTCCGTTCATCTTTGCCTCGATCTTGACTAGTCTCCCAGTCCCTGCTGCTGTAAAACATCCCTACAGCATGATGCTGCCACCACCATGCTTAACCGTAGCGATGGTGCCCGGTTTCCACCAGATGTGACGCTTGTCATTCAGGCCAAAGAGTTAAATCTTGGTTTCATCAGGCCAGAGAATCTTGTTTCTCATGGTCTGAGAGACTTTAAGTGCCTTTTGGCAAACTCCAAACGCGCTGTCATGTGCCTTTTACTTAGGAGAGGCTTCCGTCTAGTCACTCTACCATAAAGGCCTGTTTGGTGGAGTGCTGCAGAGATGGTTGTCCTTCTGGAAGGTTCTCCCATCTTCACAGAGGAACTCTAGAGCTCTGTCAGAGTGACCATCGGGTTCAATGGGTCTGAATACTTTCCGAAGTATTCCGAAGGCACTGTATATACATACATACATACATACATACATACAGTTAAAGTCGGAAGTTTACATACACCTAGGTTGGAGTCATTAAAACTTGTTTTTCAACCACTCCACAAATTTCTTGTTAACAAACTATAGTTTTGGCAAGTCAGTTAGGACATCTACTTTGTGCATGACGCAATTAATTTTTCCAACAATTGTTTACAGACAGATCATTTCACTTATAATTCACTGTATCACAATTCCAGTGGATCATAGTTTACATACACTAAGTTGACTGCGCCTTTAAACAGCTTGGAATATACCAGAAAATGATGTCATGGCTTTATAAGCTTCTGATAGGCTAATTGACATAATTTGAGTCAATTGGAGGTGTACCTGTGGATGTATTTCAAGGCCTACCTTCAAACTCAGTGCCTCTTTACTTGACATCATGGGAAAATCAAAAGCAATCAGCCAAGACCTCAGAAAAGAAATTGTAGACCTCCTCAAGTATAAACACCATGGGACCACGCAGCCGTCATACCGCTCAGGAAGGAGACGTGTTCTGTCTCCTAGAGATGAACGTACTTTGGTGCGAAAAGTGAAAATCAATCCCAGAACAACAGCAAAGGACCTTGTGAAGATGCTGGAGGAAACAGGTACATAACTATCTATATCCACAGTAAAGCAAGTCCTATATCGACATAACCTGAAAGGCCGCTCAGCAAGGAAGAAGCCACTGCTCCAAAACCGCCATAAAAAAGCCAGACTACGGTTTGCAACTGCACATGGGGACAAAGATCGTACTTTTTGGAGAAATTTCCTCTGGTCTGATGAAACGGAAATAGAACTGTTTGGCCATAATGACCATCGTTATGTTTGGAGGAAAAAGGGGAAAGCTTGCAAGCCGAAGAACACCATCCCAACTGTGAAGCACGGGGGTGGCAGCATCATGCTGTGGGGGTGCTTTGCTGCAGGAGGGACTGGTGCACAAAAGAGATGGCATCATGTGGAAGGGAAATGATGTGGATATATTGAAGCAACATCTCAAGACATCAGTCAGGAAGTTAAAGCTTGGTCGCAAATGGGTCTTCCAAATGGACAATGGCCCCAAGCTTACTTCCAAAGTTGTGGCAAAATGGCTTAAGGACAACAAAGTCAAGGTATTGAGTGGCCATCACAAAGCCCTGACCTCAATCCTATAGAACATTTGTGGGCAGAACTGAAAAAGCGTGTGCGAGCAAGGAGGCCTACAAACCTGACTCAGTTACACCAGCTCTGTGTCACGCCCTGGCTCTGGGGACTCTCGTATGTTGAGCCAGGGTGTTAGGTTCTAGTTTTGTGTTTCTATGTTGGCCAGGGTGGCTCCCAATTGGAGACGGCTGTAGCTAGTTGTTTCTGATTGGGAGCCATACCTAGGTAAGGCATTCGTTTGGTGTGGTTTCTTGTTCCTTTTGATTTGTGTTTGTATCGTAGGACTTCACGTATCGTTTGTTGTTTTGTTCGCTGTGGTGTACAAGAAAATAAATATGTACGCATCTCACGCTGCGCCTTGGCCCGCTTCTTTTCAAGACGATCGTGACACTCTGTCAGGAGGAATGGGTCAAAATTCACCCAACTTATTGTGGGAAGCTTGTGGAAGACTACCCGATATGTTTGACCCAAGTTAAACAATTTAAAGGCAATGCTACTAAATACTAATTGAGTGTATTTACACTTCTGACCCACTGGGAATGTGATGAAAGAAATAAAAGCTGAAATAAATAATTATCTCTACTATCTGACATTTCACTTTCTTAAAATAAAGTGGCTTGTCCATTTTTACTAGGATTAAATGTCAGGAATTGTGAAAAACAGAGTTTAAATGTATTTGGCTAAGGTGTATGTAAACTTCCGACTTCAATATGCCTATTTAAGAACTCTGATTCCGGTCATTATTGAGATGATTGTGATATTAAAGTTGACTGTTATTATGACAGTTTGACATAAATCCCTCAGCAGAGGCTCCTATCATCAGGTCTTCAGTCGTCCCAGATATAACAGCTGCCATAGAGGTCAAGGCCATCAGGTCTTCAGTCGTCCCAGATATAACAGCTGCCATAGAGGTCAAGGCAATTACCACAACAGCAGTTAAACTGGACAACCTTCCACTCAACACCTTCTGGTCAACTCATTCCCAGGCAGACAGGAACACTTTCCTTTTCCCCCGTTATTTAAATCAATCTTCCAATTGTGTGAATGGATGTGAAGTGTTTCCCTTCTAGACATTGGTCATTGGCCTCGGGCCATCTAGTAGATTGGGCTGTCACTTGTCCTTGACTCTTCCAAAGGCTTGGCTAGGACGAGTCCCCTGCTCCCCCAGACCCAATGTGTGGGATTCCCAGTTATATTTATGTTCTCTGTGTGACATGCCTCACCTACTGTCGTTATTTACAGGTGCTAGATGTTAGAGTGGGACGGGGTTTTGCCATTAAATGCCCAGTATTTTCCCTGTGTCCGTGTACATGTTGGCATGCTCTGGGAGGATGAGAGCTGGGACGGTGTGGCCTAATCGCAATTCCATGAACAAGTTTGTGAGTCTAAAAATAAAGCGTTCCTAAAAGAAGCAGGCCATATCCTCTGGTGCACAGCTCAAATGGCAGCAGATCTGCCAACAAAGCAACGAAGCAATGCCAAACTACCTTAGAGATTGCTGTGGAAGCTGAATGTATTTCTGACACTGAACACGGCCATATTGGGCTCGTAACTCATCTGTTGCTTTGGTATGCTTCTTGGAACTCTGGCATCGACTGGATGGGATGAAATTGGAGTGTCAAGAACAGCTCAGCAGCTGGAGAAGTTCACTGACAGGAGGTAATACCTCTTGGAACATTTTGTACGTTTGTCCAAAGATCTGTAAAGCTTGCAAAAAAAAAACACAACAGCTCCCTATTTGATCCAAGTGTTTATCCTTGTACATTTCTGAGATAAATATTACATTTAGCCCTCCATTGACTTCACACTGCATGCTGAAAAGTGAAGACCTCATAACCGATACTGTAAACCACAGAGAGATCCGGTACAAGCCAGCACATTATTTTGACCTTATTAGTCGACCATGAGGTCCTCACATTGCTGACATTGGATTGGCCCCCATAATAGATTGACGGTGAGATCTGAATAAGATGTGAAGGATCCGAGTCCAGCTTGGTTTTTTTGTGGATCCATGCCACAGCGTGTGACATGTCGTATCCAGATATAGATGTGACTGGCTGTGACATTTTAATGGATTGAATCATGTTAAAAGTGCTGCAGGTGAACCAAGGCTTTTGGGCGTCTCAGGCAAACTCCTGTCTGTGATGATTAAACTACATTACGAGCCTGAGTTGTTGAAAGCACCATTAAAATGTCTTGGATCAAGAGTTAATGTCCGATCCTCCCAAGGCCCTGCCAAAATATGTTAAATATGTACAATGACAGTTTTATAATGTCAACTGTTTAATGACAGCTTCTACCCCCAAGCCATAAAACTCCTGAACAGCTAATCATGACTACCCGGACTATTTGCATTTACTTATCTATTTTTTACTTAACACTTTTTTTCTTCTCTTAAAACTGCATTGTTGGTTAAGGGCTTGTTAGTAAGCATTTCACTGTAAGGTCTACACCTATTTGTATTCGGCGCATGTGGCAAATAACATTTGATTTGATTTGATTTGACGTCTGGCAGTTAACAGTATCTCAGAGGCCTGCAACTCCTGTTCTGGACAGCCCATCCACATGGTATGCAGGCTCATATTACATCCCAGCACCATGTCCCTCAGATACAAAAACACAGGTCAGATATCATGCCAGATCTTTGCACATTAAAATAACTTGAATGTCATAAACTCTTAGTGTGCATGGTGTGAATGTTCTCTCCACCCACAAACATGCCAAGTTAATATCTTCTGTCTAATAACAGTGGCATCGGTGCCAGATTTAGGCTGTGTGGAAATGTTGGCAGATATACCAAACAATAAACCTTGGCTGACGTGAAGACGAGAGCACAGTCCAAGAAATGAAAAGGCGTTGATGGTCCTTCCAGATGGTCAGTCCAGTCCAGCCCCCTGCTCAACTAGTGCATTAAGCAGCTCCCCGCTATGGGGCTTCTTGTACTGATGTGCTGGGTGGACACTGCTCACAAAACAAGCAGGGTGTATTCAGGTGAAATGTTCTGAACGTTGCTAATAGAAATGTATTGAATAGAGCTGACATGATTATCTATTCTATCTGACAGACAGTCGTATCTATTCTTTAAAACACATTTCTGTCTGAACGTTCTGTATGGATTCACCCTATTGAACATTCATTTAGCTGCACCACATCAGACACAAAGAACAACTGTTTGAATGTAGAGGTTTTGAAACAGAAAAGATGTGATCGACATTGAAGGCTGTGAAATGTCTGACTTTAAAGAAGATCTTGCTCAGATACATGTATTAAAAATCATTTTAACCAACGTCTCTGCTGATGGTGGCTCCTTCACAAGTTGCTAGAGCTGTCTTTTAGAAAGATATTAAAACTGTGATGTGAAGGATTAATTAAAATGGAAATGGAAAGTAATCTGTTGCTTTATTGTAACTATCCCCTATTAATTTTATAGCAGTTTTATTAAAAACCAGCTGCTAAACGGTTAACTTCAGAGTGTAATAGAAGTTTGAAGCAGCTATATTGCTGTCAGAAATATGAGTGGATGAGATGATTGAAGCACTGTACTGATGTTATGTAAGCCTTAAGAATCCCACTGGATGGTTTTAGCCAACTGAAATGTGAGACCAATAAAAGCCCCTGCAGCATCTTCAATAGATCAGACTGGAGATAAATAACTACACAGTTGATTGAACACTTTGATGAAGCTGTAATTGAAAGCCTAAATATTTCTGTTCCAGCTTTTAAATATGTATTTAATATGGTTTCACCAGGGTGATAAATCACAAGCATGAGGTGACTGAGGACACAGTTCAGATGTGTTGACAAGTAAAATAGAAAAACATGGGTCAAAATACACATATTAAGTTGTTGATAAAGATTAATGTAACTGAACTAAATAAGGTCAGATTATTATGAAATGTTTTTAGTGGTAGTGGGGTAACATGGACTCCATTACAGTATTTGAGGTCAATGGTAGTAACATTGGAGTCAATCTGATAACTCAAACTTTTGATACTGTCATCATTATTAGTAATGACATCTCTTACTGATGTTAATTCAATTCAATTCAGAGACAAATATGACATTAAAAAGTCATGTAATGGGAGTGTTAGCGCTCCAGGAAGTTGGTGGCGCTAGTGAGACACAGAAATACAGAGGTCTCTCATCCCATCCATTTCCTTTACCAGAGTGGTCCATAATTAACTTTTGCTTGGTTGGCACTTTCAACCAGATATAAGCAGGCTGAGACCCCAGCATCCATTAGTCAGATCCCTTCCTTCTCTGTGGTAAGACTCTCCACCTCCTTAGATGTTTCCATTTGTATCATTTTTTTTGTGCTCAGCATCTGAGTCAGTAGCTAACTGCACTGTTGGAATTGACTTCTGGATTGACTTATTTACATGTCCCTTGTCAGATTTTACAATATGCAATCAAGTGGCATTCATTTAAAATGTTGTTTTTTGGGGAAAAAAAGGTTTTTGCTTTAAATGTGTTTTACTTCAAACCTGTAGCTTTTATTTAGGGTCAAATGTAGTGCTCCTGCTGTTTGTAAATTGAGGGGATGGTCTAGAATGTAACTGGGTTTTCAGGGGTTTTATTTGAATTCTTGACAGAATGTGTAGTAAAGTGAGTTGCCAATAGGAAAATGAATGTTACAAGTTGCACCTGTAGTTGAATTGGCCGTAATGATTGTGTTGAATGATGCCATTCAAACGTTTTTTGTGCGTATTCACAACACCCTAATGTTTCCCAGGGTCCTCCAAGAAGTACAAATTCATCTGTAGAAGGGGAAAAAGAAGGTGAGACATAGTTTGAGTCTTCATAAGAAAAGTGACAAATGTTCTGTGAGAGATACCACTCACAGCTCTGTTGACTGGGGATGAAGCACCACAGAGTCAATCATGTTTCTTGTCTCATCTCTTTCCTAGTGATCCGTCACCATGAGTACGGACGCGGAGATGCAAATCTACGGCAAGGCTGCCATATACCTCCGTAAGCCTGAGAAGGAGAGGATGGAGGCACAAACCGCACCGTTTGATTCAAAGAACGCCTGCTATGTGTCAGACACCAAGGAGCTGTACCTTAAGGGTCTGGTCACTGCAAGGGCTGATGGGAAGTGTACTGTAACAGTCACGCATCCTGACGGCACTAAGGAGGTAAGCCTGATTTGTGCAATTACTCCATTTCTTGAAATAAACATCAAAATTATCCAAACATGCCAACAGGCATAATGAAATCAGTAACAAAAGATAGATTGAGAAGGATTCCTCTGGTTTTTTTTGTAAGCAGAATATAACCTTCAAACACATACATTTTATCGCTGCTAATTAAACATGTATATGGACTAGTTAAGAATCACCATGTATGTGTCAGTGGGGATAACAAAGTAGTTGGATTAGATGGGGGTATGCAGTTAAAAATATATATTTAAAGATTGAACTCGTATTTAATGAGCAAAAAGCATTCAGTCATGTCCAGTTTGATCTGTGTATAATCTAGATTTCTGACTGTTTCAGGCAGGAAAAGAGTTCAAAGACGCAGACGTCTACCAGATGAACCCCCCTAAGTACGACAAGATTGAGGACATGGCCATGATGACCTACCTGAATGAAGCCTCTGTGTTGTATAACCTCAAAGAGCGTTATGCAGCATGGATGATCTATGTAAGATACCTGCATAAACATACACACACACACATACATGAACATGAGAAACACACACATACAGTACTACACATAAATGAATGGTAGAAACCAAAACATACCAATACAGTAGACCTACATTAGGATACCATAGTACACCTACATCCTCACATAAATCCAGGTAAAAGTCAATCTGATTGAGCTAATCCCCTAATTTAGTTGAATCCCTTTCATCCAGACCTACTCTGGGCTCTTCTGTGCCACGGTGAACCCCTACAAGTGGCTTCCTGTGTACGACATGGAGGTTGTCAACGCCTACAGAGGGAAGAAGAGGATGGAGGCTCCACCCCATATCTTCTCCGTCTCTGACAACGCCTTTCAGTTCATGCAGATTGGTACGAGCTCTCATGGATGGATGGATGGATGGATGGATGGATGGATGGATGGATGGATGGATGGATGGATGGATGGATGGATGGATGGATGGATGGATGGATGGATGGATGGATGGATGGATGGATGGATGGATGGATGGATGGATGGATGGATGGATGGATGGATGGATGGATGGATGGATGGATGGATGGATGGATGGATGGATGGATGGATGGATGTCCATAAGTGCATGTTTTATGTACCTTTATTTAATCAGGGAGTCACCATTGAGACCAGTGTCTCTTTTACAAGTGAGCCCTGCATATACAATTTAATAAAATACATCAAAATCAATTACAATATAAAACTAATAAAATACAGCACAACACATATTGAACAGACACACATTAATGTACACAATATACACAACAACACAGTCAACTACAACAACACATATTGAACAGACAAACATTAATATACACAACAACACAGTCAACTACAACAACACATTGTTCATCATCAGAATCCTCTTTCCGCTGTCTGAACTGCCCCGGGATTACTAACACATCTATTCTAAATGTATTTTGGATTCATCTTTCCAAACATGCGGGGCAAGAAATCTAAATGCTGGCGTCCCTAGCTATTTAGACACCAAAGGAGTCTCCAGAGTTATTAACCGACCCTGTGAACGGGGTTTTGGTAACTAGTCATTTTAAATCTTAACAGTGACGTTAGGTCAGTCGGAAGCTTGTGGAGCAGGGCTTTGTAAACAAATAGAGCGTAACGATGTGATCAACGTGACATCAAAGAGGTCCAGGCGACCTTTTGGTAAAGAACACAGAGATGAGTAATACAACGGTCTCCTGTGATAAAACGAAGGGCATTATGGTAAAGAACACAGAGATGACTAATACAACGGTCTCCTGTGATAAAACGAAGGGCATTATGGTAAAGAACACAGAGATGAGTAATACAACGGTCTCCTGTGATAAAACGAAGGGCATTATGGTAAAGAACACAGAGATGAGTAATACAACGGTCTCCTGTGATAAAACGAAGGGCGTTATGGTAAAGAACACAGAGATGAGTAATACAACGGTCTCCTGTGATAAAACGAAGGGCATTATGGTAAAGAACACAGAGATGAGTAATACAACGGTCTCCTGTGATAAAACGAAGGGCATTATGGTAAAGAACACAGAGATGAGTAATACAACTGTCTCCTGTGATAAAACGAAGGGCATTATGGTAAAGAACACAGAGATGACTAATACAACGGTCTCCTGTGATAAAACGAAGGGCATTATGGTAAAGAACACAGTGATGAGTAATACAACGGTCTCCTGTGATAAAAATGAAGGGCATTATGGTAAAGAACACAGAGATGAGTAATAAAACTGTCTCCTGTGATAAAACGAAGGGCATTATGGTAAAGAACACAGAGATGAGTAATACAACGGTCTCCTGTGATAAAACGAAGGGCATTATGGTAAAGAACACAGAGATGAGTAATACAACGGTCTCCTGTGATAAAACGAAGGGCATTATGGTAAAGAACACAGAGATGACTAATAAAACTGTCTCCTGTGATAAAAATGAATCATGGCGTTATGAAAAACGGCCTCCATGAGTTTAAGAGTAGTGGTAGCTGAACTTTGATAAATACTATCAGCATAATCAGGAACAGGTAGAAAGGCTGATAAATACTATCACCATAATCAGGAACAGGTAGAAAGGCTGACTGCACAATCTGCTTCCTGCTGACTAGAGAGAGACAAGAAAATATCTGTTTCTGAAAAAAAATGCCCACTTTAAACCTTAGTTTCTCAATAAAGGTCATTCGTATCAATTTTAATAGATTGAAGATATGGGTTACTGAGCCAGCAATGCGGGGGGCAGCACACTTGAGCAGACCCGGCTCCAATTGGTCAGCCCCTGTGGATATCTAGGTATCTATAGAAAGTAAGGCATCAAGGACTTATTTTTCTGTGATTTACTGAAATGCAAAATCTTGACTACCGTTTTCAATCTGCAAAATTCCTGAATCAGCGTTCAGCCCACTCTTAGAGATACAAGGGTTAGATGCTCTTTCAAAAAAAGATAGCCAGCTGAAATAAAAAGACGATTAAATGCATTAATGATAGCATTTTTGTCCGTAACGGGGCCAGAGTCTGAATGAATTTGTTGGGTCAGAGAGGAGGAATTGCAACCCTTTAGAGATTTGACAGTTTTCCAGAATTTTGCCGGGTTCCCATTAAAATCAGAAAGAGTATTTACAAAATAATCAGATTTAGCTTTCTTGGTCAGTCTTACACATTGAGTCCTCAGTTGTCTAAAATATTACCAATCCGGGCCTAAGCCTGTGTTCCTGGCCTTGACCAAGGCAACAATTCTCTTATGAATGACTTCAGATGAATCAGTTTTGAAGGGGCCATGATTATCTACAATAGTATTGAAGATATTTGGAAAAAAGCTTGAAGACAAATCAGGTTCAGGGTTAGCTGAGATACAGTCAAGGTCACTCAATTATAGATCATGTAAAAAAAAGCTTGTTCACTAACGTTTTTTAAGTGCCTCTTAGTGATTACACGAGGCTTAGATGTACACATTTTCACATCTCTGACACAGACAACTGGGTAACGGTCACAAAAATCCTGTGGGAAAACCCCACCAGCAACATATTCATCTGGCGTTATTGTCAAAATAAGATAAATCAGGGTAGATTTTGCGATGGATCTTTAGGATTTGGCTGTGTAAGCTCAGTTATCAGCTGAGACAGGTTTAGCTCAGAGCAAATATCTTTCAGCGTATCTGACACTGGTGACCTCCAGTCAATAAAATCATCATAGATAGTTCAGAATGACCATACTTAGATACTAATTGAGATAAATTGTTAAGAGCACATGAGAGAGCCGAGGGGGGGTGATGAACTCCCATTAGTGTCAGCTGGTTATTATGACCAAGGCCCACGTTAAGAACGAGACAATCAAACTGCTTAGGGACAGAGGTAGCAAAAGATACAGAAACATTTAAATTGTCCTATGTTAATATGGAGTTGTCGTTCCTCACTGTCTTGGCATTACCGTAAGCTTCCAGCAGAGGGTTAGCTGCGTTGATCAGATTCTTAACATTTACATTTACATTTACGTCATTTAGCAGACGCTCTTAACCAGAGCGACTTACAAATTGGTGCATTCACCCTATAGCCAGTGGGATAACCACTTTACAATTGTTTTATTTTAAATATTATTATTTTTTTAGGGGGGGGGGGGGGGGGTAGAAGGATTACTTTATCCTATCCCAGGTATTCCTTAAAGAGGTGGGGTTTCAAATGTCTCCGGAAGGTGGTGAGTGACTCCGCTGTCCTGGCGTCGTGAGGGAGCTTGTTCCACCATTGGGGTGCCAGAGCAGCGAACAGTTTTGACTGGGCTGAGCGGGAACTATGCTTCCGCAGAGGAAGGGGAGCCAGCAGGCCAGAGGTGGATGAACGCAATGCCCTCGTTTGGGTGTAGGGACTGATCAGAGCCTGAAGGTACAGAGGTGACGTTCCCCTCACAGCTCCATAGGCAAGCACCATGGTCTTGTAACAGATGCGAGCTTCAACTGGAAGCCAGTGGAGTGTGCGGAGGAGCGGGGTGACGTGAGAGAACTTGGGAAGGTTGAACACCAGACGGGCTGCAGCATTCTGGATGAGTTGTAGGGGTTTAATGGCACAGGCAGGGAGCCCAGCCAACAGCGAGTTGCAGTAATCCAGACGGGAGATGACAAGTGCCTGGATTAGGACCTGTGCCGCTTCCTGTGTAAGGCAGGGTCGTACTCTCAGAATGTTGTAGAGCATGAACCTGCAGGATCGGGTCACCGCCTTGATGTTAGCGGAGAACGACAGGGTGTTGTCCAGGGTCACGCCAAGGCTCTTCGCACTCTGGGAGGAGGACACAACGGAGTTGTCAACCGTGATGGCGAGATCATGGAACGGGCAGTCCTTCCCCGGGAGGAAGAGCAGCTCCGTCTTGCCAAGGTTCAGCTTGAGGTGGTGATCCGTCATCCATACTGATATGTCTGCCAGACATGCAGAGATGCGATTCGCCACCTGGTTATCAGAAGGGGGAAAGGAGAAGATTAGTTGTGTATCGTCAGCGTAGCAATGATAGGAGAGGCCATGTGAGGATATGACAGAGCCAAGTGACTTGGTGTATAGGGAGAATAGGAGAGGGCCTAGAACTGAGCCCTGGGGGACACCAGTGGTGAGAGCACGTGGTGCGGAGACAGCTTCTCGCCACGCCACTTGGTAGGAGCGACCGGTCAGGTAGGACGCAATCCAGGAGTGAGCCGCGCCGGAGATGCCCAGCTCGGAGAGGGTGGAGAGGAGGATCTGATGGTTCACAGTATCAAAGGCAGCAGACAGGTCTAGAAGGACAAGAGCAGAGGCCACTGGTGGAGACAAACACAAGTTGCTCAGAAACTGGTAAAGTGGTCAAGTTAGTTTTCTCGATTGCTTGAACACTTTTCTTGAAACAGGATTCACAGGTGGAATAAAAGTTTTACACAGCCAAGAAAACTGAAATGAGTTTAAAAGCCACAACCTTCCTGCATTTTGCTGGGGTCTACTTCCTTCTTGGATCTCAAAGTCCATAAGTGGTTATGGATGGATTAATGGATGGATTAATGGATGGATTGATGGATGGATTGATGGATGCATGGATGGATGGAAGTTAAAATATGCTTTAGAGAGTTATCTACTGTTTTCTAGTCTAGGCTGGAACAGTTTGCTGGTAATATCTGATTTCAGTAACCTTGAATGAAAAATGTTCCTAAATGAAATTCATGATGATGCTATGAATTCAATAATGTACCCAGAATGTTGCTCGAGTATGATAAGCAATATGTTTTTTGGTTACAGACCAGGAGAACCAGTCCGTCCTGATTACGTGAGTTGTGTACTAAAAATCTCACTTGAGAAAGTGTTTCTGCTGCAATATGTTGGGTCACTTGGGTGTGATGAAAATATATGACATAATGAATGGATTAGGCTATGCATAATAAGAAGTTGATGAGTGGGAATATTTGTTAATTATTTACTTATGTAAGAAACCAGGTCAACAGTGTATTTTTCAATGCTATTTCTTAGTGAAAACCAATCTGACATTCAAACATGTGACTAAAACCCCTCTTTCTCTGTTATATTAACCAGTGGAGAATCCGGTGCAGGAAAGACTGTCAACACCAAGCGTGTCATCCAGTACTTCGCCACCATTGCAGTTTCTGGTGCCAAGAAGGAAGCAGAGCCAGGCAAAATGCAGGTAGGTTTTACCTTTCTAACACATTTCAGTTTGGTGGGCTGTGTTCAAGCGATTGAGAAAAACTAACTTTACCAGTTTATGAGCAACCGTGTAGATTCCCACGGGGGACTAGTATGAAAATGTATGCACTCACTACTGTAAGTCGCTCTGGATAAGAGTGTCTGCTAAATGACTAAAATGTAAATGTGTTTGTCTCAATCAGGGGTCTCTTGAGGATCAGATCATTGCAGCTAACCCTCTGCTGGAGGCTTACGGTAATGCCAAGACAGTGAGGAACGACAACTCGTCTCGCTTTGTAAGTATGAAGGGCATACTGTGAAAGTTACCTTAGATTGGAAACATTTATTTCAGTAGTTCCCTTTTGTTATATCAATAGATGTCCAACATTCTGTAACATTTAAAGGGGTCTATCAAGGTAAAACTATAGATTTATTTAGTTGACCTATTTCTAACCCCCATGCTCTACTATAGGGTAAATTCATCAGGATTCACTTCCAAGGTAGCAAACTGGCTAAAGCTGACATTGAGACCTGTGAGTTGATTTTGATTTTTTTTCAATGCTTTACTAAATTCACACAGATTTTTTTTGGGAGATCATAATTATCTAATTATCTAATTATCTCTCTCTCTCTCTCTCTCTCTCTCTCTCTCTCTCTCTCTCTCTCTCTCTCTCTCTCTCTCTCTCTCTCTCTCTCTCGCTCTCTCTCTCTCTCTCTCTCTCTCTCTCTCTCTCTCGCTCTCTCGCTCTCTCTCTTTGTGCCAATCTCTCTCTCTTTCTCTCTCAGACCTGCTAGAGAAGTCCAGAGTGTCCTTCCAGCTTCCCGATGAGAGAGGCTACCACATCTTCTTCCAGATGATGACCAATCATAAACCTGAGATCGTTGGTATGGCAAAGAGTTTCAGAGGACATGTTTCCCCTTAAAAAAATGTCCACAGTCCGGACTATTAATAGTATTACAATGAGTACATCCAATGTAACAAGGCATCTAGATATGGATTAGGTATTTAAGAAAGTAATGCACTGTGATTAGGTTTGCAAATGGAGGGTATTTTACTGGAAACTTTTCCAAGTTTACCAGTAAACTACCAGCATTTTGGTATCTTTCAAGGATTTTATGTAAAACATCCAGTGGCCCTTTTGGGTGTTTCAGATTATCCCAGGGGTCTGTAATTATCTCTGGCCCTCTGTGTGGCCTTATCACAAGTAAAATATGAAACAATTATTAATATAATATGATTTTAAAATAGAAAATAGAATGACAAATCTGTAAAACATTATCCTAAATATAAACCATGAACTTAGTGAATACCATTGGTGTTTAATATCAGGGTTTCAGCATGAAATGTAATTATTCAATTTATTTTTACAAAATCTGATTCATTTTACTATGTCAATATGTATTGGTTGTCAATATTTTGGCATCAAACTGGTGGCAGTTGGAATAGTTGGAAGAGACGTATATATGAATACATTTTTAAAAAGTTATTAAAGTATATTTTACCAAAGTTACGATAGATTGCGATGGATTTTCTGCTAATTACCAAAATTACTGAACATTCCGGTAACTTTGATCAATTAACGATAGTTTTGAAACCTTAACAGTGATATAGTTGAGTCCATCTATTGAGTAAAGGAAGGAGAGATACTGTAAAGGTAGGACAGCACAATTCTAAGAGATTTAACTGACAAGACATTCTCCATTGTCCATAGAAATGGCGCTCATCACCACCAACCCCTACGACTTCCCCATGTGCAGCCAGGGTCAGATCACTGTGGCCAGCATCAACGACAAGGAAGAGCTGGATGCCACAGACGTGAGTCAAACAAAGGGTTAACCAAACTCTAGATATGGAATGGGTAGAACCACCATACACACTGAATGCACTGTTCAATTCCAACTTGGAAACAGCTGGGAATTTTCATGTAATTTTTTGTCAGATTCTAAATGCCTTGTTTTAGTTAGGCATGTGCCTCAAGGCATTCTTCATGACTTCACACTTCACCTTGAGGCACACACATGTAAGACATCCACAAGAGAGGGCCACTAAGTGCCCTGTGAAACTGTGGAAAACTCCTTTTGTACTGTCATCTACTAGTGTTGGCCAAGCGTAATCATGTGGCTCTGTGAAAGCCAGTCAAATATATCCATCCCATTTGTTCTGGTGAGAGCACAGAACTGTAGTGTACTGTAAGTGAGCAAACTACCGTTCAGTTCATCACTGTTGTACTTCCTGTCAAATACCAGGATGCCATTACAATCCTGGGCTTCAATAATGATGAGAAGATGAGCATCTACAAGCTGACAGGAGCTGTATTGCACCATGGCAACTTGAAATTCAAGCAGAAACAGCGTGAGGAGCAGGCCGAGCCAGACGGCACAGAGGGTGAGTCCCACTCATAGATATACAATATGTAAAGCATTAGTCCCATTCCCAGTCCCACTCATAGATATACAATATGTAAATAATTTGTCCCATTCCCAGTCCCACTCATAGATATACAATATGTAAAGCATTAGTCCCAGTCCCACTCATAGATATACAATATGTAAAGCATTAGTCCCATTCCCAGTCCCACTCATAGATATACAATATGTAAAGAATTTGTCCCATTCCAAGTCCCAAAAATAGATATACATAATGTAAAGCATTAGTCCCATTCCCAGTCCCACTCATAGATATACAATATGTAAGACAGACAGCGCCTCATCAAAGTCCGTGTCACACCCTGGTTCTGGGACTCATTATGTTGAGCCAGGGTGTGTGCAGTCTATGTGGTTTTGTTCTATGTTGGGTGTCTAGGTTGTTGTTTTCTATGTTTGGTCGATGACTCCCAATCGGAGGTAACGAGTGTCAGCTGTCGGCTCGTTATCTCTGATTGGGAGCCATATTTATACTGTGTGTTTTCACCTTGGGGTTGGGGGTTTTTGTTCCATGTTTCTGTCAGTGTTACAAAGGACTTCACTATCGTCATTTGTTGTTTTTTCGTGGTTGCTTTATTAAATAAAGTCATCATGTTCACTCCACGCGCTGCGTATTGGTCCGCTTCTTCAGACGATCGTGACAGAAAAACCCACCATAGAAGGACCAAGCAGCGTATCCAGGAACACCCGCAGGAGAGAACGCTGGTGGATGTCCTCCTCGGCTGGGGACATATTACGCAGGAGGAGGCCGTCCGGTACCGGAGGGCGATGACGGGGGAGAACCTGGCAGGAGAGGAGCAACGGCGTCGGCAGGACCATCGTCGGAGGGACGAGAGGCAACCCCAAAAAGTTTTTGGGGGGGGGCACATGGCTTGGGCGGCTGGGCAGCAGGAGGCTGCCACAGGGAGATGTGGAGAGAAGGCTATCGGATTACGGGAGCCATTGGCGAGTAGAGGAAGGGAAGTTGTTGCGGCACGGCGTGAGAGACTGATGTGTGGTACCAGTCCGGTCCGGCCCGTTCCTGATCCCCAGTTAAAGCCAGTGGTGTGTGTTCCCAGTACGGACCGGCCTGTTCCTACTCCACGCATCAAGCCCACGGTGTGCGTCGCCAGCCCAGCCCGGCCTGTTCCTGCCACACGTACTAAGCCTACGGTGTACGTCGCCAGCCCGACCCGGCCTGTTCCTGCCACTCGCACCAAACCTACGGTGCGCGTCGCCAGCCCGGTCCGGCCTGTTCCTGCCACCCGCACCAAGTCTACGGTGTGCGTCGCCAGCCCGGTCCGGCCTGTTCCTGCCACCCGCACCAAGTCTACGGTGTGCGTCGCCAGCCCAGCCCGGCCTGTTCCTGCCACCCGCACCAAGCCTACGGTGTGCGTCGCCGGCCCGACCCGGCCTGTTCCTGCCACTCGCACCGAACCTACGGTGCGCGTCGCCAGCCCGGTCCGGCCTGTTCCTGCCACCCGCACCAAGTCTACGGTGTGCGTCGCCAGCCCAGCCTGGCCTGTTCCTGCTCCCCGCACTAGCCCTGAGATGCGTGTCCTCAGCCCGGGACCACCAGTTCCGGCACCACGCACTAGGCCTTATGTGCGTCCCCAGGGTCCAGCATGCCCTGTTGCTTCTCCCCGCACTAGCCCTGAGATGCGTGTCCTCAGCCCGGGACCACCAGTTCCGGCACCACGCACCAGGCCTATAGTGCGTCTCGGCCGGCCAGAGTCTGCCGTCTGCCCAACGGCGCCTGAACTGCCCGTCTGCCCAACGGCGCCTGAACTGCCCGCCTGCCCAACGGCGCTTGAACTGCCCGTCTGCCCAACGGCGCCTGAACTGCCTGTCTGCCCAACGCCGTCTGAACTGTCCGTCTGCCAAGCGCTGCATAAGCCGCCCGTCTGTCATGAGCCTTCAGAGCCGTCCGCCAGACCGGAGCCGCTAAAGCCTTCCGCCAGACAGGATCAGCCAGAGCCTTCCGCCAGACAGGATCAGCCAGAGCCTTCCGCCAGACAGGATCAGCCAGAGCCTTCCGCCAGACAGGATCAGCCAGAGCCTTCCGCCAGACAGGATCAGCCAGAGCCTTCTGCCAGACAGGATCAGCCAGAGCCTTCCGCCAGACAGGATCAGCCAGAGCCTTCCGCCAGACCGGATCAGCCAGAGCCTTCCGCCAGACAGGATCAGCCAGAGCCGTCGGCCAGACAGGATCAGCCAGATCCGTCAGCCAGCCATGAGCAGCCAGATCCGTCAGCCAGCCATGAGCAGCCAGATCCGTCGGCCAGCCATGAGCAGCCAGATCCGTCAGCCAGCCATGAGCAGCCAGATCCGTCGGCCAGCCATGAGCAGCCAGATCCGTCGGCCAGCCATGAGCAGCCAGATCCGTCGGCCAGCCATGAGCAGCCAGATCCGTCAGCCAGCCATGAGCAGCCAGATCCGTCAGCCAGCCATGAGCAGCCAGATCCTTCAGCCAGCCATGAGCCGTTCAGCCAGGATCCGCCAGAGCCGTCCAGCCAGGATCCGCCAGAGCCAGCCAGCCAGGATCCGCCATTGAGTCAGGTGCTGCCCCTTATTCTGGTGCTGCCCCTTAGTCCGGTACTGCCCCTTAGCCTGGTGCTGCCCCTTAGTCCGGTGCTGCCCCTTATCCTGGTGCTGCTCCTTATCCTGGTGCTGCTCCTTATCCTGGTGCTGCCCCTTAGTCCGGTGCTGGCCCTTAATCTAGTGGGGCTAAGGTGGAGGGTGGTCATTTGGAGGAACCTACGTAAGCGGGTAGTGACTATGGTGGGGTGGTGGTCTAGGCCGGAGCCAGAACCGCCACCGAGGAGGTATGCCCGCCCAGCCCTCCCCTGTTTGGGGGTTTTGAGGCGCGGTCGCAGTCCGCGCCTTTAGGGGGGGGTACTGTCACACCCTGGTTCTGGGACTCATTATGTTGAGCCAGGGTGTGTGCAGTCTATGTGGTTTTGTTCTATGTTGGGTGTCTAGGTTGTTGTTTTCTATGTTTGGTCGATGACTCCCAATCGGAGGTAACGAGTGTCAGCTGTCGGCTCGTTATCTCTGATTGGGAGCCATATTTATACTGTGTGTTTTCACCTTGGGGTTGGGGGTTTTTGTTCCATGTTTCTGTCAGTGTTACAGAGGACTTCACTATCGTCATTTGTTGTTTTTTCGTGGTTGCTTTATTAAATAAAGTCATCATGTTCACTCCACGCGCTGCGTATTGGTCCGCTTCTTCAGACGATCGTGACAGTCCGGCAGGAGATCATTTATGGAGACCAAATTCCAACCTCCAGAAATGATTTGAAATTATCAATGTGGGTTCAACGAACCCACAGAAAACACTGCCAAATCCTTTTGTCAGTGTGACATCAGAATCAAGTGATCTTGTGTTCCTGAGTCTGTTGTTGTTGGTTCTCTCTCCAGTGGCTGATAAAATCGGCTACCTGCTGGGCCTGAACTCAGCTGAGATGTTGAAGGCCCTCTGCTACCCCAGAGTGAAGGTCGGCAACGAGTATGTGACCAAGGGACAGACTGTGCCTCAGGTAAGGTGGCCAAACACAGCATCTACCATTTTCTGAGCACCAGAAATATTTAGGTGATTAGTGCGTTGCTTGTTTTGAATAGTAATTTCTTCTCACCTTCTCACTATACATGGTCAATGTCTCATGTATTCATTTGAGGTATTATCATTGCAGGTTAATAACTCAGTCTCGGCTCTGGCCAAGTCCATCTATGAGAGGATGTTCTTGTGGATGGTCATCCGTATCAACGAGATGTTGGACACCAAGAATCCAAGGCAGTTCTATATCGGTGTGCTTGACATTGCTGGGTTTGAGATCTTTGATGTGAGTATGAGACCAGAACAAGACAATTAGTTGTGATTGAGAGGGATTACAGCCCTGTATGATGAAATGATCCCTTTTGAAATTCCATCAACAGTACAACAGCATGGAGCAGCTGTGCATCAACTTCACCAATGAGAAACTGCAACAGTTTTTCAACCACACCATGTTCGTCCTTGAACAAGAGGAGTACAAGAAGGAGGGAATCGTCTGGGCCTTCATTGACTTTGGCATGGACTTGGCTGCCTGCATTGAGCTTATTGAGAAGGTAAACTGTCTGTCAGGATTGTAATGGACCTCAACAGCAAAAGCTCATAGAGAGCGCTGTGTGAGATATTATCACAGTGGTACAAGGTATCTGACTGTTGAGAACTCTGTATCCTATTATGTGCCCCTAAATGAAGATACTCTGATAATAGCGTTCTTGCTAAAGGAATATATGTGATCCTAAATGTAAATATCACTAATTTGATATACATCTCTTTTCGTAAAGCCATTGGGTATCTTCTCCATCCTTGAAGAGGAGTGCATGTTCCCCAAGGCTTCAGACACTTCCTTCAAGAACAAGCTGTATGACCAGCATCTTGGGAAAAACAAGGCGTTTGAGAAGCCCAAGCCTGCTAAAGGCAAGGCAGAGGCCCACTTCTCCCTGGTGCACTACGCCGGCACGGTGGACTACAACATCACTGGCTGGCTGGACAAGAACAAGGACCCCCTGAACGACTCAGTTCTTCAGCTGTATGGGAAGTCCTCAGTCAAACTTATGGCTACCCTGTATGTCGCTGCCCCACCTGAGGGTAAGACTAGCATCATATTAAAACTCCTTTAAAGGGTTAATCTGCTGTTGCTACATTTACATTTCTTGAATTTGTTCTGGATTTGGGGACTGTGAAAAGACCCCTGGTGGCATGTCTGGTGGAGTAAGTGTGTGTGTCAGAGCTGTGTGTAAGTTGACTATGCAAACAATTTGGGATTTTCAACATATTAATGTTTCTTATAAAAAGAAGAAGTGATGCAGTCAGTCTCTCCTCAACCCTTAGCCAAGAGGGACTGGCATGCATAGTATTTATATGAGCCCTCTGATTACAATGAAGAGCAAGACGTGCCGCTCTGTTAATGTACTCATACAATAGGTGTTATTTTACACAATCTCATTGGCAGCATTTGCATTAAGATAAGTGTGAAGTTAACCTGACATTCTCTAATTTAGAATCATATATCACTTTTCCCCATTTTAACAGATACAACCAAGAAAGGAGGCAAGAAGAAGGGTGGTTCCATGCAGACTGTGTCCTCCCAGTTCAGGGTGAGCTTTTAAAATGTGTATATTCAGGCTTTCTAAAGGTGCATTGATTATCAGAAATGATCTCTGAGAAAATGGTTTGTAACCCTCTTACAGGAGAACTTGGGCAAGCTGATGACCAACTTGAGGAGCACTCATCCTCACTTTGTGCGCTGCCTGATCCCCAACGAGACAAAGACTCCAGGTACAAGAAATATTGAGTTAAATATGACATATTATCAGTACAGTATCAGTGACCTTAAAGAACCAATCTTTAACCTGTTAATGAGACTTGGTTTGTGTTTCCAGGTCTGATGGAGAACTTCCTGGTTATCCACCAGCTCAGGTGTAATGGTGTTCTAGAAGGTATCAGGATCTGCAGAAAGGGCTTCCCCAGCAGAATCATCTATGCTGACTTCAAGCAGAGGTACACACACACAAACACAAAACAATTCCTGCATGTACGCACACACACACACAGAATCACACACACACACAATCACACACGCACACAATCACACACACACACACACACACACAAACAGACAGACACACAGAAATATATTCTCTAAGGGTTTTCCCAACATCAGAATAGCCTTCTCTTTAACGTAATATAACCAACCTATTATAACTTGACGTTTGTTAAATTTCTACCACATGTTAAACATGTCTCCTCATTCAGGTACAAAGTACTGAATGCCAGTGTCATCCCCGAGGGCCAGTTCATGGACAACAAGAAGGCTTCTGAGAAGCTGCTTGGGTCCATTGATGTGAATCATGAGGATTACAAGTTTGGACACACCAAGGTCAGTCAAATACCTCCAGCAAAAGCTAACAATAAAACACAACCTCAATGATAATATAAATTCTAACCATTCAATGTCTCTCCAGTTGATCTATCCATCTTTTCGTTATTTCTTAAGAATTTGAAAAAATCTCAATTAATTATCATGTGCATTGTGTCAGAGTGGTGTGGCTGCAGTTATCTGTATCAGTGTACATTATTCATCTACAACTGTAAAATAACTTACAACTTATAAACAACCTATCCCATGGTTTGTTTGTAAGCACTGCAATGTTTATGTTGGTGAAATCAATCTAGTGGCGTTGTTCCTCTCTTTTGATTCAACCCTTTCTATCTGTCACCATCTGACAGAGGTTCCATAATTGACCATGTTTACCTGTGTCTCAGGTGTTCTTCAAAGCTGGTCTGCTGGGTGTCCTTGAGGAGATGAGAGATGAGAAGCTGGCCTCTCTGGTCGGCATGGTCCAGGCTCTCAGCCGTGGATTCCTCATGAGGAGAGAGTTCACCAAGATGATGGAGAGGAGGTGAGGAATAGTAGACAACTTGGCAAAGAATTCTGTCAACCACCTGTATGTAAAGCATTATGATTACAGACTGTATATGCTGTGAGTTGTTCACTATGAGAAAGTGTGTTATAGCAGCAGTTTGGGATTTAACAAGCTGTTCAATTGTTATTTAAATTTGTGATATTTACCCATTCATTCTTGAAGAATATGACTCCTCCTGATCTTAGCATTACCTGTCAGTCCTTTCATCTAGAGAGCTGTCTATAAATGTAAGTGGGGTTACATTTCCCTAGCCCAATTCCTCAGCTGTATGCAAAAAGTGGCATTGGTCCCCGTTTTGTTATTCTTTGAATCCCAGAACGTAGCTTTAAAGTCCTACCCCAGTCTCCTTTTCACCTCATTAAACACCTGATTTACTTAACAAAAGGCACATCTCATTAGGTGCTCCAGGTATCCTCATGGCATGGCACAAGTGAGGGGTGGGGCTTTCCTCTTTTGTTCTCTATTGCTCCTCTATTGTTCCTCAAGCAAGGGGGGAGGCCGATGACATCACAAAGCCAACATCAGACATTTACATTTTACATTTACATCATTTAGCAGACGCTCTTATCCAGAGCGACTTACACATTGGTGCATTCAACTTATGATAGCAAGTGGGACAACCACTTTTTTTCTTCTTTTTTTTAATGGGGGGGTGGGGGAGGGGGGGGGGTAGAAGGATTACTTTATCCTATCCCAGGTATTCCTTAAAGAGGTGGGGTTTCAAGTGTCTCCAGAAGGTGTTCAGTGACTCCGCTGTCCTGGCGTCGTGAGGGAGCTTGTTCCACCATTGGGGTGCCAGAGCAGCAAATAGCTTTGACTGGGCTGAGCGGGTGACTGGGCTGAGGGGGTGTAGGGTCTGAACAGAGCCTGAAGGTAAGGAGGTGCCGTTCCCCTCACAGCTCCGTAGGCAAGCACCATGGTCTTGTAGTAGATGTGAGCCTCAACTGGAAGCCAGTGGAGTGTGCGGAGGAGCGGGGTGACATGAGAGAACTTGGGAAGGTCGAACACCAGACGGGCTGCGGCGTTCTGGATAAGTTGTAGGGGTTTAATGGCACAGGCAGGGAGCCCAGCCAACAGTGAGTTGCAGTAATCCAGACGGGAGATGACAAGTGCCTGGATTAGGACCTGTGCCACTTTCTGTGTAAGGTAGGGTCGTACTCTGCGAATGTTGTGGAGCATGAACCTGCAGGATCGGGTCACCGCTTTGATGTTAGCAGAGAACGACAGGGTGTTGTCCAGGGTCACGCAAGGCTCTTTGCACTCTGGGAGGAGGACACAATGGAGTTGTCAACCGTGATGGCAAGATCATGGAGCGGGTAGTCCTTCCCAGGGAGGAAGAGCAGCTGCGTCTTGCCGACGTTCAGCTTGAGGTGGTGATCCGACATCCACACTGATATGTCTGCCAGACATGCAGAGATGCGATTCGCCACCTGGTTATCAGAAGGGGGAAAGGAGAAAATTAGTTGTGTGTAGTCTGCGTAGCAATGATAGGAGAGACCATGTGAGGATATGACAGAGCCAAGTGACTTGGTGTATAGAGAGAAAAGGAGAGGGCCTAGAACTGAGCCCTGGGGGACACCAGTGGTGAGAGCACGTGGTGCGGAGACAGATTCTCGCCACGCCACCTGGTAGGAGCGACCTGTCAGGTAGGACGCAATCCAAGAGTGAGCAGCGCCGGAGATGTCCAACTCGGAGAGGGTGGAGAGGGGGATCTGATGGTTCACAGTATCAAAGGCAGCAGATAGGTCTAGAAGGATAAGAGCAGAGGAGAGAGAGTTAGCTTTAGCAGTGCGGAGAGCCTCCGTGACACAGAGAAGAGCAGTCTCAGTTGAATGACCAGTCTTGAAACCTGACTGGTTTGGATCAAGAAGGTCATTCTGAGAGAGATAGCAGGAGAGTTGACTAGAGACGGCACGCTCAAGAGTTTTGGAGAGAAAAGAAAGAAGGGATACTGGTCTGTAGTTGTTGACATCGGAGGGATCGAGTGTAGGTTTTTTGAGGAGGGGTGCAACTCTCGCTCTCTTGAAGACTGAAGGGACATGGCCAGCGGTCAAGGATGAGTTGATGAGCAAGGTGAGGTAAGGGAGAAGGTCTCTGGAAATGGTCTGGAGAAGAGAGGAGGGGATAGGGTCAAGCGGGCAGGTTGTTGGGCGTCCGGCCGTCACAAGTCGCAAGATTTCATCTGGAGAGAGAGGGGAGAAAGAAGTCAAAGCATAGGGTAGGGCAGTGTGAGCAGGACCAGCGGTGTCATTTGACTTAATAAATGGGGATCGGATGTCGTCAACCTTCTTTTCAAAATAGTTGACGAAGTCATCCACAGAGAGGGAGGAGGGAGGGGGAGGAGGATTCAGCAGGGAGGAGAATGTGGCAAAGAGCTTCCTAGGGTTAGAGGCAGAGGCTTGAAATTTAGTGGTAGAAAGTGGCTTTAGCAGCGGAAACAGAAGAAGAGAATGTAGAGAGGCGGGAGTGAAAAGATGACAGGTCCGCAGGGAGTCTAGTTTTCCTCCATTTCCGCTCGGCTGCCCGAAGCCCTCTTTTGTGAGCTCACAATGAGTTGTCAAGCCACGGAGCAGGAGGGGAGGACCGAGCCGGCCGGGAGGATAGGGGACATAGAGAGTCAAAAGATGCAGAAAGGGAGGAGAGGAGGGTTGAGGAGGCACAATCAGGAGATCAGAGGGAGAAGGATTTAGCAGAGGGAAGAGATGATAGGATGGAAGAGGAGAGAGTAGTGGGAGAGAGAGAGTGAAGGTTGCGACGGCACATTATCATCTGAGTAGGGGCAGAGTGAGTAGTGTTGGAGGAGAGCGAGAGAGAAAAGGATACAAAGTAGTGGTCGGAGACTTGGAGGGGAGTTGCAGTGAGATTAGTAGAAGAACAGCATCTAGTAAAGATGAGGTCAAGCGTATTGCCTGACTTATGAGTAGGGGGGGACGGTGAGAGGTTGAGGTCAAAAGAGGAAAGGAGTGGAAAGAAGGAGGCAGAGAGAAATTAGTCAAAGGCAGACGAAGGGAGGTTAACGTCACCCAGAACTGTGAGGGATGAGCCATCCTCAGGAAAGGAACTTATCAAGGCGTCAAGCTCATTGATGAACTCTCCAAGGGAACCTGGCGGGCGATAAATGACAAGGATGTTAAGCTTGAATGGGCTAGTGACTGTGACAGCATGGCATTCAAATGAGGAGATAGACAGATGGGTCAGGGGAAAAAGAGAGAATGTCCACTTTAGAGAGATGAGGATTCCTGTGCCACCGCCGCGCCGACCAGATGCTCTCGGGGTATGCGAGAACACATGGTTAGACGAGGAAAGAGCAGTAGGAGTGTTTTCTGTGGTAATCCATGTTTCCGTCAGCGCCAAGAAGTCGAGGGACTGGAGGGTAGCATAGGCTGAGATGAACTCTGCCTTGTTGGCCGCAGAATGGAAGTTCCAGAGGCTGCCAGAGACCTGGAACTCCACTTGAAAAGCCACCATCAGACCAACTCCTTGAAGTTTCTTTGAAGTCTGCAGTTCACACTATTTTCTTCAAAATGTATATTTTTACCCTTTAGTGTGTGTACTTTACTGTATTTATACTTGGGATATCGCTTTTCCACAGGAAAAGTTCTAAAATCACTGGAGGAGATCTTTAAGCATGCCACTCACCATGTCACTCACCATGTCACTCACCATGTCACTCACCATGCCACTCACCATGCCACTCACCATGCCACTCACCATGCCACTCACCATGCCACTCACCATGCCACTCACCATGCCACTCCATCCTTTCTGTCGACCAGAGATTCTGTCTTCACCATCCAGTACAACATCCGCTCATTCATGAATGTGAAAACCTGGCCATGGATGAAGGTGTACTTCAAGATCAAGCCCCTGCTGAAGAGTGCTGAGACTGAGAAGGAGCTGGCCAACATGAAGGAGAACTATGAGAAGATGCAGACGGACCTGGCCAAGGCTCTGGCCAAGAAGAAGGAGTTGGAGGAGAAGATGGTGGCCATGGTGCAGGAGAAGAATGACCTGGCACTTCAAGTCGCAGCTGTGAGTGAGCAACGACACTCATTAGAGCACATTTACACACACATGAAAAAAGACACGAACACAATCACACACACATCTGCACATGTGAACACACGCACACTTTGGCAATCTCAAAAAAATGTATTGCCCATGGTATATATTTATATTTCACACATTTAAATTGATTTGCACTGACCTATTTGACCAAACTAAGTTTATATTTTGATACACAAAGAGAGGCCAATGATATTTTCTCCTGCTCTGGAACCAGGATTCAGAGAATCTGAACGATGCTGAGGAAAGGTGCGAGGGGCTCATCAAGAGCAAGATCCAGCTGGAGGCCAAACTCAAAGAGACGACCGAGAGGCTGGAGGATGAGGAGGAGATGAATGCTGAGTTGACTGCCAAGAAGAGGAAGCTGGAGGATGAGTGCTCTGAGCTGAAGAAGGACATTGATGACCTGGAGCTCACCCTGGCCAAAGTGGAGAAGGAGAAGCACGCCACTGAAAACAAGGTTTCGTAGACAGTCTAACCAAACAATAATCTAAACAATAATCTACTCAAAACAGAAAAGGAATTCAAGTTTTTTTGTGGGTGCTGTAAAAACTAAGACACAAAATAGTGGAATTTCATTTGTGGGGTAATCCACACATTCATTACATGTTCTGTTCCCCCCTCGTTTATGACTTCCCCTCAATACACCGGAATGAAGTACAGTGCCATCTAGTGTTGAATCTATAGTACAGCACTTGTTGAAACACTTCTAATATTAATTAAACTAAATCTCCCCTTCATGGTGAAGTGACCAAAGACTAATTTTGTTGTTGCCGTTTTCAGGTTAAAAACCTGACAGAGGAGATGGCGTCTGTGGATGAGAGTGTTGCCAAGCTGACCAAGGAGAAGAAAGCCCTCCAAGAGGCCCACCAGCAGACACTGGACGACCTGCAGGCAGAGGAGGACAAAGTCAACACTCTGACCAAGGCCAAGACCAAGCTGGAACAGCAAGTGGACGACGTGAGTGGAGTTTGACATTTTGGCCATGATAGTATGTAAGATGATATTATCTTCAATTGTTTAGATTTGACCAATATATGTGTATTTTTATCTTGTAGCTTGAGGGTTCTCTGGAGCAAGAGAAGAAGCTCCGTATGGACCTTGAGAGAGCCAAGAGAAAGCTGGAGGGAGATCTGAAACTGGCCCAGGAGTCCATAATGGACCTGGAGAATGACAAGCAGCAGTCTGATGAGAAAATCAAGAAGTAAACACAAATCAATTACCACAGTATTACCTGCCATCTTGATCAAAATAATGGCTGTTATTGGCTCATTCTTGTAATTATTAATTTGTATGTGATTCTTAAAAGCAAAGAGAATGGTAATATAGGCTCCCTTTACACTATCTAACCAAATCAAACTTTGCAATCAATGTGTTTGTGTTTGTTAGGAAGGAGTTTGAGACCACCCAGCTCCTCAGCAAGATTGAGGATGAGCAGTCTCTGGGAGCTCAGCTGCAGAAGAAGATCAAGGAACTCCAGGTACAGTACAGGATCTAAGCTCCTGTACAGGAAAGCACACACCTGAATCATTTCCTGAAAAAAACGGACACATTTCTTCTGGTAGCACACATTCTATCTGGAAGCTTCTGACGGCTCAGTAAGATGGAAGATGGTGCTTCATGATGGTGCTTCTTTCTATGGAAAGATGGTGCTTCTTACCGGTGTTAGTTCCGCCCTTGGGACACTGTCTAATGAATATAGTAAATATGTTAGTGTAACTGGCTATGTATTAACACATTTATGCTAAATATACTGTACATACTATTATTATGTAGTGAGGTTCAATTGTTTCAACTGTATTGTAGTGTTCATCCCCCCTGATCCTGCCACCTCTTCTAGGCCCGTATTGAGGAGCTGGAGGAGGAAATTGAGGCTGAGCGTGCTGCCAGGGCTAAGGTTGAGAAACAGAGGGCCGATCTCTCCAGGGAACTTGAGGAGATCAGCGAGAGGCTGGAGGAGGCCGGAGGCGCCACTGCTGCTCAGATTGAGATGAACAAGAAGCGCGAGGCTGAGTTCCAGAAGCTGCGTCGTGATCTTGAAGAGTCCACCCTGCAGCACGAGGCCACAGCCGCCGCTCTGCGCAAGAAGCAGGCCGACAGTGTGGCTGAGCTCGGGGAGCAGATCGACAACCTGCAGCGTGTCAAGCAGAAGCTGGAGAAGGAGAAGAGTGAGTACAAGATGGAGATTGATGACCTCTCCAGCAACATGGAGGCTGTCGCCAAGGCTAAGGTGAGTAGTGATGTTTTGGTCAAGCAGTGTTGAGGAGGGTCAGCTACATTACCATTCAAGTAAACTGAAGTTGACAGGAGTCCCATATGTTTCACTAACAGGGCAATCTGGAGAAGATGTGCCGTACTCTTGAGGACCAGCTGAGCGAGATCAAGACTAAGAATGATGAGAATGCTCGCCAGGTCAACGACATCAGCGGACAGAGGGCCAGACTCCTGACAGAAAATGGTACCATCAACAATGAACAACAAACCAATGTAGCACACTTCAGTAGTAAACAATAACAAGTGTTGGGGCTGTAAATCCAGTCCACATAGTTTCTGCCCTACAATACCTCAAATACATTTTCAATCTTAGAGAACAGAGACCCCATTAACAAGAGGTCACTCTTTCCCTGCAGGTGAGTTTGGCCGCCAGCTGGAGGAGAAGGAAGCCCTGGTGTCTCAGCTGACCAGAGGCAAACAGGCCTTCACCCAGCAGGTAGAGGAACTGAAGAGGCAGATTGAGGAGGAGGTCAAGGTAAGGGACACAAAATGGAAACTACCCACCACAATTTAGAGCTCTATATACATATAGACGGTGACTACGCCACCCTCAGAGACTTCTACTGCCATTTGTTTTACTCTCTATCTAATCTCTCTTTGTCTTTGTCTTTCTTTCTTTCTCAGGCTAAAAATGCACTGGCCCACGGTGTCCAGTCTGCCCGCCATGACTGTGACCTCCTGAGAGAGCAGTTTGAGGAGGAACAGGAGGCCAAGGCAGAGCTGCAGCGCGGCATGTCTAAGGCCAACAGTGAGGTGGCTCAGTGGAGGACTAAGTATGAAACTGATGCCATCCAGCGCACAGAGGAGCTGGAGGAGGCCAAGTGAGTTGCACGCAGTTGCAAAAACTCAAATAAATGGTGTGGATGGTGAGGGTGATAGGGGGCTCTGAGAAAATGTTATGTCAATATGTAGTGCAACATTTGTTTCACAACAAATTGCTCACCATAACACCACCTTCTGTTGTCCAACAGGAAGAAACTGGCCCAGCGTCTGCAGGAGGCTGAGGAGACCATTGAGGCGACCAACTCAAAGTGCGCCTCCCTGGAGAAGACCAAGCAGAGACTGCAGGGAGAGGTGGAGGACCTCATGATTGACGTTGAGAGAGCCAACGCAATGGCCGCCAACCTTGACAAGAAGCAGAGGAACTTTGACAAGGTGAACATTTATAAACGTCACTCTAGGTGATATTTTCTGTCTGCTATTTGATCAGTTGTAGTATAATTGTAGCATATTTTTGATTCAGAACCCTCCATCAATGAGTTCTAATGAAAATCCCATGTATTTCCCTAGGTTCTGGCAGAGTGGAAGCAGAAGTATGAGGAGGGTCAGGCTGAGCTGGAAGGAGCTCAGAAGGAGGCTCGCTCTATGAGCACTGAACTCTTCAAGATGAAGAACTCCTACGAGGAGGCTCTGGATCATCTGGAGACTCTGAAGAGAGAGAACAAGAACCTGCAACGTGAGCATTTGACAGCAGTTATATTTGACTGATGTTTGACTAGTGTTTGAAAATGGAATTCACTGTAATCATCAACATTATATCAAAATTACTATTAAACCGTCTCATGTAAAGTATAAAATATACTTTTTGGGAACATGTCATTGGTATTCCTTTGAACCACCCAAGGATGTGGGGGGCAATTAGATTAGCAAGACAGTATGAAGTGCTGTTAATTAATTAACTGTTATTATGATTCAATATAAACTTCAGTGCACTGGTGATGTCCGCTGAAAATCTCCCAAGTCTAAACAGCTCCTGTGTTTGTGTGTGCAGAGGAGATCTCTGACCTGACTGAGCAGATCGGAGAGACTGGCAAGAGCATCCATGAGCTGGAGAAGGCTAAGAAGACCGTGGAGACAGAGAAGTCTGAGATCCAGACCGCTCTGGAGGAGGCTGAGGTACAAACTACAGCTGTTTGATAGGAAAAGCAGTGTTACACTAGCCAATGCCAGCTACAGTCTAATGCTCCCCTTTATTGGTGTTTATTGTAGTCATTTATACAGTATGTAATTCCTTGTGTTATACACATCCAAATGTATTGAGCACAGTTCACCTGACTGCTTCTCTTTGTCCAGGGCACACTGGAGCACGAGGAATCCAAGATTCTGCGTGTGCAGCTGGAGCTGAACCAGATCAAGGGTGAGGTGGACAGGAAGCTGGCTGAGAAGGACGAGGAGATGGAACAGATCAAGAGGAACAGCCAGAGGGTGATTGACTCCATGCAGAGCACCCTGGACTCTGAGGTCAGGAGCAGGAATGACGCCCTGAGGGTGAAGAAGAAGATGGAGGGAGACCTGAATGAGATGGAGATCCAGCTGAGCCACGCCAACAGGCAGGCCGCTGAGGCCCAGAAACAGCTGAGGAACGTCCAGGGACAGCTCAAGGTAAAGGGACTGGGACATCAGGCTCAACAACCTGAACATGGGGAGGGATTTGTTTGTGAATCAGTAGAAAATAATAGAAAATAGGAATGGAATAGAGACTAATACACTGTAATACATTGTACACTCTTAGAAGTAAAGACTAATCCACTGTACACTCTTAGAAATAAAGACTAATACACTGTACACTCTTAGAAGTAAAGACTAATACACTGTACATTCTTAGAAGTAATGACTAATCCACTGTACACTCTTAGAAGTAATGACTAATCCACTGTACACTCTTAGAAGTAATGACTAATACATTGTAGTACACTGTACACTCTTAGATGTAATGACTAATACAATGTACACTCTTAGAAGTAAAGACTAATACACTGTACACTCCTAGAAGTAAAGACGAATACTTGTAGTACACTGTACACTCTTAGAAGTAATGACTAATACAATGTACTCTCTTAGAAGTAAAGAATAATACACTGTACACTCTTAGAAGTAAAGACTAATACACTGTAATACACTGTAATATACTATAATACACTGTAATACACTGAAATACCCTGTAATATACTATAATACACTGTAATACACCATAATACACTGTAATACACTGTAATACACTGTAATACACTGTAATATACTGTAATACACTGTAATACACTGTAATACACTGTACATTCTTAGAAGTAATGGTGCCTGGAATAATCTTTTGGGTTGCTGCTCCTGTGGAACCTTTCTCGTTGAAAAAGGTTCAATGAGGATCCCCTCTGAAATGGCTATTCATAACTCCTGTCTAAAGTTTCAAACCGGAACCTTTTTGTGATGGGAGGGGTTATATTTTGAACCATTTTAATAATATATTGTAGAGGTGGCAGCCTATCAGATTGGAGGCGTGGCTTATTGTAGGATGATTTTTTCGTCAACTATTAGCATAAATGTAATTCCTGTTCATCACCTTCAGTTTAAAAACTGCAAATTAAAATGTTCCTTGAATATTTATGCAAATTACATATTCTAAGTGAGTAATTTTAACTTTGTGATTTGCTCATGAGCAACTCATACACCTCCATTGGCCTCATTGAAGCTACAAAACTGTCAGTGTTCAATATTAACATGTGATGACAATACAACAGAACAGATGAACAGGAATTACATTTACTCTGACAGGTGGCCCAAAAAATGTAAGCGTCTTAAACCACGCCCCTACTAAGCCATGCCTCCAGGAACCCGTTGCTACATCGAACCATTAAAGGTTCCTCCAAGAACCCCTCAACTAACTGAAGGTGCAAATATGACTAGCAATGGTTCAATGAGAAACCCCAGGGGTTTCTTGAGGATCTCCAGGGTTCCTCGAGTCACCACTAATTCTAAGAGTGTAGAAAGGAAGGAATATTGAGGAACATTTTTACCCATTAACATTTCTCTCACCGATCGTATCGCTCTATTTCCACAAGTCCTAATGAATCTATGTCATTGTGAACCCCAGGATGCCCAATTGCACCTTGATGACGCTGTCCGCCTCTCAGAGGATATGAAGGAGCAGGCAGCCATGGTGGAGCGCAGAAACGGTCTGATGGTGGCTGAAATTGAGGAGCTGAGAGTTGCTCTGGAGCAGACAGAGAGAGGCCGCAAAGTGGCTGAGACTGAGCTGGTAGACGCCAGCGAGCGCGTCGGACTGCTGCACTCCCAGGTACGGGTCAAAAGCCATTTCTAATTAAACACATGGAATTCGGCAATGCTTGCTTTTAGATTTTCGTAATTTCTGAGTCAAACAAATGGCCTTGTTTCCTCCTTCAGAACACCAGCCTTCTGAACACCAAGAAGAAGCTGGAGACTGACCTGGTTCAGGTGCAGGGAGAGGTGGACGACATCGTCCAGGAAGCCAGGAACGCAGAGGACAAGGCCAAGAAGGCCATCACTGACGTGAGTCCTTGAATTACATTAGCTAGATTGCCAATGGTAGCTGGGCTGATTAACCACAACAAATATCTCAGAGGGACATTATGGTTGGTGCCAGTTGATGCATAAATTAAAAAAGTAAAAAAAGTACCATTCCAGGCGGCCATGATGGCTGAGGAGCTGAAGAAGGAGCAGGACACCAGCTCTCACCTGGAGAGGATGAAGAAGAACCTGGAGGTCACAGTCAAGGACCTGCAGCACCGCCTGGATGAGGCTGAGAATCTGGCCATGAAGGGAGGCAAGAAGCAGCTCCAGAAACTGGAGTCCAGGGTGAGTTAACAGCAGGGTGTATTGAAAGACAGATTGCTGGAAATGTATTTTATCGTATAAAAATACACAGGAGACTGGTTTAATGACTTTTTCTCTCAATAACCCACCTACATAAGGAAAAGTAGTTGTTTTCATTATAGACCCCTCTAATTAAAATTGTAAAAGTATATAGGAACAGACACCAATTGTGCCTCCTTGACTAGCAGAAGAATATACTTCTGTTTTTACAAAGATTTGTTACGTCTGATTTCACCACCTCACATAAATGTCTACCTTTATTTCTTCCACAAAGGTGCGGGAGCTCGAGACTGAGGTGGAGGCCGAGCAGAGAAGAGGTGTAGACGCAGTCAAGGGAGTCCGCAAGTATGAGCGCAGAGTCAAGGAGCTCACTTACCAGGTAAGAACATGTGCCTTCTTCACACACTAAAGCACACTGGTTTGTGTATTAAACTATGGGGTATTGATTCTTTGATCTTCTCCCACAGACTGAGGAGGATAAGAAGAACGTCGGCAGACTTCAGGACCTGGTAGATAAGCTGCAGTTGAAAGTGAAGGCCTACAAGAGGCAGGCTGAGGAAGCGGTGAGTCACAGACTTAGTAAAATACTCTGAAAGCTTACGTTCCCTAGTAGACATTACAAAACTTCATGTCCAGACAGTTTAGTTGAAGTGTTGCTACTGCACATCAGTCAACAATGACTCAGTTGATAGTGCAAGTAATTTCTGAAGAAATGTATGCACAGTGACTCCTCTGCCTATGTGTTACCAATTTAAAAGAGAGGGGGTTGAATATTATTTAGCTTTGTGCCGGGGGCTGGTCTAGTGGTAGTGCTGCCGCCCCTATATCACATACAGTGGGGAAAAAAAGTATTTAGTCAGCCACCAATTGTGCAAGTTCTCCCACTTAAAAAGATGAGAGAGGCCTGTAATTTTCATCATAGGTACACGTCAACTATGACAGACAAATTGAGAAAAAAAAATCCAGAAAATCACATTGTAGGATTTTTAATGAATTTATTTGCAAATTATGGTGGAAAATAAGTATTTGGTCACCTACAAACAAGCAAGATTTCTGGCTCTCACAGACCTGTAACTTCTTCTTTAAGAGGCTCCTCTGTCCTCCACTCGTTACCTGTATTAATGGCACCTGTTTGAACTTGTTATCAGTATAAAAGACACCTGTCCACAACCTCAAACAGTCACACTCCAAACTCCACTATTGCCAAGACCAAAGAGCTGTCAAAGAACACCAGAAACAAAATTGTAGACCTGCACCAGGCTGGGAAGACTGAATCTGCAATAGGTAAGCAGCTTGGTTTGAAGAAATCAACTGTGGGAGCAATTATTAGGAAATGGAAGACATACAAGACCACTGATAATCTCCCTCGATCTGGGGCTCCACGCAAGATCTCACCCCGTGGGGTCAAAATGATCACAAGAACGGTGAGCAAAAATCCCAGAACCACACGGGAGGACCTAGTGAATGACCTGCAGAGAGCTGGGACCAAAGTAACAAAGCCTACCATCAGTAACACACTACGCCGCCAGGGACTCAAATCCTGCAGTGCCAGACGTGTCCCCCTGCTTAAGCCAGTACATGTCCAGGCCCGTCTGAAGTTTGCTAGAGTGCATTTGGATGATCCAGAAGAGGATTGGGAGAATGTCATATGGTCAGATGAAACCAAAATATAACTTTTTGGTAAAAACTTTGTTTGGAGGACAAAGAATGCTGAGTTGCATCCAAAGAACACCATACCTACTGTGAAGCATGGGGGTGGAAACATCATGCTTTGGGGCTGTTTTTCTGCAAAGGGACCCGGACGACTGATCCGTGTAAAGGAAAGAATGAATGGGGCCATGTATCGTGAGATTTTGAGTGAAAACCTCCTTCCATCAGCAAGGGCATTGAAGATGAAACGTGGCTGGGTCTTTCAGCATGACAATGATCCCAAACACACCGCCCGGGCAACGAAGGAGTGGCTTCGTAAGAAGCATTTCAAGGTCCTGGAGTGGCCTAGCCAGTCTCCAGATCTCAACCCCATAGAAAATCTTTGGAGGGAGTTGAAAGTCCGTGTTGCCCAGCAACAGCCTCAAAACATCACTGCTCTAGAGGAGATCTGCATGGAGGAATGGGCCAAAATACCAGCAACAGTGTGTGAAAACCTTGTGAAGACTTACAGAAAACGTTTGACCTGTGTCATTGCCAACAAAGGGTATATAACAAAGTATTGAGAAACTTTTGTTATTGACCAAATACTTATTTTCCACCATAATTTGCAAATAAATTCATAAAAAATCCTACAATGTGATTTTCTGGATTTCTTTTCCTAATTTTGTCTGTCATAGTTGACGTGTACCTATGATGAAAATTACAGGCCTCTCTCATCTTTTTAAGTGGGAGAACTTGCACAATTGGTGGCTGACTAAATACTTTTTTCCCCCACTGTATGTCCCTGGAGGCAGCAGTTTGATCCCTCTGTTCCACCAGTCACTTTCTCTGCTATATCATCTATCTCCCTATATACATTGCTATCCTAAATATATCAATAAAAAAACTTTAAAAAATAATATTAATTTGCTATCTGAAGCTTAAACTTTGAATACTGATGTTATGTTCTCCTCTGTTTTCCTCACCCAGGAGGAAGCAGCCAACCAGCACATGTCTAAGTTCAGGAAGGTTCAGAATGAGCTAGAGGAGGCTGAGGAGCGTGCTGACATCGCTGAGACTCAGGTCAACAAGCTCAGAGCCAAGACCCGCGACACTGGAAAGGTACAGAACTGCTGCTAAACGTACACTTGACTCATGTTCAAATATGACCACATCAAGTTTTCATATATTTATCATGTTCATTATTAATACTGATCCATTATATTTTATCCAAGTCTATCCATATATTTATCATGTTCATTATTAATACTGATCCATTATATTCTATCTAAGTCTATCCATATATTTATCATGTTCATTATTAATACTGATCCATTATATTCTATTCAAGTCTGTCCATATATTTATCATGTTCATTATTAATACTGATCCATTATATTCTATCCAAGTCTGTCCATATATTTATCATGTTCATTATTAATACTGATCCATTATATTCTATCCAAGTCTGTCCATATATTTATCATGTTCATTATTAATACTGATCCATTATATTCTATCCAAGTCTGTCCATATATTTATCATGTTCATTATTAATACTGATCCATTATATTCTATCCAAGTCTGTCCATATATTTATCATGTTCATTATTAATACTGATCCATTATATTCTATCCAAATCTGTCCATATATTTATCATGTTCATTATTAATACTGATCCATTATATTCTGTATTTCTTCTTACAGGGAAAAGAAGCGGCTGAATAAACAAGACCAAAGTCTGATCAATTTCCTTTGATGCATAAAATATGATTTTCATGGTGAAATGTTGAGCATTGATTAAAAACATGTTGGCCTACATAAACTTTCTTTGTGACTGTGGACTTATTACTCAGAAAACAGCTTTTCGTCATACCATAGAAATATTGTACTTTAATTAAAGGAGCAATGTGGGATTCAAACAACAACAAAGCGGTCAATCCAACAGAGGGGTCACTTTTTAAGGTAAACATCTGAGGGATGAGGCTGGAGAAATGTAACCACTCTCAAATTCATGAACAGAGCTATGGATGCAAGGACTGACCATTCATAACATCAAAATGATAGTTTTAACCCTTTACACTCTGCGGCATTTACCTATATGGACACGCCAAAATTGAAATTGTTCTAAAATAAAACAAATTATGAGAAGCATATGCATAACCATGGTAGCAATTGAAAAAGAACACTGGAGTTTGTCTGGAAATACTTAGAACAAAGTTTTCAGGGAATTTTGCCATGGATTATGCATACAATAATCTTGTGTGGAGAGACAACATAAATATATTTACATTTAAGTCATTTAGCAGACGCTCTTATCCAGAGCCACTTACAGTTAGTGAATACCGTTTATTTTTTTATATTTTATTTTTTTATACTGGCCCCCCATGGGAATTCCACCCTAGCCTACAGACTTTTTTAACATCCCAATGAGATAAAGAAATCCCCATGTTCCTGGAAGAGAAAGTATACATGTCGTTAACATATTATCAACAATCCAAAGATAGTAATTACACACAAAACATCATACATATATCCCCAGTCCTATCTCATCAACAATCATTAACCCCAGCATCGATTTAAAATTGTTTGATACGTCGTGTCCTACTTTACCCCTAACATAATATTATAGGAGACTCCCATCAATCCTTAAAAGAAAACTCCCACTTAGAAGACACTAGATAATAACACATTTTATTAAGTTAGCTACACCTTCCACTATAAACCTAGTAATTTAAACGTCGCAAACTGTTGCATTGATGATTTTTTTTAAATATAAAGTTATTGTTTCATAATCCAAAACCCATAAAAATATGTCTACTTAATCCACCAGGCCAACAGCAACAACTACCTCCCATCGTTCAACGTACTATAAACAAATTATCGTTATCTGAAGTAATAAACAATCATCATAACTCACTGCTGTTTAAACAAACTATATAATGTCATAATAAAATGATCAATTATCAAATATCGTTCCTTATTCAACTATCGAGACATGTTCTTCATTAGTAAATCGTCTCCACAAAGCAATACTACCTAATAACATATTCTCATTCTCCTAAATATAAATAATTACTTCTATTAAACAATCCCATTCAACATCAAGTCAACCTGTCTCATCACCCAATTAACTTATTTTTTAAACCCTCTACAATATCTATCATACTCTACCGCTAATTTCCCTTATAACGGTACCTCAACAGATGACAAATTATTTTATATTTATAGTAAAAACCAATAAAACATCCAATTCACCAATATGCAATTTTAATTACTATGTTATCCTATCCGACATGGATTGGTAGGACAACATCTTTCCTATAATGTTATCAATGAAACCAGTAATTCACATCAATAGCATCAATGTAAAAGATTTGCTTTCTGTCCCTTACTGCATTCGAACCAGGGACCCTCTGCACACATTGACAGGATTCACCATCGAAGCACCGTTACCCGTCGCTCCACCAATGCCACACAAACCATCTACTTCCAGTTCATAGAGCAAGTGACGTCACCCAACAAAAACCGCACTAGCTCTCACCGCTAACTAGCTAGCAATTTCCTGCCGATAATAATAATAATAATAATAATATGCCATTTAGCAGACGCTTTTATCCAAAGCGACTTACGGTCATAATATTCAACCTCCTATGACTTCCTACAAAATACGCGATCCTTGTACACCTAACTTAACCCATAATGTCCCTTATAGCGTTCTCACGTTTCAGCAAGCCCCAATGTTTATCACCCACAGACAAAAATGGAAATTCTTCCATTTTTACTAGCAGACCTAATAAAACACACTTTCAAACAGCATTCTGCATTTACCTCTATCATAGGGTTTAAAAACGAACTTAACAACATTAACCATCCTAAATTGCCGTAGTAACGTCATGTTTGGTTCAGTTGATCTATTACCATATAAGACATTCACTTCTCCATGCGTCGTAAACTATATCCTATTTCTCTTGTAATCAACTAAAATCATGCCACGCAATTAAACCATCACTCCGCCATTATCAGAATGAATTAGATCTATTAATCTATCCTTTCTAAGTAAACTACAAGTAACACTAAACACTTGCTGTAGTTTACCATCATATATTGAAATCATCCATTTATCACAATCCAATTTATCTAAAGACATATTCCACCATTGTCACTCGTTTAATCTAGCAACACCTTATTCAATGACTAAAAAATTACCACCACGTACTCTCCTCTCCATACCCGTTAACATTTTAGCAGATGCTCTTATTCCAAACGACATTATTATACTAGCCCCCCTTGGGAATCGAACACCCAACCCTGGCGTTGCAAGCACCGCGCTCTACCAACTGAGCTACAGAGGACCACAGATGAGCGTATAGTGCCTTTTTCGGATAATGTTATAATTGTAGCCTATTGCATTACTTTAGTTTAAAATATAAGTTTGTTTATTCAACAAATCTAGAACCCACTATAAATTGGTGCTATTCACCATGCATAATAGCCAAAGCTCCTTGCATCCCCTTGTTCACGTAACGAAAATACATTATCATTCTACAATTCACCAACTATTCGCATACATTACTGGTGTCACGCAAACCATAGAATAAAGTAATAACAATTAGAATTTTGTCAAATAAATGTTTTCCATCCAACTATTCAAACTTGCTTCAAATATCTCTTTCAGCTCGATACAGTCAAGCAAGTATGACTCTCTTTTAACCGGAAACTAATTCATGGCATTAGTAGAGTCTATTAACATCCCAACAATAACTAATAATATATTTATATTCATACTATTATAATACCTTACTTTCATTCCAGTCTACCTAAACAATTCAAATTATGGCCAAATCTCTTATCCAAATTGCCAGTCCGCTATTCAAATGTAACTGTCCTTTCTGATTTAGACTATAGACACTCCTCCTTCTTTCCCGTTGAATAAGTGAGTCCTTCAGTCTGAAAAGACTCAGGCTACTAGATCGTCCAGTCTTATCCTGAATGTTCCTTCAATCTAAACAACCCACAACTATAGCTAAACTATACTTAGAAAACCCAGACTCTGTTCAGCGATGCAGAATCTATGCTTTATTGAAAAGACAAGTTAATCCTCCTTTATTTCAATGATAATGGTCAGTAGTTTTAGTATCTGGCACATACCACACTTTATCAGAAAATAGCTTTGAAGGACACAGATCTCACACGCTCAACGTATACAATTTAACAGTCAACAAGTCAAACCCCACATTCATTGATTTGGAAACAGATCTAACGACCTAACCAAATGAATTATATTTTCCCCTAATATACTAAAATTCCTTGACTATCTTACCTCTGCTTCTGAAATAATAGATAGTTTATTATAATGCTTAATTCTACCACATGCCGTATGTACTCTCTGCCATTTCCACGTACGTCTACGTGTTTGGGCGTGCAAGTCAACACCTATACTTTTATCCAATCCCTCGTATTAAATCACACTCACAGAAAATTCATTATATTCCAATATATTCATATCTACCAAACCATTCATGTTTCTAATTATTCTTTATTGCCACAATCTGTTAATCACCATCTAGTCTCAGCGGAACAAACAACAAATTACCCAAATCCTTTCCCTCAGTCATAGAATCCTCCTAGAATCATATATGCTGGTCACTACTCCCTGATCTTACAAAATTCTATGACAGGCATTGTTGTACGAAACTCCAAGATATAATTTACAAGAAAAGCTTATTATTCCAACGTATATATAATTATCAAACACACCTCTATATCTCATCATTCAAACTTCAGAGTGTGACTAATTTACATCATTATACCACTCTTATTCCATATTTATACAATGTTGTTCTCAAACGCCCTTAATTACTATTTGTATAACCTACAGGAATATTTTATTCTATCAAAGGGCCCAAATTTGGAATGTTAACCCTATCCTAGTTATTATTTTACTGTAGTCAATTTATCATAATAATACATCACCTCTAAAGTTTCTAAATATAATGTCAGAAACATACCCTAAAAGATCTATCAAAATACAATGCATAGACGTCATATGACCACACCGGTACATGTGACCTGTTCCTCCAACATGTTTTATTCTACCCCTCCTGGTAACGTGAATTTTCTACACTCAGTTGGTCAATGAATATCCACGCACCATTCACTCTTCCTCTCTTGGTGTGAGACCGGGTGCGTCCTTCCTACCAGGTTATACTCAAACAACGGTCCAGGAAAGGTGCGCCAACCTTTCTCCACCAAACACCGACACTTCAAACGACCTCAAACACAGCTTCTCTCCTCAACACAGAAAATAAGCTGTTATCTGCAGGATTTCTTATTATTCTCATTCATACAGATGAGCAGCCACTTGTGCCCAAATAAATCAGACAGTTGAATGACTCACAGCCGCCCAAGCAAACCATTCACCCATACGAGATGAGCAGACCTACTCTATTTAACACTTTCTCAATATTTTGAAGCCCTTTAACCCGTTCACCTACTCAGGATGACCGGTGTTACTCCAATTTATGCTGTCACCTACGCCGATTGACCTAACTTTTTTACCTGATCGACCCTACCTAATTTTGGCATCACCACAACACAGGATGATGCCCTACCTACCCGAGCAGACCTCTAACAATGAATTCCTCATTAGAGCGGTACCGTAGGTCCCAAATTTAGCTAGCCACCTGCCCGTTCAGACCTCTGGAGTGCTAATTTTAGCTCTCCAAAGCGGTATCCACAGGATTTCTATTTATTTAGCCCAGGTGTTACACTTCCTCTACACACCTGGACTTCTACTACGCTTTCCTAAGCGACCTGTAAATTCGGCCCTCTTTCTCTGATACACTTTCACGACACAGAGAAAGAGCGTTATTGCACAGGATTTCGCCTACCTAAGCAGTCCTCAAGACGATTAACTTCCACTACACGTCTAGAGCGGTATCTGTAGGTCTTTTTAACATGTTATTGTCTGATCGCTCAACCAGCTGGACAGCCGCCCGTGTCGAAATGACCCAGACAGAGCGATCAGCAAGATGAATCAAATGAATCAAATGAATCAAATCAATTGAACAGACGGTTCAGACAAACAACAGAGTGACATCGACATGTATTCTTAAATTCAAACGCTCCTAGCCTCTAATGTTCTGGTTCTTAAATTTGGAGAGACCTATTTTGGTATTTCTTTAGATGTTGCCGAGCCCCGGATCAGACTACACAAACGTTATACTATATAAGTAAGAACTTGGCTTACCTGTTAAAAGCAGCCGCTTTTGTTTGTATGGTCCGTCCAAGCCGTTTCACAACTGCAGATGTATACCGTCTCTGGTCCCTATTTTTCAACTCCTGGTAAAGCTCGCCAATTATGTCGTAGAAATATTTGACTCAAAAATAGTCAACTCAAAAATCTCTCTCAAGACATCGGAGCTTGTGAATCTAAGAATTACACTTTATTATTTGCATAACAAAGCCGAGCTTGCTCCATGGAACAACAACTGTCTCTCTTTGGCTTAGAGCTCCCTTTTATACACACAAATGCATAATCATGTTACATAGCATATACAGTCCCTCCCCTTAGGGCAAATGATTAACTTATTTTAGTGCCACTCTACCCTTATCTTTCAACGTCCAAATGTCACATGTGTTTTACTCCAAAAGGTCATGGGCGCTTTTCCACAGGAAGCCTCTTCCCTAATCTCATTATATTAGTAGCAGACCCTTTCCCTAATCTCATTACACATACATTTAAACATTTATCATTTACCATCCTCCCTGGCCCTTGAGATTATGTGCATGTGGCCATGTGTCAGGTCATAGGGTCATAAGCAAAACAAATGATAACACTAGGTCCATTGTTACTCCAATCTCCACACAGCCATCACATGTCATTGACATACCCAGACCAGCTGCAGGGAGTTTATGAAAAACACATAAATGTCTCTGCTCTGTATTAACCCTTCAACTGGTTCTCAATCCATAAACATTTTAAGGCATATAGGTGTTTAATTCTACAACATATGTACTTGAAAATCATCCATAATAACTGACAATTGTGATATTGATTTATCATTAGTTAATTTGTATTTCCAATTGATCTTTGGCAGATATACAGTTCCATAATGATTAGCGTATTCCTCCTGCCCTCTAGTGGTGAAATCACGATAATACACATTATAAACACTGTAAGACAAATAAACACGCAAAAGGCTTTTTTGCAAGTTCAGATGGATGAATTGACCTTTCATGAGGAAAATAAAAGAGTCTGATTAGTGCTCACGAAATCATGAAAAACTCAACAATTAGCTCCTTAATCAAAATGTATTTGTTTGAAGAACCCTGTGCAGCAGTGATGGTCGTTAAGATGAGGGAGGATGATTTCTTTGTTGTTGTTGCATGGCCTTATTTCTATTACAGCGTTTTGGATGACTGTCGTTCATATTCCATTCACCCAGCTCAATGTAACATCGATAGGTTTAGGCTACTACATGATACTCACATTTTCCCTATACCCATCATGAGGTTGCTACAACCTAGCCTATGAATGAAAGTTTACAACGTAGGTGCACAGGTCAAGATAATTTTTTGTAATCAAAGTGACAGTCAGTGACACATTCAATTCCGCCTTGTACACTCTTGCCTGCATCTAGCTGATCTAGGGTGTAATCATTAGTCCAACAGTTGCAAACGAGAGTTTCTATTGGACAAATTCAATTATGTTTATTCACGTTTCGTTCCGTTGGCTTCCGTTTAAGAAACGTTTTTCAACAGAATCGGCGGAATGAATACACCCCTGATCATACCCAAACACAGTTCACTTTCATAGCAGCCACATAAAAAACAGCATGATCCCTTTGCTCGTTGTTTATATAACTCCTTCTTGTAACTATCAACGCGCTCTCCTTCTCTCACCTTTTCCCTTCGCTTGTGGACTTCAGTGCTCAACACATCCGCTGTCTGTGACCAGGTGAAAAAACCTTTCCAAACCAAACCTTCAAATCATGACTGCTAACCGCTATTACACACAGCCTACATCGTTGTCACATCATAGTCAACATAGCTACTAGAACTAACGCTTTAGAAAACCCGCTACAATCATGCAGTACAGTATACAGTCAGAAAGCAGTTTAGTAGTTACCCCGGCTGGCCCCAGTGACAATGAATGAATAAAACCAAAAGCTTACCCTGACCTTAACTAAGAGTTCCAGTGTTGGCTAGCCATAGCCAGTTAGCTAACATAGCATCCCTCTCTGTTTGAGCAGGGTGTTTGAATAGGCTAAACTAGCTAGCTGCATTCGCTAGCTAAGTGAACGTTTAAAAAAATACAACCAAATCTCTCTCTGTCTCTCTTGCTTCTCCATCATTTTGGAAGAAATTAATTTGTTAAAAAGTATTAAACTATTGTCTTTCTCTCTCTTTGAGTCAACTACTCACCACATGTTATGCACTGCAGTGCTAGCTAGCTGTAGCTTATGCTTTCAGTACTAGATTCATTCTCTGATCCTTTGATTGGGTGGACAACATGTCAGTTCATGCTGCAAGAGCGCTGATAAATTGGAGGATGTCCTACGGAAGTTGTCATAATTACTGTGTAAGTCTATGGAAGGGGGTGAGAACCATGAGCCTCCTAGGTTTTGTATTGAAGTCAATGTACCCAGAGGAGGATGGAAGCTAGCTGTCCTCCGGCTACACCATGGAGCTACCCTACAGAGTGCTTTTGAGGCTTCTGTAGACCCTCATTGCAATGATTTGGTGACGTGAATATATTTAGTAGAGTTTTATCTAAAAATGATAACTTTTTTTATGTTTCACTATTTTGTATTTTGATGATATTCACTGAGGAGGATGGTCCTCCCCTTCCTCCTCTGAGGACCCTCCACTTAAAGACACTTGATGAACTGTTCATCGCATGGAAAACATTTTTACAAAAGTGACTTCAGGGGCCCTCCTGTAGCTCAGTTGGTAGAGCATGGCGCTTGCAACGGCAGGGTTGTGGGTTCGTTTCCCACACGGGGGCCAGTATGAAAAATGTATGCACTCACTAACTGTAAGTCTAAAATGTAAATAACCTCTCTTCTCTGTACATTATAATTTTCATATATTAAATTGCATTCTCTCATTCAGGGATGACTGATATTACAGTGTAATCCACATACATAAACCTTTTGCTTTCGTGAACCACTTACTGCAGGGATGAACTGTGTCTCAGCACTAGATCCAATACATGTATTGAATGCCTGCTGTATATACTGGACATACTCTCAGCAGCTCTGAGGATCGGCAGTAAATAGTCTTTAAAAATGGCTGACAAGACGAGGCCAATCTTTAGCCGTGTAGTGAAGTCAAATTATCCAGGGAGGGGTGAGAGTGTATGAGAGGGTGATGATGTTGATGTGGGCCATACGCAGGTCCTCATCACACTCGGGGTCGATGTAGAAGAACACGGTTATGTCCACTTCCTCTTTAGGGTTCAACCGCTGCTCCTCAAAACAGAAACACTGAGAGGGGGAAAGAGATACGCGTGTTAAACATCAGAAAGACAGACTCAATATGAAGGTCAATGTCTGCGATTCAATTTAGTTCAGGAGTCCTCGCATCAAGCAAAAATAAATGAGATGAAAAGAAAGTATTGAAAACTGAAGATCAATGAAGAGATGCACACGCCTAAATGTGCACATGCAAAAAAAGAGACATTTGTTCTTTGTGCTTTGTATTTTACATGATTTTCAAAGGATAATGGTCGATTGCCATTGGCGATAATGACTCAAGACAAGTGTGTAAATATCAGAGAGACCGGCTCATTTTGTAGGCCTACGTCAATCTCCAGTCTTTACCGCCGTTTACGGTGTGATGTCAGACAACACAAGGCTAGTTAATGTCTGACAACCATTCAGGCTAACTTGACAAAAAAAGTGAGTGAGAAGATACTGTACTTTACAGATACTCAACATCTGTTCGTCCAAAGAAGTCATTGAGAGCAAATAGTCCTAGTATTAACCTTTCAAAATTGCCATGAAAATTATGCATCGCAATACCAGCTTTGTCGTTGTATGTGTATCCATGAGTTAGTTCAGCAGTTAAATTGCCAGAGGTTCCTAGAACATTCTACCCATTCTTCTATTTCGATGGTCTTAACACCGTCATAAGGCGACACGACACACATACAGTCAGGTCCAAAATGATTGGCCTTGATAAAGATGAGCAAAGAAAGACTGTATAAAATAAGTCCAAATAAATAAATAATACAAATACTAAGCTGTATTGTATGCTCAAAACATTTCAAAATTATATTTTGTTATACTAATACAATTGCTCAGAGAAAGATATTTTGTTTATTAACAAGTAATACTTTTCTCAAAAACCTAGATGTCAAAATGATTGGCACCCCTGTTTTCAATACCTTTCAATACCTTGTGAGGATAACAGCGCTGAGCCTTTTTCTGAAATGTTTTGTGAGATTGGAGAGGAATATTACACCATGGTCAATTAACCATTTCTTTGTGTATTTATTTGTATGTGTTCTTGGGGTTATTGTCTTGCTTGAAGATCCTAGTCAGCCTCCTGGCAGAGGCAACCAAGTTGTGGGCTATGATGTCATGATAACGGATAAAGTTCACGATGCCGTTGACCTTAACAAGGGCCCCAGGACCATTCTACAGTAGGTATGGGGTTCTTTTCTGCTCTATTTTCAATGTCATTCAACAAATGTAAATGCCTGGAGTTTGCTAAACGGCACTTGGATTGGACCTGGTGCTATGATCATTATGAAACACCAGTGGTGGGTTTTGCGTCGAAAGATGCACATGCAGAAAATGGGAAGCATTGAACTACAGACTTTTTATACCATTGGCAGATTTTTATATGCACACAAATATGGTAATTTTGGTTTTGTACACAGTCATACGATGCGTGATGTAAAAACAGTCTAATGTTAGGCGAGTACATGGGGTGCTATATCTCTACAGATGGTCTGTCTGGTCAAAATCACACATACAGTCTAATGTTAGGCGAGTACATGGGGTGCTATATCTCTACAGGTGGTCTATCTGGTCAAAATCACAACTACACGTCTCTCCACCCTCTGGTGGTATGGATAACATGTCATTATGTCTCCAGAGAAACCTAGATTGAAATAAAGGTTATATTTATCAAATTACTATAAGGCGGAATTAAAAATGACCCCAAAAGGAATTTTTAAAAATGTCCACATTGATACAGAAACACTATAACAATGATTCAGATTTGTTAAGAACAAGTTGATTGACAAAGTCATGAAACATTGGAAGAATTGAATAAACCACCTTTGATAAAAAATATGCCTCCGGGGTCAAAATGACCACATGGTGGCAGTGGTTCTCTGCTTTCCAGGCTTCTGACCCAAACAGCACCCTGTTCCGTTTCTAGTGTACTACTTTCGACCAGGGCCCTATGGGTTAACAGCATGTAGGTTCCCTGTTGTGTGTTGAGTCAATCTGTGGCGGAAAGAGATTCAAATAAAGAGATGTTGAAAGGGGGCTAGGGGGTGAGACTCTCTCAATGCTTAAGAGGAACTAAACCAAGCCAGTCAGCTCTTCTAAGAGAGGCAAGTATCTGTGTGCGCAGACTACCATCTATAAATAGGTCTACTATATATTTCAGTCTTTGTGCGATGAAGCGAGAAAAGCCATCATACTAAGTTTGTTCAGGGTATTGTTATTCACCAGTTCAGGTGATATAGGATTGTATTCTTGTTGCACCGTATAGGCTGGCTCTACGGTCTATGAGACAGCACATCGTTATGTCAGTTGAAATACATTGTGTTAAAAGATCTGCTGTTTCTGTTGACAAAGCGGAACGTCTTTCTATATGTCTCAACCCTTGTTGTGTCTCTACTGTCTGTCATACAGGATGGATAGAATAGGATAGAATAGCTTTATTTGATTTCTGGTTGATGGTGTTGTGTCTGTACAGGATGGCTGTTGTGGATGCAGTGCTGGGTCGTCTGCTAGATGGACTCCTGGGTCTGGGAGGTCTCCTGTCTCCTCTCTGCTCCATCTCTGTTCTCCTCCAGCTCTCTGCTCTGGTTCTCCTCCTCCTCCTGTCCCTCCGTGTCGTCTGTCTGCTGTGGAGCCATGCTCAGTTCACCAGACGTCTCCGGTGCTTCAGTAAGCCGCCCACACACAACTGGCTAATGGGACACCTGGGAGAGGTGACAAAACAGACTCTCTCTCTCTCTGTGTGTGTGTGTGTGTGTGCGTGCATGTGTGCGTGCGCACGTGTGTGTGTTTGCGTGTGTGTGTGTGTGTATGTATGTGTAGACCGAATTAATGGATGGAATTGACAGGACATTAACCCCTACACTGCTACCTGCATGTTGAGCTGAAAAATAGACCTTTGTTAATAAAGGTGATCCAATATTAATTTTAATTTATGTTGCTCTTGGGAAAGGAAATGTTTTTAATGAATTCAGTGGATGTTTTAAGTCTCAGTGACCACCATTTTGTATTAGGCTGGCGATGCTGACTGTTAGACAGCAGTGCTTTGTTTACAGGAAAAGGTTCTTCCTGTGGTTCACAAGGCTACAGTAAGTGTCCCTTCCACCACAAACACTGAAAACTAAAGCCTGTCTTTTACAACTTCAGTTGTCAAATGTAAAAATAAATACACTGCTAAAGTCTTTATTGGTAACTCATTTCACACCACTATCCCCCCCCACCCCCAAGCCTGTGGTTATAAAGAAGTAGCTTTGTATCAGTCTTGCAGTTGTTTCTTCAGTGTGTTTGTGACACCAGTGACTGGATATTTCACATGGAGGTTTGGTTTCAGCAATAGTACAGCATGAAACGTTACCTTCAAATTTCACAATTCTGGAGGAACCAGAGGACCCCCCCCCCCCTCCCTACTGTTTACCTTCACTGTCTTTGTTTTCCTCATGAAATATACTTGTTTATGTCTATTCATATATTATAAACCACAATGTGTGTGTGTGTGTGTGTGTGTGTCTGCATGTGCACGTGAACATGTGTGCATACATGCGTACATGTACGTGTGTGTGCATGTACGTGTGCATGCCTGCCTGCGTGCATGTGTGTGTGTGTGTGTTTGTGTGTGTGTTAGATGCGGAGCACGGAGGAGGGTCTGCAGGCGGTGGATCAGCTGGTAAGAACCTACAGCCACTCCTGCTCCTGGTTTCTGGGGCCCTTCTACTCCCTGGTACGCCTCTTCCACCCTGACTACATCAAGCCTCTGCTGCTGGCGCCAGGTACATACTCCCCCCTCCTGGGTCCTGTTCACTCCTCCCCTCCTGGGTCCTGTTCACTCCCCCCCTCCTGGGTCCTGTTCACTCCCCCCCCTCCTGGGTCCTGTTCACTCCCCCCCTCCTGGGTCCTGTTCACTCCCCCCTCCTGGGTCCTGTTCACTCCCCCCTCCTGGGTCCTGTTCACTCCCCCTCCTGGGTCCTGTTCACTCCCCCCCTCCTGGGTCCTGTTCACTCCCCCCCTCCTGGGTCCTGTTCACTCCCCCCCTCCTGGGTCCTGTTCACTCCCCCCCTCCTGGGTCCTGTTCACTCCACCCCTCCTGGGTCCTGTTCACTCCCCCCTCCTGGGTCCTGTTCACTCCCCCCTCCTGGGTCCTGTTCACTCCCCCCCTCCTGGGTCCTGTTCACTCCCCCCTCCTGGGTCCTGTTCACTCCCCCCCTCCTGGGTCCTGTTCACTCCCCCCCTCCTGGGTCCTGTTCACTCCCCCCCTCCTGGGTCCTGTTCACTCCCCCCCTCCTGGGTCCTGTTCACTCCCCCCCTCCTGGGTCCTGTTCACTCCCCCCCTCCTGGGTCCTGTTCACTCCCCCCCTCCTGGGTCCTGTTCACTCCCCTCCTCCTGGGTCCTGTTCACTCCACCCCCCTCCTGGGTCCTGTTCATTGGGGCACCAAGCTGAAGAAAACCAACTGAAACGGGGAGGGACTACCTGGAATTGTCCAAATAAGAAATGCACATTTTCATTTCCCATTGCTAAATGTTTCAAAACGTTTTTAGTTGTGTGCCCTAATGAACAGGACCCTGTATACAGAGGACCACCTCATTTAGTCCATGGGCCAGAGGGACACTTTGGGGTGGCAAAGTCTAACAACGATTTTCAATAAGGTCCATGTCTGTGGGTTATATTTCGGTATGATAACCACTTATCGGAGGTAGCTAAATGTGGTTATCACTGCATGATATGTTATGTTATGCGGCTAGTTGGGCCAACAGGACTGAGGGCATGAAATATAGCTTTGTATTGTCAGGGAACAATCTTCTTATGCTAGCACAATTGATATTTTATTAACTTCATGATACAACACAAATTAAGGTATCAAACAATTGGATTGGTAATGACATGTCTATGGGCCCACCTTGGGGGATCAAAGGTCATACATGTATGCATTTTGTGGTGCATGGAGACGGAGTAGCTTAGTGGTTAAGAGCGTTGTGCCAGTAACCGAAAGTTCGCTGGTTCTAATCCCAGAGCCGACTAGGTGAAAAATCTGTCGACGTGCCCTTGAGCAAGGCACTTAACCCTAATTGCTCCTGTAAGTTGCTCTGGATAAGAGCGTCTGCTAAATGACTAAAAAAAAGAATGGGCAGTATTGGGATGCGCTCTGTTATCACATGGTACCAGATGATAACTACGCCACATTTCACACAGAACCAGGAGACCCATTGGGAAAGTGTTTGAGCAATAAACAGTAGAGTCATCATAGATTTTGTCTATGAGAAGTCCCAGTAGCCTATGTTCAAGATGGCTGCCATTAATTTCAATAGGGAGGAACTGGATTCCGTTTGCATGGCCATAGCTGAATAAATAACTGGTGTATTAAGACCAATAATGGCTTAAAATGTGTGTTACAATGAGGACAACACAAAACGATGGCCCAAGTATGTCAGTTATGTGTCTTTAGCAAAATATTACCAGAATCATGGTAAGAATATGCCCAAAAAGCTGTCAGAATTGCTGAGTTTTGTAACCGTTTCAAATACATTAAAAACACTTACAAAAAGTTTAGAAGCATTCACTGATGTCTGTTAAATTAAAATGATAATTCAATATGATTCTAGAAATTGTGTTAACATCAAGAAATGTGACATGAAGTATTAGCAAAACGGTTCCAGTAATGTTCCAAAACACATCATATAACTGGTCTGGGCGGTATTTGCATCCCTCATTTCTATATTTCAATTTCAAACAATTAAACATGTATCTATTATGTTCCTAAAAGGGGATCTAATGATATACAATATCATGCCAATAATATAACATCTACGTCTTGAATCCTATCATATATACTGTACACTGCATTCCAACATAACTTTCTAACAAACCCCCTGAAGATGAAGGAATCAACTTACATAGCTGGTGAAGTATTACAGCCTTAGGTTAACTGCCTTCATAGATGGAAACATAGTATATTGCAGTATAGGACCTACTGAGATATGTATTGGTTAGTGGCTGCTGAGGGTTATCCAAGGCATCAGCAATAGTCCAATTGCTAAAAGGCTGGATTTTTTCTAATCACCGATTGCATCATTTCAATCAAATTTGTCTGTCAGACAGTGAACTCATGGCTACAAAATGATTATTATCATATCAATATGATCATATTTCATGAAATAACTTGAAAGGTTAGAGAGGATCATTTTAAGATGGTCATGGACAGAATAGCTTATAATCACCTATGTTTATTTTTAGAGATAATTTGTGTTTACCTTAAATATTTGTTTTTTAACTTGCTGGGACAACTCAACAAATGACAGAGCACACCTTTCATGTTAGCATGCTGAGTATTGCTATACAAGGTGGCAACTATAAAACCAACATGGTAGCAGATCTGGATCTCTTGAACTTATTTCCCAGTATGACCAACTTCCCTAAAACAAATATGTTGTTCTGCTATTTGTAACACCGTTATTTCAATGGTGAATCAGTCTAGGTAAATCATCAGATATGACAGCAAAAATGAACCAAATCCAATGGATTTTTAAGATGAGATCCACCCAATAGGATGTTCCATTGTTGTTTGATACAGTCATTTTCAATGAGCATGTGAACATTCCAACTTATCTCCAACATTCTTTTATCAGCCTGTGAACATTTGATTGCATAGACTCACATACAGCAAGATATATAAATGTGTGAAAAACGTACAACGCTACTTTTTTTGGAGAGGTTATATATTAATTTGATTAGGGGCTTGTGGAGAACAATAGGCGATATGCACAGGCGAGCATGACGTATTTCCGGTTAAATCTCAGGATGGATGTAAACATCCGGTTATCGTAGAACGCTGTGCTACCGTATGCTAGCATTGAATGCTTGTCGTCAAAAACATCCGAAACAGTTAATTTTCGTCGTTGTTGTTGTTGTTTATCTTAATGTTTATGTTAATGTTTTTACTTGTAATACTTCGTCTTGACTTATAACATGATGACGTGTAAACGTACAAAAGTGTCCTTTCAAAAACGGGATGACAGCTCTTCCAGCCATCACTGCTGTGTGCCGCAATGTACAGTGTCTGCCAGATGCAATTCTTCTGTTCGTTTTTTTTACTTTTCCCAAAGACAGTGAATTGCATAAACGGTGGGTGATTTAACATTCGACGAGTCAACTCTCTTACAACAAACACACGAGTCTGCAGCCGACACTTTCTAAGTGAAGATGTGATAGAGCCTCCGACTCCAGCTGGGCGCAGACGTCTGAAGAAGGGGAGCTGTTCCAGTGCTGTTTCAATGGATGGTTTCAAAGTGTAGATCTGGAATAACAATATCAGGAAAAGTAAAGGGTTCACTAGGAAATACACCAGAATCTAACAGCGATTAATAACATTTATTTCGCAACACATTGTAGTCTGCCTATTTAATTGGACTCTGCATACCTAATTCCGCTTGCCGGAGTAGCATCTGGTTTGGGCTTCACACTACAACCATGGCATCCACAGGTCCTGGCTTCACTCCCTGTTTATTTATGAGTTGGTATTAGGAGAGATGCTAGTATGCATGTGACACAACTGTCTGGTATTGAAATGATACAAACCATTGTTCGTGGTTTATGCCACTTCTGCTCTGTTTTCAGTGCACGAAAGTACAGGAGGGACGACAGACATGCCACATTCAGAGTAATGGGCGGTCTGATATAGTAATGCAACCAAATGATTGCATATCCCACACCCAGCCACACAGGAACAGTAGCTTTTAACAGCAGCACAACTGGCTGTGAATCACGCAATGTCATCTGAAATACACAGAAGCATAATTTAATGGGGTTTTGAAAGACGAGGGTCTACAGCAGCAGGAGTAGGAGTAAGACTTGTTCTTTCTACTTTTTACTGGTGGAAGCAACTTATCTACTGTCTCGTGTCACTTTTGTGCTTTCTGCATCACTTTCCTACTGTCCTGCACCACTTGGCTATACTGTCTCCCACCACTTACCTATTGTCTTGTGCCATTTACCTGCCTTCAAACAGTATTGGCAGAGCAGTAGGTGAGTGGTGCAACATTGTAGCCTAGTACCAATAACAACAGTAGAGTGAAGGTTTTGCTCCTACTTCCTCTTGAAAAGTAGAAACATCAAGTGCAAAAGCAAGGAAGTTGGGCCATATGTTTATAAAGAAAGAAGTAAAGATGACAGGACAGTTTTGAGTAGAACATCAGCAGTTTGAAGAATAGCTGAGTGGAATATGTTACTGTCATTGCAGTCATCAAGTCAGGAAAAAGTAGTAATATCATTATTGTTTACATTTCAAACCAAACTCCAATTTGTTTACAACAGACCCAACAACAAAGCATGGCAATTCCCACTCAGCTAACCTGGTCTGTATTAGGCTACCACTGTTCAGCTATCGTGAAAACCACTAAAGTGTTCTCTTAGCAACGGCAATCAAAGCTGTGGTAACAACATTAAACGAGTAAAACATGTGTTGAACGGAACCTTGAACAAGTTCAACAGAACTTTGAACGTGTCCCTTAATCTAGTCCTACTCTCAGCTGGTGGGGTGGCTTTAGGTTCTTCATTGAGCGGTAGCAGTGCGCTCTCACAGAGATCTCATTTGTAGTCCTGTTTTTACCTGATACTTTCATAAAAGTACCAAACACATGAAGTGAGAGGTACATACACATGATTAAACTTTATTTAAAAAGCATGATTAACCTGAAGCAGGACGGCGTCATGACTTTAAAACACCAAAGCAAGGCTTCTAGCTCAGGCTAGCTAGCGTTAGCATGTTACCTTCAAAGTTGCAAAGAAAATAAGAAACGTAAAATTTGAAGCCTTTATCCAGTTTGCTACGTGGTGTCGTACTGGATGTCCGGACGACCCTCCGTATATCATTAACAGATACTTTAGGCAACTCCAGCAAACACCTTGTAAACTTTAATCTCTGCCATCATAACGGTCTACTGTCACTGTCTAATGTTTTTTTCCGGTAACCGGAAATGCCCATGCATCCTTACGCCAATGCGGAAGTGATGCGTGCATAGAGCCTATTGAATACCTGTCGTAGTAGGTCATTAAATAATTTACACCACATACCATCAAACCTTTGCCACCCCAAAGTGGACACATTGTTCCACTGGCTAATAGCCTGTCTGTCATAGCCACGAGAAGATGTTTTGAGTAGGGGGGGGGGGGGGGTGCTGACCGCTCCCAGACACACTCCCGTCCTGCGAACCCAAGCTCCCATTAGTTCTACAGACATTACTGCCTACAACAATACATCTAACTGATGGGATACACAAACAGGACAAGCTACACTCCTCGCCAAATCAAGACAGCTTTATCACAAATTCCATATGGACTAATTGATTAAAGCAGGGAAATGTGGGTTCCAACCACAAGCTGCAGTTTTGGAATAATAGATGCATCTCGTCTATTTTAGGCTTTTTTTTTACGAACTCCTAGTGTGTCATTTATAATAGGTTATAACCCCCCTAACTCCTAGTGTGTCATTTATAATAGGTTATAACCCCCCTAACTGCTAGTGTGTCATTTATAATAGGTTATAACCCCCCTAACTGCTAGTGTGTCATTTATAATAGGTTATAACCCCCCTAACTCCTAGTGTGTCATTTATAATAGGTTATAACCCCCCCTAACTGCTAGTGTGTCATTTATAATAGGTTATAACCCCCCCCCCCAACTGCTAGTGTGTCATTTATAATAGGTTATAACCCCCCCCCCCCCTAACTCCTAGTGTGTCATTTATAATAGGTTATAACCCCCCCTAACTGCTAGTGTGTCATTTATAATAGGTTATAACCCCCCCCCCCAACTCCTAGTGTGTCATTTATAATAGGTTATAACCCCCCCCCCCCCTAACTCCTAGTGTGTCATTTATAATAGGTTATAACCCCCCCCCCCCTAACTCCTAGTGTGTCATTTATAATAGGTTATAACCCCCCTAACTCCTAGTGTGTCATTTATAATAGGTTATAACCCCCCTAACTGCTAGTGTGTCATTTATAATAGGTTATAACCCCCCTAACTGCTAGTGTGTCATTTATAATAGGTTATAACCCCCCTAACTCCTAGTGTGTCATTTATAATAGGTTATAACCCCCCTAACTGCTAGTGTGTCATTTATAATAGGTTATAAACCCCCCCCCCCTAACTGCTAGTGTGTCATTTATAATAGGTTATAACCCCCCTAACTGCCAGTGTGTCATTTATAATAGGTTATAACCCCCCTAACTGCTAGTGTGTCATTTATAATAGGTTATAACCCCCCCCCCCTCCCAACTGCTAGTGTGTCATTTATAATAGGTTATAACCCCCCCTAACTGCCAGTGTGTCATTTATAATAGGTTATAACCCCCCTAACTGCTAGTGTGTCATTTATAATAGGTTATAACCCCCCCCCCCTAACTGCTAGTGTGTCATTTATAATAGGTTATAACCCCCCCCCCCCCTAACTGCTAGTGTGTAATTTATAATAGGTTATAACCCCCCCCCCCCCTAACTGCTAGTGTGTCATTTATAATAGGTTATAACCCCCCCCCCCCCCCCCCAACTGCTAGTGTGTCATTTATAATAGGTTATAACCCCCCCCCCTAACTGCTAGTGTGTCATTTATAATAGGTTATAACCCCCCCCCCCCCCCCCCCTAACTGCTAGTGTGTCATTTATAATAGGTTATAACCCCCCCCCTAACTGCTAGTGTGTCATTTATAATAGGTTATAACCCCCCCTAACTGCTAGTGTGTCCTTTATAATAGGTTATAAACCCCCCCCCCCCCCCCTAACTGCTAGTGTGTCATTTATAAAAGGTTATAAACCCCCTAACTGCTAGTGTGTCATTTATAATAGGTTATAACCCCCCCTAACTGCTAGTGTGTCCTTTATAATAGGTTATAAACCCCCCCCCCCCCCTAACTGCTAGTGTGTCATTTTTAATAGGTTATAACCCCCCTAACTGCTAGTGTGTAATTTATAATAGGTTATAACCCCCCCTAACTGCTAGTGTGTCATTTATAATAGGTTATAACCCCCCCTAACTGCTAGTGTGTCATTTATAATAGGTTATAACCCCCCCCCCCCCCCCCTAACTGCTAGTGTGTCATTTATAATAGGTTATAAACCCCCCCCCCCCCCCTAACTGCTAGTGTGTCATTTATAATAGGTTATAACCCCCCCTAACTGCTAGTGTGTCATTTATAATAGGTTATAACCCCCCCTAACTGCTAGTGTGTCATTTATAATAGGTTATAACCCCCCCCCCCCCCCTAACTGCTAGTGTGTCATTTATAATAGGTTATAACCCCCCCTAACTGCCAGTGTGTCATTTATAATAGGTTATAACCCCCCTAACTGCTAGTGTGTCATTTATAATAGGTTATAACCCCCCCTAACTGCCAGTGTGTCATTTATAATAGGTTATAACCCCCCTAACTCCTAGTGTGTCATTTATAATAGGTTATAACCCCCCTAACGGCTAGTGTGTCATTTATAATAGGTTATAACCCCCCTAACTGCTAGTGTGTCATTTATAATAGGTTATAACCCCCCTAACTCCTAGTGTGTCCTTTTGAATAGGTTACAACCCCCTTAAACATAAGCAGGCTCCAGACTAAAATATGCAACAAAAACATTGTTTTGATGAAGGCAAATAGCGTATTCATTAGTCAACTACTTTGTTTCATGTTTAAGCCTGCCCATCATATAAAGTTTGTTTCATGTTTAAGCCTGACCATCATATGAAGTTTGTTTCATGTTTAAGCCTGATCATCATATCAAGTTTAAGCTCACAAATCAAAAACTGGGCAAAATAAAACATCCGCCAAATGCGGGTATCTAATGGTTAAAAATATACTAATTTTAGCTTTCTCATGCTGTATGTCTCAACAGACCAATGTTAAGCAAATTACACCCTGCTAAAAGGGATTAAACGATGAACAGTGATGTTGATGAGAAAAACACACTTGTTTCGGTAATGCTAGTCGCAGCTCAAATGGCGCTTGCAGGCCTTCATTTAGCCAATTAGGTAGGCTACCTCGCATCTCAAGTAGGCTTAAGTGTTTGTCAATTTAGACAGAGAAGATAGGCCTAGACATGTGATTTGGTTGTCCAGTGTGCTACTCGCTCTAGTGTGCTAGCTAGCCAGTGTGTTTGTGTTTACAGTTTCCTTAATTTGTCATGAGAAAAAGGCTTGTAGAAAAAAAGAACTCCCTTGCGTAGTTTTAACATCTCACCACCAGGTGGTGCTGCCGCACCCGTACTTCCCGCGGCCATGCTATCTGCTTTTCTCCTTAGCCACAGTCGTCGTTAAAAGTTTTGAGGATGACACAAGTATTGGTCTTCACAAAGTTCGCTGCTTCAGTGTTTTTAGATATTTTTGTCAGATGTTACTATGGTATACTGAAGTATAATTACAAGCATTCCATAAGTGTCAAAGGCTTTTATTGACAATTACATTAAGTTTATGCAAAGAGTCAATATTTGCAGTGTTGACCCTTCTTTTTCAAGACCTCTGCAATCCGCCCTGGCATGGTGTCAATTAACTTCTGGGCCACATCTTGAATGATGGCAGCCCATTCTTGCATAATCAATGCTTGGAGTTTGTCAGAATTTGTGGGTTTTTGTTTGTCCACCCGCCTCTTGAGGATCGACCACAAGTTCTCAATGGGATTAAGGTCTGGGGAGTTTCCTGGCCATGGACCCAAAATGTCGATGTTTTGTTCCCCGAGCCACTTAGTTATCACTTTTGCCTTATGTCAAGGTGCTCCATCATGCTGGTTACCTTCGCTTTCTTGGGCACAGGTACCTTTCGCAGAATATCAGTCTGTCCCTGATGTTTTTCCTGGAGAGAAGTGGCTTCTTTGCTGCCTTCTTGACACCAGGCCATCCTCCAAAGTCTTCGCCTCACTGTGCGTGCAAATGCACTCACACCTGCCTGCTGCCATTCCTGAGCAAGCTCTGCACTGGTGGTGCCCCGATCCCGCAGCTGAATCAACTTTAGGAGACGGTCCTGGCGCTTGCTGGACTTTCTTGGGCGCCCTGAAGCCTTCTTCACAACAATTGAACCTCTCTCCTTGAAGTTCTTGATGATCCGATAAATGGATGATTTAGGTGCAATCTTACTAGCAGCAATATCCTTGCCTGTGAAGCCCTTTTTGTGCAAAGCAATGATGACGGCACGTGTTTCCTTGCAGGTAAGCATGGTTAACAGAGGAAGAACAATGATTTCAAGCACCACCCTCCTTTTAAAGCTTCCAGTCTGTTATTCTAACTCAATCAGCATGACAGAGGGATCTCCAGCCTTGTCCTCGTCAACACTCTCACCTGTGTTAACGAGAGAATCACTGACATCATGGCAGCTGGTCCTTTTGTGGCAGGGCTGAAATGCAGTGGAAATGTTTTTGGGGGATTAAGTTCATTTTCATGGCAAAGAGGGACTTTGCAATTAATTGCAATTCATCTGATCACTCTTCATGACATTCTGGAGTATATGCAAATTGCCATCATAAAAACTGAGGCAGCAGACTTTGTGAAAAGTTGTATTTGTGTCATTGTCAAAACTTTTGACCACAACTGTTTTCCTTCACCATTCGTCCATCCTTGCAGCTTCCATCACAGTCAAAGATGAGCTGTTCTATGGGTTCCTGAGACCATGGCTGGGTAAGAACAAAACATGAACACCTTTCATTTACTGTACCCAGGATTATTACAGTACTCTCAGATCCTCTGTCCTAGTCACAGTAATATTTCCTATACTATATACAGTACTCTCAGATACTCTGTCCTAGTCACAGTAATATTTCCTATAGTATATACAGTACTCTCAGATCCTCTGTCCTAGTCACAGCTACGGTAATATTGTCCTACAGGACAGAGTCTTCTCCTGAGTAACGGAGAGGACTGGTCTCGTCGTAGACGCCTACTCACTCCTGCCTTCCATTTCGACATCCTCAAGAACTATGTCAAGACCTTTAACCACTCCGCCAACATCATGCATGTGAGTCTATGGAGCAACAGCACTGATCGTGTGGGTTCATTTGAGCAACACTCAAGTAAACTCAAGGCATTTGGCCCTTAACATGAAACATGTTAGAGAAACAAGTGGTATAGTGTACAAGTAACTTTTTTTGCACCAGCTTCTCTGTTCTCAACGGCCCTCCGTAATTATTGGGACAGTGAAGCATTTTGGCTTCTTTTGGCTCTATACTTGAAAACATTGGATCCATATCGGGTGAACCGTTTAGAAATTACAGCAGTTTTTTGTACATAGTCCTCCCATTTTAGGGGAGCAAAAGTATTGGGACTAATTCCCTTATATGTGTATTAAAGTAGTCAAAAGTTAAGTATTTGGTCCCATATTCCCAGCACGCAATGACTACATCAAGATTGTGACTCTACAAACTTGTTGGATGCATTTGCTGTTTGTTTTGGTTGTGTTTCAGATTATTTTGTACCCAATAGAAATGAATGGTAAATAATGTATTGTGTCATTTTGGTGTCACTTTTATTGTAAATAAAAACAATTCTACATGAATGTGGATGCTACCATGATGACGGATAATCCTGAATGAATCGTGAATAATGATGAGTGAGAAAGTTATACCCCCCAAAAAATGCTAACCTCCCCTGTTATTGTAATGGTGAGAGGTTAGCATGTCTTGGGGGTATGATATAAAATGCTAACCTCCCCTGTTATTGTAACGGTGAGAGGTTAGCATGTCTTGGGGGTATGATATAAAAAGGGGACGACGACAATGCAAATAGTCCGGGTAGCCATGATTAGCTGTTCAGCAGTCTTATGGCTTGGGGGTAGAAACTGTTAAGGAGCCTTTTGGACCTAGACTTGGCGCTCCGGTACCGCTTGCTGTGTCGATATGAATGGGGGCGTGTTTGGCCCTCCGTTTCCTGTAGTCCACGATCATCTCCTTTGTCTTGCTCATGTTGAGGGAGAAGTTGTTGTCCTGGCACCACACGGCCAGGTCTCTGACCTCCTCCCTATAGGCTGTCTTATCATTGTTGGTTATCAGGCCTACCACCGTTGTGTCGTCAGGCAAACTTAATGATGGTGTTGGAGTCGTGCTTGGCCACGCAGTCTTGGGTGAGCAGAGAGTACAGGAGGGGACTAAGCATGCATCCCTGAGGGGCCCCCGTGTTGAGGATCAGCGTGGCAGATGTGTTGTTGTCTACCCTTACCACCTGGGGGCGGCCCGTCAGGAAGTCCAGGATCCAGTTGCAGAGGGAGGTGTTTAGTCCCAGGGTCCTTAGCTTAGTGATGAGCTTTGTGGGCACTATGGTGTTGAACGCTGAGCTGCAGTCAATGAAGAGCATTCTCACATAGGTGTTCCTTTTGTCCAGGTGATAGTCATTTAGGCAGGTTACCTTCGCTTTCTTGGGCACAGGGACTATGGCACAGGGACTATGGGTATGATATTTGTGCGTCTGTAACTTTCTCACTGATCAATATTCATGATTAATTCAGGATTATAAACTGGTTGGTTTGAGCTATGAATTCTGATTGGCTAAAAGCCATGGTATATCAGATCGTATACCACGGGTATGACAATACATTTAGTTTTACTGCTCTAATTACGTTGGTAACCAGTTTATAATAGCAATAAGGCTCCTCAGGGGTTTGTGGTATATGGCCAATATACCACGGCTAAGGGCTGTTCTTACACACGGCGCAACGCGGAGTGCCTGGATACAGCCCTTAGCCGTGGTATATTGGTCATATACAACACCCCCTCAGGCTTATTGCTTAATTATCCATCATCATGGTAGCATCCACATTCATGTAGAAGTGTTTAGAAACATGTTCTATTCTTATTTACAATAAAAGTGACCCCAAAATGACACAATACATTATTTACCATTCATTTCTATTGGGCACAAGATAATCCGAAACACAACCAAAATAAATTGTTTAAAAAAAATTGTAGAGTCACAAGCTTGATGTAATCATTGCGTGCTATGAATATGGGACCAAATACTACACTTTTTACTACTTTAATACACATATAAGGGAATTAGTCCCAATACTTCTGGTCCCCTACAATGGGAGGACTATGTACAAAAACTGCTGTAATTTCTAAATGGTTCACCCGATATGGATGAAAATACAGTCAAATTATAGCTGACAGTCTGCACTTTTAACCTCACGGTCACTGTTTGATTTCAAATGCAAAGTTTTGAAGTATAGAGCCAACGAAGAAAAGATGCTTCACTGTCCCAATAATTACAGAGGGCACTGTATATAAAATACTAGATATTCGAAGACATATCCTTTTAATAGTCCTAGTCTAGTTTAGTTGCACTCGCCAGCACATGCAAATAGACGTTGTTGATAGTAATTATGTATGCGCTATACGAGCAGTTAGAATGATGTAGTGAAGTAAGCAAATAGCTTACAAATAGCTTGTGAGTAGTTCTCATCTCCCGCTCCATCTGTCTTGTCAAGCTTATCAGCTCTCTGTCTCATGGAAACAAGTTTTGACACAGTTACAAAAGAAAGGGACATTTAGGGGCGTTTACACGTCTACACTTCTGCAGCGAGTTTTTAGCTCGTCTCGTCTCCTCGTCAACTCTTTTTATTTGTGCATTTGTGAATGCAAATGATTGTTTTGAAACTTGTTCATTGGATGCAGCATGTGTCAGACAGAGGAGGCTGGTGGGAGGGAGCTAAATCTATTCCATTCCAGGTATTACAATGAGCCCGTCCTCCTATAGCTCCTCCCGCCAGCCTCCCCTGGTGTGAGAATGTAAGAGGTAGTGTGGTGAAGTAGGCAACACAAATTTATCCCACAGCGTTAGTTGGAGGACTCATCATGGATAGAACCCGTTTTAGCGTGTACACTGCCATCGACGGCTTCCACCATTTGAAAGTAGTCAACTTGGGTGGGAATTCCTATGGGTTGGGGAGTGATCAGCCAAATATCAGAGCATTGTCTCCTTGTTGCATTGTTTGTAAATGGATTTAAACTATATCACATGCTATCTAGTGGCCACAATAAATGAATGACACGAGATATGATTCAGGACTCCGGCGCTGCAGGTGTCTGTAAATCACCAATATTAGCTTTATGCTTTTTTAAAAAACACAAAACAAGAAAATTGACTACTTCAAAATGGAGACAGCCTCGGTGACGCTGCCCGTGCTGTCACAGACACCATAATGGGACAGATAAAAAAGATGATTCCTCTAACTAACTCAATGGTCTCTCCCCTGCTTGTTGGTGTCAGTCTAAGTGGCGCCGCCTGGTGGCCGAGGGAAAGAGCTGCCAGGACATGTTCAGTCACATCAGCCTGATGACTCTGGACAGTCTGCTCAGATGTACCTTCAGCTACAACAGCAACTGCCAGGAGTGAGTAACCTGCCTTTAATATGACTGATACAGAAGCAGTGAGTAACCTGTCTTTAATATGACTGATACAGAAGCAGTGAGTAACCTGTCTTTAATATGACTGATACAGAAGCAGTGAGTAACCTGTCTTTAATATGACTGATACAGAAGCAGTGAGTAACCTATCTTTAATATGACTGATACAGAAGCAGTGAGTAACCTGTCTTTAATATGACTGATACAGAAGCAGTGAGTAACCTGTCTTTAATATGACTGATACAGAAGCAGTGAGTAACCTGTCTTTAATACGACTGATACAGAAGCAGTGAGTAACCTGTCTTTAATATGACTGATACAGAAGCAGTGAGTAACCTATCTTTAATATGACAGATACAGAAGCAGTGAGTAACATGTCTTTAATATGACTGATACAGAAGCAGTGAGTAACCTGTCTTTAATACGACTGATACAGAAGCAGTGAGTAACCTGTCTTTAATACGACTGATACAGAAGCGGTGAATAACCTGTCTTTAATATGACTGATACAGAAGCAGTGAGTAACCCTCTACCTCTGATTCTGACTGAGACATGAGCCCAGTAACCTTCTACCTCCGATACTGACTGAGACAAGAGCCCAGTAACCTTCTACCTCCGATACTGACTGAGGCAAGAGCCCAGTAACCTTCTACCTCTGATACTGACTGAGGCAAGAGCCCAGTAACCTTCTACCTCTGATTCTGACTGAGGCAAGAGCCCAGTAACCTTCTACCTCTAATTCTGACTGAGACAAGAGCCCAGTAACCTTCTACCTCTGATACTGACTGAGGCAAGAGCCCAGTAACCTTCTACCTCCGATACTGACTGAGGCAAGAGCCCAGTAACCTTCTACCTCTGATACTGACTGAGGCAAGAGCCCAGTAACCTTCTACCTCTGATACTGACTGAGGCAAGAGCCCAGTAACCTTCTACCTCCGATACTGACTGAGGCAAGAGCCCAGTAACCTTCTACCTCTGATACTGACTGAGGCAAGAGCCCATCTCACTACACGTATATTCTATAAGATCAGAGTAGCATTACAGAATATAATATCAGTGATATCTACTGTATTGTGGAAGGACGACCAGAAGTGACCTCAAGGACAGATTATTTCCATCTGTTGTGTGTTGTATGTTGCAGCATTTTGGACCAGTCTCTCTTAGCAGGGCAAATTCATTTGTTTAATCGAATTGGTTTGTAGAGCTAATCCGGAAATACAACTGTTTAGTACATTAGATAAGCAAATCACCTCTTTCACTGTACTCTACCCTCCCTCCTCTATCCAACTCTGATGTCTCATTACTCCCCTCTACCCTCCCTCCTCTATCCAACTCTAATGTCTCATTACTCCCCTCTACCCTCCCTCCTCTATCCAACTCTAATGTCTCATTACTCCCCTCTACCCTCCCTCCTCTATCCAACTCTAATGTCTCCATACTCCCCTCTACCCTCCCTCCTCTATCCAACTCTAATGTCTCATTACTCCCCTCTACCCTCCCTCCTCTATCCAACTCTAATGTCTCATTACTCCCCTCTACCCTCCCTCCTCTATCCAACTCTAATTTCTCATTACTCCCCTCTACCTTCCCTCCTCTATCCAACTCTAATGTCTCATTACTCCCCTCTACCCTCCCTCCTCTATCCAACTCTAATGTCTCATTACTCCCCTCTACCCTCCCTCCTCTATCCAACTCTAATGTCTCATTACTCCCCTCTACCCTCCCTCCTCTATCCAACTCTAATGTCTCATTACTCCCCTCTACCCTCCCTCCTCTATCCAACTCTAATGTCTCATTACTCCCCTCTACCCTCCCTCCTCTATCCAACTCTAATGTCTCATTACTCCCCTCTACCCTCCCTCCTCTATCCAACTCTAATATCTCATTACTCCCCTCTACCCTCCCTCCTCTATCCAACTCTAATGTCTCCATACTCCCCTCTACCCTCCCTCCTCTATCCAACTCTAATGTCTCATTACTCCCCTCTACCCTCCCTCCTCTATCCAACTCTAATGTCTCATTACAACCCTCTACCCTCCCTCCTCCATCCAACTCTAATGTCTCATTACTCCCCTCTACCCTCCCTCCTCTATCCAACTCTAATGTCTCATTACTCCCCTCTACCCTCCCTCCTCTATCCAACTCTAATGTCTCATTACTCCCCTCTACCCTCCCTCCTCTATCCAACTCTAATGTCTCATTACTCCCCTCTACCCTCCCTCCTCTATCCAACTCTAATGTCTCATTACTCCCCTCTACCCACCCTCCTCTATCCAACTCTAATGTCTCATTACTCCCCTCTACCCTCCCTCCTCTATCCAACGCTAATGTCTCATTACTCCCCTCTACCCTCCCTCCTCTATCCAACTCTAATGTCTCATTACTCCCCTCTACCCTCCCTCCTCTATCCAACTCTAATGTCTCATTACTCCCCTCTACCCTCCCTCCTCTATCCAACTCTAATATCTCATTACTCCCCTCTACCCTCCCTCCTCTATCCAACTCGAATGTCTCATTACTCCCCTCTACCCTCCCTCCTCTATCCAACTCTAATGTCTCATTACTCCCCTCTACCCTCCCTCCTCTATCCAACTCTAATGTCTCATTACTCCCCTCCCTCCTCTATCCAACTCTAATGTCTCATTACTCCCCTCTACCCTCCCTCCTCTATCCAACTCTAATGTCTCATTACTCCCCTCTACCCTCCCTCCTCTATCCAATTGTAATGTCTCATTACTCCCCTCTACCCTCCCTCCTCTATCCAACTCTAATGTCTCATTACTCCCCTCTACCCTCCCTCCTCTATCCAACTCTAATATCTCATTACTCCCCTCTACCCTCCCTCCTCTATCCAACTCTAATGTCTCATTACTCCCCTCTACCCTCCCTCCTCTATCCAACTCTAATGTCTCATTACTCCCCTCTACCCTCCCTCCTCTATCCAACTCTAATATCTCATTACTCCCCTCTACCCTCCCTCCTCTATCCAACTCTAATGTCTCATTACTCCCCTCTACCCTCCCTCCAACTCTGTCTCATGGCTCCTTTCCTTTCCTCCAGGAGTTCCAGTGACTACATAGCAGCCATCTTTGAGCTGAGCACCCTGGTGATCGAGCGGAGAGGTCGTATCCTGCACCACTGGGACTGGCTGTACTGGAGGTCCCCAGAAGGACAACGCTTCAAACAGGCCTGTAGTGTAGTACACAGGTAGGAGTTGGCAAAATTCTGGAAATGTTCCTGAAATTCCAAGGTTTTCCTGAAATTCTGGTTGGAAAATTCCCGGAAGCTGGAAATCCAGGAATCCTCCAACCAGGATTTCTGGAATACTTGGAAATTTTCAAAAAGTAACTGGAATTGTACAACCCTATACACAGGTTCACAAGCACTGTGGTCCAGGAGCGCAGAGCACAGCTTCTCCTCCAGGGGGAGCCAGAGAGCCAGGCTGACACCACAGGAGGGGAGGAGAAGAGAAAGAGAGTAGCAGACTTCATTGATTTGTTACTGCTGTCAAAGGATGAGGAGGGCCGTGGTCTCACAAATGAGGAGATAAAAGCAGAGGCAGACACTTTCATGTTTGGAGGTGATCCTCAAGGGGTTAGGTCCACTCTATCCCTTTCTACAGTTACCCTGGCAGTATATCCTATCAGAAACAACTGTATTTACCCTGGCAGTATATCCTATCAGAAACTACTGTATTTACCCTGGCAGTATATCCTATCAGAAACTACTGTATTTACCCTGGCAGTATATCCTATCAGAAACTACTGTATTTACCCTGGCAGTATATCCTGTCATAAACTACTGTATTTACCCTGGCAGTATATCCTATCATAAACTACTGTATTTACCCTGGCAGTATATCCTATCATAAACTACTGTATTTACCCTGGCAGTATATCCTGTCATAAACTACTGTATTTACCCTGGCAGTATATCCTGTCATAAACTACTGTATTTACCCTGGCAGTATATCCTATCAGAAACTACTGTATTTACCCTGGCAGTATATCCTATCATAAACTACTGTATTTACCCTGGCAGTATATCCTATCAGAAACTACTGTATTTACCCTGGCAGTATATCCTGTCATAAACTACTGTATTTACCCTGGCAGTATATCCTATCAGAAACTACTGTATTTACCCTGGCAGTATATCCTGTCATAAACTACTGTATTTACCCTGGCAGTATATCCTGTCATAAACTACTGTATTTACCCTGGCAGTATATCCTGTCATAAACTACTGTATTTACCCTGGCAGTATATCCTATCATAAACTACTGTATTTGAGACTTTATTCTCTCTCAGGTCATGACACCACGGCCAGCGGGATCAGCTGGGTTCTGTATAACTTGTCTCAGCATCAGGACTACCAGGACCGCTGTAGAGCCGAGGTCCAGAACCTGCTACAGGCCCGACAGACAGAGGACATAGACTGGTCAGAACCTGTGTTTGTCTGTCTCTGTCTGTCTGTATGTCCATCTGTTCGTCTGTCTGTCCAACTGCTTGCCTGTCTGTCTTTCTTTCTGTCAGGGGGGCGGGTCATACCACAGGGTGAGGGCATGGGGACGGGTCATACCACAGGGTGAGGGGAGGGGGACGGGTCATACCACAGGGTGAGGGGAGGTGGACGGGTCATACCACAGGGTGAGGGCAGAGGGACTGGTCATACCACAGGGTGAGGGGAGGTGGACGGGTCATACCACAGGGTGAGGGGAGGGGGGCGGGTCATACCACAGGGTGAGGGCAGGGGGACAGGTCATACCACAGGGTGAGGGGAGGTGGACGGGTCATACCACAGGGTGAGGGCAGAGGGACTGGTCATACCACAGGGTGAGGGGAGGTGGACGGGTCATACCACAGGGTGAGGGGAGGGGGACGGGTCATACCACAGGCTTTTCTCAAATGGGGCACATTTGTAGTAATGTAAAGTTCTCTTCATTTCAACATGGTAGGAATGTGTTCTCTACTGTCTAGTTCTTTCCAGGAGATGAAACAAGGAGCGGAGTCTGGGATCTCTGTAGGCCAAGACTCCCAAACAGACCAGTCCTTTCTGTATGTGTGAATGATCCATAAAAGAGTGACTGGTGTGTTGTGTTTCTGCAGGGAGGACCTGAGCAGCCTCCCCTTCACCACCATGTGTATCAAAGAGTCTCTGAGACTGCACTCCCCTGTGTCTGCTGTCACCAGACAATACACTCAGGACATGACGGTGCCAGGGGGACGGGTCATACCACAGGGTGAGGGCAGGGGGACTGGTCATACCACAGGGGGACGGGTCATACCACAGGGTGAGGGGAGGGGGACTGGTCATACCACAGGGTGAGGACAGGGGGACGGGTCATATCACAGGGTGAGGGGAGGGGGACGGGTCATATCACAGGGTGAGGGCAGGGGGACGGGTCATACCACAGGGTGAGGGGAGGGGGACGGGTCATATCACAGGGTGAGGGGAGGTGGACGGGTCATATCACAGGGTGAGGGGAGGTGGACGGGTCATACCACAGGGTGAGGGCAGGGGGACTGGTCATACCACAGGGTGAGGACAGGGGGATGGGTCATACCACAGGGTGAGGGGAGGGGGACGGGTCATACCACAGGGTGAGGACAGGGGGACGGGTCATACCACAGGGTGAGGACAGGGGGATGGGTCATACCACAGGGTGAGGACAGGGGGATGGGTCATACCACAGGGTGAGGACAGTGGGATGGGTCATACCACAGGGTGAGGGGAGGGGGACGGGTCATACCACAGGGTGAGGGGAGGGGGACGGGTCATACCACAGGGTGAGGGCAGGGGGACGGGTCATACCACAGGGTGTATTTGGGTATATTTGCATATATAAAAACATTAACATAAAAGGGTGGAACAGAGCTGCAACCACCAAACACCTCTCTGACTACTCTACCTGCTCTGACTACTCTACCTTCTCTGACTACTCTACCTGCTCTGACTACTCTACCTGCTCTGACTACTCTACCTGCTCTGACTACTCCACCTTCTCTGACTACTCTACCCTCTCTGACTACTCTACCTGCTCTGACTACTCTACCTTCTCTGACTACTCCACCTTCTCTGACTACTCTACCTTCTCTGACTACTCTACCTTCTCTGACTACTCCACCTGCTCTGACTACTCTACCTTCTCTGACTACTCTACCTTCTCTGACTACTCTACCTGTTCTGACTACTCCACCTTCTCTGACTACTCTACCTGCTCTGACTACTCCACCTGCTCTGACTACTCCACCTTCTCTGACTACTCTACCTTCTCTGACTACTCTACCTGCTCTGACTACTCTACCTGCTCTGACTACTCTACCTTCTCTACCTTCTCTGACTACTCCACCTGCTCTGACTACTCTACCTTCTCTGACTACTCTACCTGCTCTGACTACTCCACCTGCTCTGACTACTCCACCTGCTCTGACTACTCTACCTTCTCTGACTACTCTACCTGCTCTGACTACTCTACCTGCTCTGACTACTCTACCTGCTCTGACTACTCTACCTTCTCTGACTACTCTACCTGCTCTGACTACTCTACCTTCTCTGACTACTCTTCCTGCTCTGACTACTCTACCTGCTCTGACTACTCCACCTGCTCTGACTACTCTACCTTCTCTACCTTCTCTGACTACTCCACCTTCTCTGACTACTCTACCTTCTCTACCTTCTCTGACTACTCCACCTGCTCTGACTACTCCACCTTCTCTGACTACTCTACCTTCTCTGACTACTCTACCTTCTCTGACTACTCTACCTGCTCTGACTACTCCACCTGCTCTGACTACTCCACCTGCTCTGACTACTCCACCTTCTCTGACTACTCTACCTTCTCTGACTACTCTACCTTCTCTGACTACTCTACCTTCTCTGACTACTCCACCTTCTCTGACTACTCCACCTGCTCTGACTACTCTACCTTCTCTGACTACTCTACCTGCTCTGACTACTCTACCTTCTCTGACTACTCTACCTGCTCTGACTACTCTACCTTCTCTGACTACTCTTCCTGCTCTGACTACTCTACCTGCTCTGACTACTCCACCTGCTCTGACTACTCTACCTTCTCTACCTTCTCTGACTACTCCACCTTCTCTGACTACTCCACCTGCTCTGACTACTCCACCTGCTCTGACTACTCTACCTTCTCTACCTGCTCTGACTACTCTACCTGCTCTGACTACTCCACCTGCTCTGACTACTCCACCTGCTCTGACTACTCCACCTGCTAGACTGCCTCATGAATTACTGCTGTTGTCACGTTCTCTTACATAATTCAACAAATGTGTCAATAGCAGGATACTCTCGGATTAAAAATCAACACGCTTGGCTCTAGATTACACCTATCTAAACACCTATTACACAATCAAAGTGTTCATTTTCATGAGTTGCTTTCATTTCAGCGAATCTAATTTGTAAACATTTCAACTGCGTTAAATTGTAACTTTTTTCAATTCCACTAAAAAATTAACACCCATCAAAATAAAGTTATCTTTCTTCTCTTTCTTGTGACGTAAGTGTCGAGACAGTGCGTTAAATCTCCGACGAAGCTTTAGCGTCCTTATAGATCGAACGGAAAGGCAATGTAAACAAAGGAAATAGACAGCTGAAAAAGACTGATCCTCAGGTGGGCGGGGCATGCGCATTGCTAATACTAATGTATTTTTCCACCTCAGGTAGCATCTGTCTGGTGAGCATCTACGGGACCCATCACAACCCTGAGATCTGGCCTGACCCAGACGTTAGTACACTTTACTCCATCTACACTCAGGACTCTGGCTAGCTCCTAGTATCCTCTCACAGAGCTGCCGACAGGCTAACTTTAGTCTGATGGCATTTCCCTCTTCCCCTCTCTAGGTGTACAACCCCATGCGCTTTGACCCTGAGAGCTCAAAGGGCCGTTCATCCCATGCCTTCATACCCTTCTCTTCAGGACCTAGGTTTGGATTCTCTTTTTTATGATCATTATACACATGATCATCACAGCCCAGGCGTGACATAGCCCAATGTTTACAACCTGGTCCCTGATCCGTTTGTGCTGACATGACAGTGCAAACGGATCTGGGAACCAGTCTGTGATGATACTCGGTGAAACAGCATTAACCATCCCGATCATTCTGTGCTATAGGAACTGTATAGGTCAGAAGTTTGCCATGGCGGAGCTGCGTGTGGTGGTGGCGCTGACCTTGAGGAGGTTCCGCTTGACCCCTGGGGGGGTGGAGGTGAGGAGGCTGCCCCAGCTGGTGCTCAGGGCCGAGGGGGGGCTGTGGCTGATGCTGGAGACCCTAGACACCCCCCAGGAGTGACCCCTGACCCCTGACCCCTGGGGGGGGTAGAGGTGAGGAGGCTTCCCCAGCTGGTGCTCAGGGCCGAGGGGGGGCTGTGGCTGATGCTGGAGACCCTAGACACCCCCCAGGAGTGACCCCTGACCCCTGACCCCTGACTTCCATCTTTCCTCTATGGATCAGTCATAGAGAAACTGCTTTTATGCTTTTACTGTATAAACATACACTGAGTATACAAAACATTAAGAACACCAGCTCTTTCCATGACATAGACTGACCAGGTGAATCCAGGTGTAAGCTATGATCCCTTATTGATGTCACTTGTTAAATCCACTTCAATCAGTGTAGATGAAGGGGAGGAGACGGGTTTAAGAAGGATTTTTAAGCCTTGAGACAATTGAGACATAAGATTGAGTACGTGTGCCATTCAGAGGGTGAATAGGCAAGACAGCAAATGTAAATGCATTTGAAAGGAGTATGGTAGTAGGTGCCAGGCCAGGGTAATACGACAACGGCCAGAACGAATCAGATGAACAGGTATTTGATTTCTATAGGCGGGCCCATTTTTTTCACAGGACCTTTTAATGGTTGTTATAATGAACACCCTAGGCAGATCATGAGTTTCAAGTTTGGGGAAGCTTACAATTTATCCTATCACTTCTACCTATCTGCTTCCCAGTTATGATTATTTTAATATGCACGTTTTCATGGAACAGTTTAATTTCAATAATAACGTTTTCGTTTCTCAAAATTATTGTCATCTTGTTAATCAAAAAAAAAATCTGAATTAAAATGATACAACTCTAAAAGTTTAAATTCAACTAATGCAAGAGCACCAGCCTTTGCCATATGGCCACATTGATACACCGTGATCCATTGGTGACTAAAGAAATTAGCGCATGGAACTCAGCGATAGCCTATAGAACTATACATTCCATCATCACCTAAGTAAAATACATAGGCCTAAAGCCGAAAAATAAATACAGTAAAATATCCTGATGAAAATGCAGGTTCTTTCAATCTCATTTATCTCTCTACCCGTCTTGACTTGAGCTATGTATGACTAGTGAAGTGCAACATTGTATCAACTCAGCAGGTTGGCGTGCTCAGGCGTGCCAGCTCCCTCAACGTTATCAGGCGACAGAGAAACCAAACCTATGCTCATTGCTCAGATGGAGCACGCCAAACAAAAGACAATGAAAACATTTACCAAACTTATAAATAATGGCTATGAAATAAACCAACTTGTTTCTCACAAATGTAGCAGGTTGTGAACTCTGCAAACAACGTTTCCACTCCGAGAATGACAACGGTAAATGACTTTAATACGACAACGGTAAATGACCGGAATACCACAACGGTAAATGACTTTAATACGACAACGGTAAATGACTTTAATACGACAACGGTAAATGACTTTAATACGACAACGGTAAATGACTTTAATACGACAACGGTAAATGACGGTAATACGACAACGGTAAATGACGGTAATACGACAACGGTAAATGACGGTAATACGACAACGGTAAATGACTGTAATACGACAACGGTAAATGACTTTTTAATACGACAACGGTAAATGACTTTAATACGACAACGGTAAATGACTTTAATACGACAACGGTAAATGACTTTAATACGACAACGGTAAATGACTGTAATACGACAACGGTAAATGACTGTAATACGTGCATTAACAGAAATGAATGTAACCAAATGACGAGGATTAACGGGACATTTACTAGGCCTACTGGTTACATATACAATGGAGAATTGAACAAAAATAAACAATCGAAGGGCAAACAATTCACACAATGAAACAATGAATGTGCAAGAATTGTCGGGAGACAGCAGAGCACATTCTGGAGAGCTGAGTGCATGCATTCTGGAGAGAGACGCCCATATATTCGCCACACACACACACCCCTCCCCTTCTTATTGTCTCAACATTTTAAATTATACTCAAAACATATTATCTTCACACAATGTAGATGCTTTTCACTGACAGCCACAACTCAGTAATCAGGCCTATTGCCACGCGCGCTGACCAAACTGCTGGCTTCCCGAATAGGAATAGGCCTATGCTCTTCTGATATGAAACAATCCAAAGCAAAAAAATAAATAATAATAAGCTAATGATCCTCTGTGGCTAAGTCAAGCTCTCTGGTAAAGTATTTTGAATTATTTTATTTAGACAGGAGTAATTATATAATTTTGGCAAAACATAAATTGCTTTAGGGGAAGCCAGCATCTGAACGGTGCACCAGCTAACTTTCATTTCTAATTCACAAGTGGCTAAAACCAGAGATCTGTATATGATGACGAGATGCTCATGTCTCCACCGTAATAATGTAATTCGTACCAAAGCCGGGAATGCAGGCAACAAGCTTAGCTCTGCATATCATGCCCATAGAAACGCATTGGGCATATTCGGGACAGATTCTGACGAGAGTGAGCCCTCTCGCTTTGCCTTTTCCTCTCTGCTAAAACTAGCCAACGAAACAGCGCCCCTCTGTTTCCTTAGGTGTGGACCATTTATCTGCTGCTGTCTGGCCAGAAAAAGTATGACATGCCATACTCCTTTTGTCCAGACAGTATCAGATACATGGTCTACACATACGGAGACAGAGGGGCGCTGTTTCGCTCGGTCGAGTGCTTTATCTGAGATTGATGGGTCTTTCTGTCGGCGAGCGTATTGGTCAAATAAATGATCAATATTTCAATATTTTATTTGGACGGGCAAGGTAGGGCGGTCCAGCCCCCCTAGGTCCCGCCCATAACCCCTGCGCTGTGCCAGGCGCACCGGTTTGTGTCAAGAACTGTAACGGAGCTGGGTTTTTCATGCTAAACAGTTTCCCGCGTGTATCAAGAATGGTCCACCACCCAAAGGACATCCAGCCAACTTGACACAACTGTGTGGGGCGGCAGGTAGCCCAAACGCTTAAGAGCCTTGGGCCAGTAACTGAAAGGTCACTGGTTTGAATCCCCTAGCCGACTAGGTGAAACATTTGTCGATGTGCCCTTGAGCAAGGCACTTGCTCCTGTAAGTCGCTCTGGATAAGAGAGTCTGCTAACTGACTAAAATGTAGAACGCTTTCGACACCTTGTAGAGTCCATGACCCGACGATCTGAGGCTGTTCTGAGGGCAAAAGGTGGTGAGTGACTCAATTTATTTATTTGGAAGGTGTTCCTAATGTCTGGTATACTCAGAGTATGTCATTGGAAGCATGTATTGAAACATAAATAAATATATAACAGTGAATGTAGGTAGGCCTACTGAATGTATGTGAACACAAATTCATTAAGTACACCTTTTTATCAGAATTGTTAATGCGATTTTTGTAAGCTATTTTTGCATTGTTCTTTTGAGAATTCAATAAACATAGCCTTGATGAGTGCTGTGCTAGCACGCGACCAGAAGCCTCTGCTCTGAACTGTCTTTACTCTTTTTGATTAAGATATTTCCCTCCTTGAATAAGCTGGTGAATATAGCAGGTGTTCTCCAGTGTTATATGATTCAGATTCAGTGTCAATGGCAGTTTACCAGGGACAGCTTGGGTAGAAATGTGTTGCAGAGCACATATCTCAACCCAAACACTCTTCTCTCATCAACACACTTGCAGATATTGCCTTAGAGTAATCTCTCTAGACATCTGGGATTCCTCTCAATGTTCCAATGTTCTGACTTAAAGGGACATTTCTAAAATGTTTCAACTACATATTCATCATCTCCAGCACCACCCCAACACAAAATAGAGCGTTTGTATGTTTCGTAGTAAAGAAGATAAAGGAGGCAAGTGTTTCCAATGACATCATCAGTGTGCATCATGTGATTCTAACCAATTATGAGTAGGCATTGCCTACTAATTGCCTACGAATTGGTTGATGATGCCATTGGAAATACTTACAGTGCATTTGGAAAGTATTCAGACCCCTTGACTTTTTCCACATTTTGTTTCGTTACAGCCTTATTCTAAAATGGATAAAAAACAAAAAAAATCCCTCATCAATCGCCACACAATACCCCATAATGACAAAGCAAAATGTTTGCAAAAAAATTATAAATGAATAATACATTTACATAAGTATTCAGACCCTTTACTCAGTACTTTGTTGAAGCACCTTTGGCAGCGATTACAGCCTCAAATCTTCTTGGGTATGACACTACAAGCTTGGCACACCTGTATTTGGGGAGTTTCTCCCATTCTTCTCTGCAGATCCTCTCAAGCTCTGTCAGGTTGGATGGGGAGCGTCGATGCTATTTTCAGGTCTCTCCAGAGATGTTCGATCGGGTTCAAGTCCGGGCTCTGACTGGGCCACTCAAGGACATTCAGAGACTTGTCCCGAAGCCACTCCTGCGTTGTCTTCTTGGCTGTGTGCTTAGGGTCGTTGTCCTGTTGGAAGGTGAACCTTCGCCCCAGTCTGAGGTCCTGAGCGCTCTGGAGCAGGTTTTCATCAACTATCTCTCTACTTTGCTCCGTTCATCTTTCCCTCGATCCTGACTAGTCTTCCAGTCCCTGCCGCTGAAAAACATCCCCACAGCATGATGCTGCCACAACCATGCTTCACTGTAGGGGTGGTGCCAGAGAGTTAAATCTTGGTTTCATCAGACCAGAGAATCTTGTTTCTCATGGTCTGAGAGTCTTTAGGTGCCTTTTGGCAAACTCCAAGCAGGCTGTCATGTGCCTTTTACTGAGGAGAGGCTTCCGTCTGGCCACTCTACCATAAAGGCCTGATTGGTGGAGTGCTGCAGAGATGGTTGTCCTTCTGGTAGGTTCTCCCATCTCCACAGAGGAAGTCTGGAGCTTTGTCAGAGTGACCATTGGGTTCTTGGTCACCTCCCTGACCAAGGCCCTTCTCCTCCGATTGCTCAGTTTGACCGTGCTGCCAGCTGTAGGAAGAGTCTTGGTGGTTCCAAACTTCTTACATTTAAGAATGATGGAGGCCACTGTATTCTTGGGGACCTTCATTGCTGCAGGAATGTTTTGGTACCCTTCCCCAGATCTGTGCCTCAACACAATCATGTCTCGGAGATCTACGGAAAATTCCTTCGACCTCATGGCTTGGTTTTTGCTCTGACACGCACTGTCAACTGTGGTACCTTATATGGACAGGTGTTTGCCTTTCCAAATCATGTCCATTCAATTGAATTTACGACAGGTGGACTCCAATCAAGTTGTAGAAACATCTCAAGGATGATCAATGGAAACAGGATGCACCTGAGCTCAATTTCGATTCTCATAGCAAAGGGTCTGAAGACTTATGTAAATAAGGTATTTCTGTTTTTTATTTTTAATAAATTTGCAAAAATGTCTAAAAACCTGTTTTCGCTTTGTCGTTATGGGGTACTGTGTGTAGATTGATGAAGACATTTTGTTATTTAATCCATTGTGGAATAAGGCTGTAACGTAACAAAATGTGGAAAAAATCAAGTTTTCTGAATACTTTCAGAATGCACTTATCTTCCTATATCTTCTTTACTACAAAACATAGAAAGGCTTCATTTTCAGATGTTGATGTTGGGGTGGTGCTGGAGATGATGAATATGAAGTTGAAACATTTTGACATTTCAGTTGAAGGGTTTCTGACACTAGCCATAGAGAGCTGTCCGTCCATCTGTCTAAAAACAGTAACACCGAACTATAAATAGTCACCAGCAGGGTTTCCTGTTGTGGCCAAACAGCACCAGTGATTGTGTAATCATTGCTACGCATTAAACATTAAGCAAGCGGCTGCAGAGAGTAGCAGAGCACCAGACGATAATACTGTAGCGAGAGGCACCTATCAAAGATCCAGTGATCAAGAGATCCAGTGTGATCAAGAAGTGATCAATCTGTTTCCATGGCGTCTGAGCAGCAGGGGGGTGATGAGTCCTCTCTCCCCAGGGAAGAGGCTGTGTGCCCGGGCTGTCAGGGCTCAGGGCCCCTGGTCCTGCCGTGTGGTCACAGCCTGTGTGAAGCCTGCCTGGGGCTGTGTGAGGGTGAGCTGGGCCAGGGTGGCTGTACGGTCTGCTACGGCAGTGACCTGCTGGACTGTGTCCTGAAGAGACTGCTGGACTCCCTGTTCCAAGGGCAACCGCGGCGGGCCAGAGATGGAGGGTTAGAGGATGGGAGCGGGGTGCTGTGTCCACTACACGGGGAGAGGCTGACATTGTTTTGTGTGGAGGACGAGGAGATGGTGTGTGTGGAGTGTCAGAGCGAGGAGCACGACGACCACGAGTGTTGTCCCGCGGAGGAGGCCGTGCACGACTGCAAGGTGAGAGTGTTGTGACTGACTTCCTACACAGATATACTCAGAGACGAAAGCAGAATTCAGAGTCCACAAACGCAGAGCTGCGATAGTCCAGCGGCCAATTGTGACATAGCTACAACTGGTCCTCGGGGAAGTATAGACCAGCTGCACACCTTCCCAACACTCCCAACCATGTACGCGGCTCCATGTACGCGGCTCCTATTCATTTGAATGTGGTGACGGTTGGACAAATCGCATGAGCCACTCTGAGAATTCCAAAAGTATGAAAGCCAACAGTCCAATATTCTTAGAACACAAGTTTTTGGACTCTGATAAGCACTTTACTACTCCGACTAACTACTTGTACTGCAGCCATGGAATGGAAGGTGATAGACATAGGGGAGAGTGGGGTAAGTGGAGCCGTGTTTTTACATTCAGCATCACTCTGTCAAGATAAATATAATATTCTTCCTAACAAAGATATCAACGTATATTTCAAGATTGTGTGCATCCCTGGAAATAATCAGAATTAATGTAAACATTACAGTTTTGAAAATATAGCTTGTCCCAAAAAAAGGTGGTCTCTTGGCACACCTTACCCCGGGTATGGGGTGAGCTGAGCTGTGGGACAGGGTAATTAAGCCGCCTACAAACTTCTGTACTGAATGAAATATTACCACTACCTTTTTTAAAAGCATGTCAATTTTTTTTCTAACAAATCACAATCACTTTTATTTTATTTTAAGCATCTTTGAACAGAGGCTTAACACCTTACAAACACTTTGTTAACATGGGCCAGGCCCTGTTGTTACCTCATATCCCAGCGATAATGACTTGCATTACGCCTGGGAAGAAAACACTTCAATTTGCTAAATTTACCATTGGCTCAACCATTGGCTCAAACATTTTGACTATATTAGCCCACACGGATGTACTTTCATGCTAGGTTTAGGAGCTCATATTGAAGCTTACAGAGACCCCAACTGATGTATAGAACAATCTTTAAATTATCTACTTTGGTTTAGATACAAGCATATGAAACCTCTAACAGAATAACTGAAATTGACTTGGTGAAATTTTTTGGACCTAACTTTTTTACCACTTTTTCCTTGTGGTTTCTACCTTCACAGACTCCATGAAATTATGACCACTACAATTTTTGTATGATTTCCCAGAAACAAGGGTGGCTCAACTTACCCCACTCTCCCCTACAGTACAACTGATCTGATGTGGATGTTAGAAACCCTGAACAAGTAGTATGGAGACACCTGTATTTTGTATGCCTTTGGTTGATCACTGTCACCCATACTGTATGTGTATGTTGACTTACCCCTGAACTCTGACCCCAGAGGGAGCTGACCTCTGCCCTGAGACCTCTACAGGAGAAGCTGGAGGCTCTGAACACCGTCAAACAGACCTGTGAGGAGTCAGCTGAACACATCAAGGTTAGATGGGGTCAAAAGGCATCAGATCCATCCGATAGACAGAACGATGGATCATTTCTGGGTTTTAATGTGACTTGTTGTGTGTCATACCATTGATCAAATATACTTACATCAGGACTGTGAAATGGTAACAGCACAATAACTGGGATTGATGTTGAAACAGTTCAGATCTAGTAGAAGTACATTATCATTGAAATCATACAGTAGATCCAGTAGAAGTACATTATCATTGATATCATACAGTAGATCCAGTAGAAGTACATTATCATTGATAGCATACAGTAGATCTAGTAGAAGTACATTATCATTGTTATCATACAGTAGATCCAGTAGAAGTACATTATCATTGTTATCATACAGTAGATCCAGTAGAAGTGCATTATCATTGATAGCATACAGTAGATCTAGTAGAAGTACATTATCATTGATAGCATACAGTAGATCCAGTAGAAGTACATTATCATTGATATCATACAGTAGATCCAGTAGAAGTACATTATCATTGATATCATACAGTAGATCTAGTAGAAGTACATTATCATTATCATTGTTATCATACAGTAGATCCAGTAGAAGTACATTATCATTGTTATCATACAGTAGATCCAGTAGAAGTACATTATCATTGATAGCATACAGTAGATCTAGTAGAAGTACATTATCATTGTTATCATACAGTAGATCCAGTAGAAGTACATTATCATTGTTATCATACAGTAGATCCAGTAGAAGTGCATTATCATTGATAGCATACAGTAGATCTAGTAGAAGTACATTATCATTGATAGCATACAGTAGATCCAGTAGAAGTACATTATCATTGATATCATACAGTAGATCTAGTAGAAGTACATTATCATTATCATTGTTATCATACAGTAGATCCAGTAGAAGTACATTATCATTGTTATCATACAGTAGATCCAGTAGAAGTACATTATCATTGATAGCATACAGTAGATCCAGTAGAAGTACATTATCATTGATATCATACAGTAGATCCAGTAGAAGTACATTATCATTGATATCATACAGTAGATCTAGTAGAAGTACATTATCATTATCATTGTTATCATACAGTAGATCCAGTAGAAGTACATTATCATTGTTATCATACAGTAGATCCAGTAGAAGTACATTATCATTGTTGTCATACAGTAGATCCAGTAGAAGTACATTATCATTATCATTGTTATCATACAGTAGATCCAGTAGAAGTGCATTATCATTGATAGCATACAGTAGATCTAGTAGAAGTACATTATCATTGTTATCATACAGTAGATCCAGTAGAAGTACATTATCATTGATATCATACAGTAGATCCAGTAGAAGTACATTATCATTGATATCAGACAGTAGATCCAGTAGAAGTACATTATCATTGTTATCATACAGTAGATCCAGTGGAAGTACATTATCATTGATATCAGACAGTAGATCCAGTAGAAGTACATTATCATTGATATCATACAGTAGATCCAGTATATTATCATTGTTATCATACAGTAGATCCAGTAGAAGTACATTATCATTGATATCATACAGTAGATCCAGTAGAAGTACATTATCATTGATATCATACAGTAGATCCAGTACATTATCATTGTTATCATACAGTAGATCTAGTAGAAGTACATTATCATTGATATCATACAGTAGATCCAGTAGAAGTACATTATCATTGTTATCATACAGTAGATCCAGTAGAAGTGCATTATCATTGATAGCATACAGTAGATCTAGTAGAAGTACATTATCATTGATAGCATACAGTAGATCCAGTAGAAGTACATTATCATTGATATCATACAGTAGATCCAGTAGAAGTACATTATCATTGATATCATACAGTAGATCCAGTACATTATCATTGTTATCATACAGTAGATCCAGTAGAAGTACATTATCATTGATATCATACAGTAGATCCAGTAGAAGTACATTATCATTGATATCATACAGTAGATCCAGTACATTATCATTGTTATCATACAGTAGATCCAGTGGAAGTACATTATCATTGATATCAGACAGTAGATCCAGTAGAAGTACATTATCATTGATATCATACAGTAGATCCAGTATATTATCATTGTTATCATACAGTAGATCCAGTAGAAGTACATTATCATTGATATCATACAGTAGATCTAGTAGAAGTACATTATCATTGATATCATACAGTAGATCCAGTAGAAGTACATTATCATTGATATCATACAGTAGATCTAGTAGAAGTACATTATCATTGATATCATACAGTAGATCTAGTAGAAGTACATTATCATTGTTATCATACAGTAGATCCAGTAGAAGTACATTATCATTGTTATCATACAGTAGATCCAGTAGAAGTACATTATCATTGATATCATACAGTAGATCCAGTAGAAGTACATTATCATTGATATCATACAGTAAATCCAGTACATTATCATTGTTATCATACAGTAGATCCAGTGGAAGTACATTATCATTGATATCAGACAGTAGATCCAGTAGAAGTACATTATCATTGATATCATACAGTAGATCCAGTATATTATCATTGTTATCATACAGTAG